>NC_081411.1:220602653-221202653 GCF_030272615.1 Cryptomeria japonica | reverse complement strand
TAGGCCCGCGTGAGTGAATATTGTGGGTCACAAATCCCACTGAGGTTTTTCCCATACCGGGTTTCCTCACCAAAAATCTTGTGTTATGGTGTGCTTTCTATGTTGTGTTTATTGTTCATATTTACTACACTAATTCTTGTTTACCAGTACACTTTTTTGGAATGCAATTTATTTAATAAGGTCAGAAAATCTGTAAACCGGTTAGATACTAATTCACCCCCCCCTCTCAGTATCTTTGGGAATCCTAACATAAACAATAGTTTCACTGAGTCCTAGGTATCTCCCCCTGCTACCATGTGTCTTTCATAATAGTGGCTAGAAGGTTCCCTGCGTTTGACTACTAGGGAGTAGGGCATCTTTCTCAAACTGCAAATAGTTGAAGAAACATCCATGAACCTTTTTTTGATCCAATCGCCAAGAGGTTGGGGCCAGTTGTGCTAGATGTCAAAATAAGTTTTTATTTCCCACTTCTTGTTGTTCTTATAGATGATGAGGATGATGCCAGCAATGCATTTTCAAGATGCATTTCTTTTTATCCAATGTTGAGCTATTAAGCTCTACCTTATAAGAAGTGAAATGTTTATTTTGTGAAAGTGGGAACTTTTATTTTACTAAGAGGATATAGGTCTACAAGTTTTCTAGGAAGGAATTTAGTCTCAAATTTGTTGTTGTGTTTCTGAATTAGATAAATCAAACTATGCTTCTGGCCTCTAGGATTACTTTATTTGGTATGCATTGGTAGTTTTCTATGCATCTTCAAATTCTGGAATGACTTTAGCTATGTATACTTAAAAGCACTACTAATTAAATCATGTTTCATACTCTTTATCTAGTAGATACTCTATGTATGTTGCTTTATGTTAAAGAAATCTTGGAATGTATCTTGATTGATGTTCAAGACATGTATATTTTTGAATGGGCCTCAAAATGACATGTATGTGAATTTCTCTATGCTTTTTATTTTGAGAAAAAGACCAATTCAACATATCTCTTTAGAATAGATTTACTTTTATATTTCTTTCTTCCCCTTTTCTCCCCCCAATGAATGAATAGTTGGCTTCTAAAATCCCAATGCGTGCTTAGTGAAAACATGAAGGTCCCCATCAGTGAGTTGCCCATAAGGTTGTTTTCCTAGAAGCAATTTTAGTGATCAACAGTTAATTTTCTGGCATGCCCAGTGGGACATTTTTCTTATCTCTAAAAGAGGGTGTATGAGCTATAGACCTATTACTAGGAGCAAAAATGTAATAAATCCAAGTTTATTGATACCACCTCTAGTAGCAGTCCAAGAAGTAGCAGAAGGAGGAACACAAATCCTAGTCTAGACCCCTCTATTGATGACAACCCAACCCCCTAGAAATTTTGTTACTTGGAATAGAAGTATCCCCCTTATTCCACCTACCCCTCCAGCTCAGTGGGACGTTATTCCTATTGGCATTGCATGAAGATTGCATTAATGAAGTATAGTGTTATCATTAATGTCAATAGTAACCGGTAATAGAGTTGTATTGCAACTGATAGTAAAGTAGTGAATGAAATCAGTATTGGTATTTCAAGCAGAGTGATCAACCGGTATTCCTAACAAGTTGATAGGCAAAACCCTCATCGATGGAGCTTGGTGAATTGGTTGTGATAATATATGATCAAATGGTGATCCAAGATGAAGATGCCACATATGCATGATGCACATGATGAGTTTCAAAGTGGTTATGGTGTGTAAAGATAACCATTTATCTTGGGGATGAGCAAAAGCATAGCACGAAGTGGAAAACGTGTGATGAGTTATAGGATTCGATTTGCGGTGATCCAAGAGTGGTTGATGTTGTCTAGAACAATGTGTAGTTGATTACTATGTAATCCAATGGTTATGTTTGAACCGATATGTTTGTAATCTCTAAGAGATTTGTAGGTTTTGTGATGTGTTACTGACCTATTGTATTTGTATTTAAGGTCGATGAGTTGTTTGTAATTGTGTTGGAAATTTGGTTAAGTGTGGTAGTAACATTGTTGTTGAACCAGAAGGAGTGTCTACAGAATTTTATGAAGGCAGATAGGAGCATAAAAGTATCTAATTAAGAAGAGCAGTTCTATTTCTAGATTAGCAAAGACCTTGTTGTTCTCTAGCCATTACAATAGTTAAATCCATTAACTAGATAAGCTTTAATAGGCTTGGTGTTGTTTAAATCCACTAACCAGGTGATCCATTAGCTTGTATTTGAAATCCTCTATCGAGGTTACTCCTAATAGGGTATTTCCTTTAACAGGGTATTGTAGTCAATCCCTTACCTGAGGGTCCCTAACAAGATCTATTCTTAATAGGCCATTATTGTATAAGCTTCTAACAAGGCTTGGCTCCTAACAAGCAAAACTTTAGAAGAGTTCAAAATACTTGTGGGTATTCATCCCCACTATGTTTTTTCCCATTTGGGTTTCCACGTGAAAAATCATTGTGTGAAGTGGTCAATGATTTTTTGGATGAGTTTTGATATGGTTGATATGATTAACTGGTAAAGCCACTTAGATATGTTTAGATGATCGGAAGTGATCTGAAATGAGCTATTATTGATGTTATTAAAGTGATTTAATGTTTTGGTTAAATGGTATTTGAGTTTCAAATCTGTTACATTGTATCATTGATGTTTTGGTCAACTGGTAAATTTTGATAGTGTAGCTGCAATTTTTGTTACAATGAGTAAACCAATTAGTTTAGCAAGTTGTTTATGAGTTGGGTTTATGTTTGGTGAAACTTTAGCATAGTTTGTACCTACTGATTTACCCCCCCTCTCAGTAGTTGACCAGATCCTTATTGTTTCATTATATTATAAATTGGTATCAGAGCGTTTTAGGTCCTCTTGTGTTTAAGCCTAATATCTTGAGGAAAAGATCTAGGAGAACATGATGAAGAAAGAAGGTCCAAAATTCAATAGGGAAAACTATAGAATCTAGAGTGATCGTATGAAAATCTATATCAAGAGCTTAGGCAGTCAATATTGGGAAGATGTTGTTACTAAATATAACTTGCCTAGTGGGATTTTGTCAGATGACCAAAAGAAGGAGCAACAGGAGAACAATAAAGCATTGAAGACCATTATCAGTTCCTTGTCCCATTCAGAGTATGTTGATGTTCATGGATTTGAGACTAGTTATGAAGTATGTAATGAGCATGTTAAGATTACCAAAGAAGAGAGTCTGAGAGGTAAATTTGATGATATGCAGATGGCTGAAGGTGAAAATATTCAACAATATGGTCAGAGGATCAAGGAGATAGTCAGAGAGATCAAAAGTGTTGGAGGTACATTGGAGGATACCACAGTGGTTAGCGAGGTGTTGAGAACCCTTCTAGCAGTCTACACTATCCAAGTTGTAGCCATTCAGGAACTCAAGTCTATTGATAAAACAAAGGTAACTCTTGACTCCATCATTTGTAAATTAACATCATTTGAATTAAATGGTTTTGATGGAAGTGCTCAGAGATCAGAATTTGCATTTAGAGCTTCAATATCAGTAAGGAAAAGTAGAGAAGCTACTTACAGTCATGAGTCTAGATCCAGTAGAGAGGTAGATGATGAAGATAGTCTGATTGACCTTGAAGCATTGTTGGCCAAGCAGTTAGCTAGAGGTATTGGTAAGTACAAAGGTAAATTACCTTTGAAGTGTTTTGCATGTAACTGGATTGGACATATTGTTGCTAACTGTCCTAATGGAGATAATGAGCAAAAACATGAGAAGTATAAGAAGTATAAAGGAAATGGTAAAAGAGATTGTCTCATTGCAGTGGATGGAGGAATTATAGATGAGGAATCTAAAGAAGATGCAAATGAGGACATTGTCTTTGTTGCTATCACAGAAGAGATATTAGATCAAAAGGCATTGGTCTATCACATGGATAATTTTGGTGACTAGATTATAGATAGTGATTGTTCACACTACATGACTAGTGACCAAAGTAATTTTCTTACTTTGAGAGAGTTTAATGGAGGTGTTTTGAGATTTGGGAATCAATCACCCTACATGGTGAAAGCAAAGGGATCCATCTCTTTGAATGGTAAAAGCAGTGTAAATGATGTCTATTGGGTTGAAGGACTGAAATACAATCTTTTAAGTGTTTCTCAACTCAATGACAAAGGCTAGCCACTGGAATTCAAGAATGGAGTCTGCAAGATTTATGGAAGCAAAGGTGAATTGATTGTGACCGACAAACAAAACAGAGGTAACTTGTTTCATTTTAGTTCTAAAATCAACAGTTGTTTAATTTTATAAGTAGAAGATAGTTGGCTTTGGCATCAGAGATTTTGTCATGTAAATTTTGATAACATTGTAAAAGTCAGTAAGTCCAAATCAATAAGAGGTTTACCATAGTTGGACAAATCGGTGAATGCTTTGTGCAAGGAATGTTAGTTAGGGAAGATGACATCCTCAACCTTCAAGAGAAAATCCTTCTCAGTAGAACATTTCCTAGATTTGGTCCATACAGACCTTTGTGGACCAATGAGGACTAGGAGTATTCAAGGTGATCAGTACTTCATGATTTTTAGTGATGATTGCTCAAGGATGATGTGGGTCACATTCTTGAAAGACAAGACAAAAGAATTTAGCAACTTTAAGGCATTCAGAGTATTAGTTGAAAATGAAATTTTAAAGAAGATAAAGTGCTTAAGAACTCATCAAGGTGGTGAATTTACTTCAAAGGAATTGACTAGATACTATGAAGACAATGGAATTAAGAGGCATCTTTCTACACCTAGGACACCATAGCAAAAAGGTATTGCAGAAAGGAACAACTGGTCAGTTGTTGAAGCTGCTAGGACTATGCTAATTCAAGGAGGTGTAGCTAAGACATTCTGGAGAGAAGATATCAGCACAAGTGTTTACACAATGAACTAGATACCAGTTAAAAAAGGAAAGCATAAAAATCCTTATGAGTACTGGTATGGTAGATCACCTAATGTTAGTTACTTTAAGATTTTTTGTAGCAGACGTTTTATCAAAAGAGGTGATTATGTTGGTAAGTTTGATGCCAAGAGTGATGAAGGCAAATTTCTTGGTTACTCCACCAAGAGAAAATCTTACAAGTGTTACAACAAATGGACAAGGAAGATCACTGAAAGTGTTAATGTCCGAGTTGATGAATTTCTTGAGAATTCAGGAGAAACTAGTAAGGAGAAGAAAGAAAAGAACCTTACACACTATTTTTGGAACTAGAACTAGTGAAGCCAAAAGTTGGTGAATAGAACAGAGAAGCCCTAGTTCAACCAAAATAGGGAGGTCCAGAAGAAGAAGAATAAAGTGAAGAAGAAGATACTGGAAAACAAGATCATGTTATTCCAAGGTATGTGAGACTCAATCATAGCCTCGATAGATTATTGATCACATGAATGCAAGTGTACTATCAAAAATAAGGCTTAGAGAGAACTCTTGTATGATTTCCACCATTGATCCTAGAACTGCAAAAGAATCATTTGCAAATGAAGACCGAATCAAGGCAATGGAAGAAGAAATTGACCAGATAGAGAAGAACAATACTTGGTCACTAGTACCTAGGTTGGAGAAAAAGAATGTAATAGGTACAAAGTGGGCATTCAGGAATAAACTAAATGAAGATGGAGTAGTGGTGAGAAATAGAGCCAAACTAGTATGCAAAAGATATACACAAGAAGAAGGTGAAGACTATGGTGAGACATTTGCACCAGTTGCAAGATTGGAAGTAGTAAGGACTCTTCTTGCATTTTCAGCATACATAGGATTCAAAGTATATCAAATGGATGTTAAGTCAACATTCCTAAATGGAATATTGGAAGAGGAAGTCTATGTTGAACAACCAGATGGTTATGCTTTAACTATAGAAAAGGACATGGTGTTAAAACTACATAAGGGATTTTATGGACTGAAGAAAGCACCTAGAGCATGGTATGAAAGATTGCACTCTCACTTGGTGAAGATAGGTTTTCAAAGAACCGGTGATGATAGTAACATATATCTCAAGTTATAAGGAGATAAGATACTAGTAAGTGAGGTATTTGTGGATGATCATTTTTTGAGGAAATGATGATATTTGTCATGACTTTACAAATGAGATGTCACTGGTAGATGAAATAAAAAATTTCATAGGTCTACAAATTCAATAGATGAAGGAAGGTATTTGCATCACACAATCCAAATATGTGAAAGAAGTTTTGAAGACTTTTGGAATGGGAGACTGTAAACTAGTTGGAACACCAATGGTTATAGGTTGTAAACTCTCTAAGAAGGATGATTCTGCATCAATGGATGAAAAGGAGTATAGGTCAATGATAGGTAAACTACATTATGTTGTCCATAGCAGACTGAACATTGCTCATGCAATAGGATTGGTTGTGGATTATGGTATCCATATGCAGGAGACTTTGATTTAAAAGTCTATATAGATGCAAACTGGGTAGGAAATGTTGATGACAGGAAGAGTACAACCAAAGGAGCATTATTTCTTGGAGGAAGACTAGTGTCTTGGAGAAAAAAGAAATAGAGTTGTAATTCTCAATCTCCAACAAAAGTTGAATATGTTGCAGCATATATGAATTGTACCCAAGCAATCTAGATGAAAAAATTCTAGAAAGTTTCAAGTTGAAGATACTAGTACCGGTAAGGATTTTTTGTGATAACAATAGCGTGATAAACATTTCTAAGAACCTGGTGTTGAATGCTAGGACAAAGCATATTGAGCTGAAGTATCATTTCTTGAGAGAGAGTGCAAAGTAAAGATGTGTCACTGGAGCATGTATCAACTAAAGAATAACTAGCCGATATCTTTACTAAACCTCTACCTAAGGCTACATTTGAGTATCTTAGAGGTAAGTTAGGGGTTGTACCCCTACATGAAGTCAATTAAGAATACGTGGAAGACATTAGTCCTGAAGCTTATTGAAAATTTTAAAGCAAGATTAGTGTAGAGTGGAGCTAATCCATAGGGGGAGCAACTTGTTGTAGATCGGTGAAGTAGGGAATGGTTAACCTTCACTTTGGCATTGCTGTCAAAGGGGGAGAAGAACTATATGTTTGAAATCCAATTACCAAGGTAAGACATGAAGATACAGTTGAAGGAGAGTATGCGATTGGAAAATGTAAACCAAGATTCCTATACCTATGTATGTGTTTTACTGCTCTCAATCATCACAATCAAGGGTATTGATATTTCTATTACCATCAATGCCAAAGGGGGAGATTGTTAGCATTACATGAAGATTGCATTAATGAAGTATAGTGTTGTTATTGACGTCAATAGTAACCCATAATTGAGTTATATTGCAACCGATAGTGATGCCATAATGCAACCAATAGTAAAGAAGTGAATGAAACCAATAGTGGTATTTCAAGCAAAGTGATCAACCAGTAACCCTAACCAATTGATAGGTTGAACCCTAACCGATGGAGCTTGGTGAATCGATTGTGATAATCTATGATTGAATGGTGATCGGAGATGAAGATGCCACATATACATGATGCATGTGATGAGTTTCAAAGTGGTTTTGGTGCATGAAGATAACCATTTATCTTGGGAATGATAAAATGCATAGCATGAAGTGGAAAATGCATGATGACTTACAGGATTTGATGTGCAGTGATCCAGGAGTGGTTGATGTTGTCTATAACAATGTAGCATTGATTTCTATGTAATCCAATGGTTATGTCTGAACCGATATGTTTGTAATCTCTATGAGATTTGTAGGTTTTGTGATTTGTTACCGACCTATTGTATTTGTATTAAGGTCGATGAGTTGTTTGTAATTGTGTTGGCAATTTGGTTAAGTGTGGTAGTGAGATTGTTTATGAACCAGAAGGAGTGTTTGCAGAATGTTGTGAAGGTAGATAGGAGCATAAAAGGATCTAATTAAGCATAACAGTGCTATTTCTAGATCAACAAAGACCCTATTGTTTTCTAACCATTATAACAGTTAAATCCCTTAACCGGGTAAGATTTAATAGGCTTGGCATTGTTTAAATCCTCTAACCAGGTGATCCATTAGCTTGGATTTGAAATCCTCAACCGAGGTTTCTCCTAATAGGGTATTGCCTTTAACAAGGTATTGTAGTCAATCCCTTAACTAGGTGGTACCTAATCGGATTTGTTCTTAACAGGACATTATTGTATAAGCTTCTAACAAGGCTTGGCTCCTAATAGAGCAAACTTTAGAAGAGTTCAAAATAGTTGTGGGTATTCATCCCCAGCATGGTTTTTGTCATTTGGGTTTCCACATGAAAAATAATTTTGTCAAGTGGTGAATGATTTTGTGGATGTGTTTTCATATGGTTGATATGATTAATTGGTAAAGCCACTTAGATATGTTTAGATGACCGAAAGTGATCAGAAATGAGACATTAATGATGTTAGTAAAGTGATTTAATGTTTTGGTGAAATAGTCTTTGAGTTTCAGATCTGTTACATTGTATCATTGATTTTTTGGTCAATCGGTAAAGTTTGACAGGGCAGTTGTAGTTTTTGTTACAGTAACTAAACTGGTTAGTTTAGCAAGTTGTTTATGAGTTGGGTTTAAGTTTGGTGTAAGTATAGCATATTTTCTATCTATTGACTCACCCTGGCTTCTCAGTAGTTGACTGGATCCTTATTGTTTCATCATATTATCAATTCCTACCTCCACATTAAAAGCTTTCCCAAAGTTTACCAAAGAAGATTCTTAAACCCTTGGAGAACACTTACAAGACATAGCTGATGTATGCACTATACACAATGTCACACAACAAAATGTGGCATTAAGACTGCTTGTAGCTTCCTTTAAAGGGAAAGATCAATATCTATATAGATCTCTTAGACCACATTCTATAGGAGACTAGGATTAGTTGGGGGACCATTTTTTTGAGTGCTTCATCGGAAAGGGAGACATATCTTCCCCATTGTAGCAGTTGATAACCATCAAGTGAGCTCCTCAAGAGGTTGTGACTGACTTTAATTATAGGTTCTAAAAGACCTTGCAAATAATACCTACATCCTCTCAACCTCCTATAGATATGGCTTTCGTGTTGTACCTAAAAGCTTTTAATTTTGATATATCTATTATGATCTAATCTTTAGGTTGCAACATGCTTATAGGCGCATATAAGCTTGTGGTCCAATCATAGAACAACTTGATTGATGCAAGCAAGCTCCCTACAAGATCTCCCATGCCAATACTTTTTTGATTAAGAAGTCAAGCGCTTGAGCAATAATCCCCGAATACATCTACTCTGGAATCCATGTACGTATACTAGAATGCCTACCAAGCAAGTAATTCTTCTCCTTCCTCTCTAACCACCCAAGTGAATGATATGAAGAATTTTCTTAGGAGTTTTAAAAATAAAATATCAACCTTAAGGCACCAATCATCGCTCCCTAGACCCCCTTTTCAAAATTACCAAGGAAGTGTGAGAGCTACCCAATGTCAATTGAACAACTAGATTGTACTTTTGTTGACCCATTTGTAAACCATACCTCCTAATCAAAAGGAGTTAGTTGTTGGCCAGAAAAATCTAGCAGATGATATTAATTCTTGATGCTTCCCCTATAATGACACCCATATGCCACGAAATTTCTCAAGGGAAAACTTTTAGTAGAAGATGGCTAATAAAAAAAGTCAAGGAATATTTTTTGATTCTCAGGTATATGCTTCCCTGAGGATGGATAATGTTGTGTTTATAGCTCAAATGCAGAGCATGTCTATGGAACGAGAGGCTGAAATTTCCCCAAATCATGCTCTTTTTTCATGGATGGAGGGAGAAGAAATAATACTTATAAATAATGCTTCCATAGCATCATCAAATATTCCTCAAGTGTAGTTCAACTATAACCTCCACTCAAAGCACCAGTTTAAGGGAGAAGATATGATACAATAGCCAAAAGGAAGTGTAGAAAAGTTTGAGGAGAAGCTTGTTGTGGCTCTTAATGTTAAGAAAACTAAGGATTTCATACCTTACAAGGATAAGGAACCAAAAGATCCCATTCCTACAATTCTTGATGTAGTAGAATGATTAAAGAAGGCTCCTGCAACTATGTCCCTATGGGATATTCTATCCATTCTAGAGCACAAAAACTACCTATGGGAGGTGCTTGGTTAAAACAAGAAAAGCCTTTGGCTAGTTTTGCAATAAATATAACATGCATAAAGAATAAAATACTTGATTCGAGAGATCATTCTCGAATGCCTGGAGTTCTTATCAATTAAATCTTAGAGGCTCTTGGTAATATAAAAGAAGGTAAGCCAAAACCCAATCCTTTCTTTTTAACTCATATTCTTGGAGACAAACTACTCCTCAACTCTATGATTAATTCTGATGCTAGCACTATGGTCATGTCCAAAGAAATGGAAGAGGTTTTTAAATTAAAATATGATCCTGTAAATAGGGTGCATGCATCTGGATGGTAACAAAGTCCAAACCATGGGTGTAGTAAAAACTCTCCCACTCACTTTCTTCACTTGTTCGAGCATCACCATCTTCCAATAAGTAGTGGTCATTGATATTCCCTTTGTTTTCAACCTTTGTCTATCCAAAGTTTTTATTGCAAAAAATGGGGGATACCTTATCTTCAAAACAAAGCATGAGGCTAAGTTAAAAATATTGTCTAAGCCTTTACATTTAGAACATAATAGCCAATAAAGCTATGATAAATTTTGAATCAACCCATACATCTATTTCAAGAGATGAAATGAGATGTGTGGAATTGTTTGAAGATGAAGAGATAACTGGAGATTGAACTCAAGATCCAGAAGTTTTCCTCAATGAATTTATAGATGCGGACCCCTATGGGAATTACCATGCCACAAGAATTGAAACTTATGTGATTTTTGATGATGATCAATCAATTCCCAAAGTATCAAAAGACCCACAGTGTAGGGAAAAACAAAAGGAATACCTGACCTCAAATTCTGGACCTTGCACTTTGATGGAGCAAGATGCAAAACAACATTTGAAGTGGGCATTTACCTAAATTCTCCTTCTAGAGAACAAATCTGAAGGTCTTTCCACTTTCATTTTTCCTATTTGAATAATGAAGCATAATATGAAGGCTTGGTCCATGGTTTGAGCCTTGCAGAATGTTTACGTGTCAAACAACTAAGAGTCTTGGGAGATTGATAGCTAGTGGTGCATCAATTTAGAGGAATATCAACTACAAAGAATGTTTGCATGCATTGCTACCATCACCAATGTTGAGATCTAATTAAGAGTTTTGAAGCTTTCAACATCCAGAGAGTTCCCTAGAAACAAAACTAAGATGCTAATTGCAGGGCCACGATTGGACCTTAGCTTGATCCTATTTTAGAATTGCTAGAGAACAAGTACTAGGTTAGAGTGATCGTTAGACGGCTATACAAGATAATTATTTACATTGGAAAGTTTTAAAAAATGATGAACATACAACCATGTTCATACAATAGTAGTGTGAATTTGCTAATCAATTACAACCCAAAGTTGCTGAAGCATATGGTGACTAAGTGATTAGACTAAAATTAAATAATCTTGCAAGAGGCTTAGTTACATTGGAAAATATTTTTGATTCTGATTGTAAAGTGGAAAAACTGAACCCTAACGACTCCCCACCTAGGAGAGAGAAAGGAAGTCAGTAGGATGATTTTTCACTTGGTTAAACTTTACATTCAAAAGAGGGGCTTGAATCCACTAGATCCAAATGCAAGAGATTCAAGGATGTGAATTCCAAGTGGATTGCAAGGGTTGAAGTGTGATTTGCCCACTTTTGTAAGTAGGAAAGTTGACTTGTTGACTATGTGGAAAAGAGAGAGAAAATGAGTGAAATGAAAAGCTACTAGTTCAGGATCACGTTGTAACTTTGAATCTAAGCTAATTAGACTGATATGGATATGCCCTACAAATTTGGAGAAAATCTTTTGGGACCATGGAAAAAGTGTACATGGTCCTCCAAAAAATCCGTGAAACGAAAAGGGTTTATCGACCTCTACGAATGGAGTCTAAATCTGAAAATGAAACTATGCACCTACAACCTACACACAAAAAATAATGGGAGAAGGGTTGTGGATAGGGGTTCACCTCAGTCAAACCTCGATTGAGGAATCAACCTTGAAAGAAAGTAATTACAAATGCTAAAATGTAAATAGCGGAAATGTATACCTTGTAGATCTGGAATTTGTTGATGGTGGTTGCTTTTCTTCTTGAATGTAATCACAAGTGTCGCATGAAATGGCATGTAACATGACAAAACCCTAACACACACATATGCTTACAAATGAATTTTTTAATGTTGCTCCAATGGATGAATGAAGAAGACTTGAATGCTTGAATGCTTGATAATGATAATGAAGGTTGCCTAGCTTGAAATTTGCCTATTGTGTATTTCATATATATCATTCTTATATGCAAATGAGAAAACCAACTCCCTATTATACATGCCTAGAGGATTAATTTTCATTCACCAAAGACCGAGAAAGAGGAGTACAAACCTCAAAGGTCAAATTATGCATAGGGGACTGATCAGACCCATCTTAGGGATACCTAAGGGGTGGGGACAAGGGTGCCACACCTCTATCCTACCCTATTTTGGGGCTTAGACAAGGTCTAAGGCACAAATAGAGCCTAGACAAGGAGGGTTTCAAGGGTGAAAATATAGGAAAGGGGTCTTGGTTAGGAAGGAAGATTTCATCGCCAAGGTGAGGACTTCAAATGTGGTTAAAATTGCTTGGGTTGCAATTTTATAACACTATATTTAGCCCCCACTTTAGTGGGAGTATGACTTATGCCAATACTATCGGTAAAGTAGAAGAAATGGAGAGATGAAGATGAGAGATACATAGCAATACCACAGGGAGTATAAGACATCACTAATCTTGACAAACCAAGCCCCCAATCTTAGGATCTTAAATCACTCAAACATATGCAAGAGAAGAAAAAACCAAAAAAGAACAAGACAAACAAAACAAAACAAAACCAAACACAAAAGATGCATGACAAGACAAAAAGATAAGACCACACACCAACTAGCTGAAGAGACCTCGATTCTCAAATATCTCAACAACTAATCGAAATATAAGGACACATACCACTACATAAACATAGGTGATCACATAAAAGAGAAGAGATGACATCATCCATTAACCATTAATAGTAAAAATATGGGCTCATGAGAGGAAGAAGAGAGAGGACATGAATACACACTTTGGTGATCCATGATAAGAAAGGAGAAGAAGAGAGAAACCATGGATGTCTCACCCCTAAAACTAGGTGATCCATGGAGAGAAGGACATGGAAATATAGACCCTAGAGTTTGTTTGGGTGATCCATGTGGAAAATGACATGGAAAATCTCACCCCTAGACTCTATCTAGGTGATCCATGTAAGGGAGGAGGGTGAGAACACTGTTAGTTCCACCCAACCTCATGTGTGTGTGTGTAAGTGAGGTTTGAAGTGCCTCATAGGAGTTTGTGCCTGAGTATGCTACAACCTACATAGAATGTATAGTACAAGTGTAAAGAAAGGTGTGACATCCTGTTCTAAGAGTCTATGCTCTGGTTCCGAGAATAATCACCCCACATAGGAGAAAAGTGATATCGTATCACTCTAAGAGTCTATGGTCTAGTTCTGAGAATGACTCATTGTACAAGAGAAAGGTAGCGTCATCTTGCTCTAAGAGTATTTGCTCTAGTTCTAAGAATGACCCACTATACAAAAGAAAAGTGATGGAATCTTGATCTAAGAGGCTGCCCTATAGTTCCAAGAATGTCCCACTGTATAAGAATAGTGATGACATATTTCTCTAAGAGGCTACCCTCTTGTTCCAAGAATGTCCCACTCTACAATGCACAAGAGAAATGTAATACAAAGGAGCAATGTGGGTGCCCCCCTCTTAAGATGTCAACATAGGTTGATGTTGATATCTTAAGGAAAGTAGAACAAGGATACTTGTTAGGATTAATGATAGTCCCAAAGATACTAAGAGGGGGGGTGAATTAGTATCTAACTAGTTAGTAGAATATTTAAACTTATTAAGAACTTTGCATCCCAAAATAGTGTACCAGTAAATAAGAATTAATGCAGAAAATAAGAATAACAGAGACAACATGGAGAACACACCATAACACAAGATATTTAATGAGGAAACCCGGTGTGGGAAAAACCTCAGTGGGATTTGTGACCCACAATATTCACTCAGTGGCCAATGAATAAATATTACTTACAATGAAGGGCCTGCACATGTAGGGAGGCCAACTTCCTAGAGCTCACTGCTTAATAAGAGTCACACTGACTACAAAAGTGGATTATGAAATCCAATACAATGTACTGCTTCAAATCAACATCAACTATGCCAGGTTCAGTACCGATTTAAGCTCATTCTATAGTGAAAACCTTATACAAAATTTTCCTTATGCATTCGCATATAACATCCTCTCAATGTCTCATTCTCCTCATATTATAATGATTTACAAGATCTCATACATATATGAGTCTATTACAATATACCATGTCTGCTTACAAAAGATACTTACATTAAAATACAATAAAGAAAAGTTTATTCCCTGTCGATTAGAGTGTCGGTATGTATTGTTGCTGTTGTCGGTGAAGTGTCTGTCAGTGTATGTAGTTGTCTATTGTCAGTGCTGGTAACTGTCGATGGCTTACTAGATGAATGCCAAAAGGATGCTAGATGGTTTCCATCAATGACAACATCACCTATTCTCATAAGAGTGTAGAATTCCAACAATCTCCCTCTTTGGCATTGATGGCAACACTCATGAGAAAAATCCAAAGATTGTTCCAAAAACTGAAGTCCAAAAAGGTACCAAAAAGATGTGCTCCCCTTGAGTAAATGATCTCTTCTGAATAATCATTTTTCTCTCTCCACTACTCCCCCTTTGACATCAATGACAAAGGTTTTCAAAAAAATTTCACCTCAAAGTTTGTAACTGGTTGGTTACAATTTGAAAGATATTTGCTAAAACCAAATTAAGACTCTGCATAAACATTTTGCTATCTTTCAAGGTTACCTCAGTTTGTTGGATCATGCCGGTGAGATGATGCATGTTCTCTTTTGGTGATCGTTCTCCTTGAAGTAATGCCTTGGATATTTCCATTCTCTATGATATAAGATTGTCTAGTTTTGGACCAAGTTTATTTTTCAATTCTTTGATTTGAGACCTTATTCTTGCCTTTTCTTTCTCAAGTTTCTCTAGTTTTTCTTCAAAGATTGCCATTTCTTCCTCAACAACTGATATGTGGCCGAATGAGCCAATTATGTTATTAGCTATGTCTTCAATTTCTTTCTGCATTTTACTAATTTCTTTATCAATATCCTTTGTCAGAATGTGTGGTTTGCATGTTTCTTTATACAACTCTTTACATTCCAAAATTATAGAGTTCGGTGCTGCTAATAATATGTTCAGGTGTTTAGTGCACTTCTTTATGGTATCATCAAAGAATTTGTTCTTCTCCTTTTCAACTCTGTCCTTTATTGTATCCTTATTTACTTTATCAACTAGTATTACATTGTCAGCAATGAATTTGGACAATGTGTCCAATTTACCTAAAGAATCCTTGATGTGATCAGTGATACAATTTGGTGCAATCAACTTCAGAACTGGTAAAGTGTCATCAATTGCCTTGTAGGCCAATGTATTATAGTTTGTTATCTTCTTGATTAAATACAGGAGTACTTTAGTAACATTTGTAGGTCTGAATTCACTTGATGAAGTGTTGGATGTTTGACTAGATACCTTTATTACCTCTATGCTTCCAACATTTGTAACCATTTTGCTTGTGTATACCTATGGTGGATCAATTTGAGTTTGCATTTCAACCTGTAAAGGTTTGTTTGATGGTTTGGATGTCTCAGTGATTACCAGTTTCTCTACCTCAATATGCACCTCTGCCTCTATAGGTTTCTCAGCTATCAGTATCTTTGTCTCAGGTGGCCTTATGTTAGCATCTTTTCCTGTAGTATTTTTTCCAGTATCCAATGGTTGGTCTACTAGGATCTCAGTCTCTATCGGTTTCCCAACAATGTTGTCATTGCCAACATTATCATCCTTAACCTCTGTAGTTTCCTTATCCACAATAATATTCACTTCCTGAGTATCCACATTCATGGTAAAATGTATTTTAGATTCAGGATTAGTGTCATCATGTGTGACACCTTTAGTAACTAGTGGATCATCAACATGTACCAGTGTGGTATCCAAAGGTGGTGGTGGTATATTATCAGTTATCTTGATATTTTGAATTCCACCAATCTTTCCTTTTCCCTTATCCTTATCCTTCTGATACACTTTGAATGTTTTCTTTGGTTGGTTCAATTCCTCTTGTTTTTCTTTTTCCATAAAAAATATATCCCATTTATCACCAATCTCCTCTGCAATCTCATTTACTCTACTTGCCATCAAACTTACTTGTCAGAATGGACCTCTTAGCCTCACAAATCAATTCATCAATTTCTTCTTTTGAATTCACAGGATGAATAGCTAGAAGTTTTTCAACTTTTAGTTTCTCATCCAATTCCATCACTAGTATCCTTTTTGCATCTAATCTTCTATACAGTTCATTTGGTAAATCATCCACAACTTCAATTAGGACTTTCTTATATATGTCTAGGTGTAAGATAATATTGTTCTCAATTCTTTCCTTGTCAGAATCATTAAATTAATTGTACAATTTACTCACATTATCCAGATTTCCATCATTAGTTATTTCATTTAACAAACCATGTAATGAAGGTGTGACCAGTTTCTATTTCTTCTTGGGAGTTAGTTTCTTGGCTGGTTCCCTTAATGCTCATTGTTTCTTCCTCAAGGTCCTTGTTCTTTTGGGTGAAGGAGAGTGTATCGGTGAAGGTTTTCTCTTCCTCTCGACTCTTTTAAACTCTGCTGCCTTGTCACTGTTAGTTCCAGAAGATGTGCCAACCAGTGAAATGTGTGTCTCTCCCTAGCTCACTAGCCATTATCCCAGTAAAGTTCATAACATTTTCTTTGATTTCCTTTACTTTCTTTGAAGCATCCCTAATGTACATTTCTCTTTTCTTCCTTTGCTTCATTGTTCTTACATCACTCTCAATAGTTTCAGCACTACCAAAAAGTTGTTCTGTTGGTTCTCTTGGTGTATCTAACAAACCTTTTGCATAAGTCTCAATAATGTTGAGATCTACCTCATAACCCATTTCAGTTACCCAGATAATTTGAGGAAGTATAGCTTCCATCCATGTCTCATCCTTCTTGATAACAAAATAGATTTCTTTGTTGTATTTATCCACTACACTCTGTGATAGTCTTTTTCTAGTTTTCATTTTTGTTTGGAAAGCTTTGAAATATTCAATTATGTTGTTGTCCTTTGCAGTTCTCATACCAGTGAAAGCTTCTTGTAATTTTTTTCCTACCGGTATGTCATAACCAAAGTTTATCGGTCCTATACCAGGGATTTCCTTAGTGAAATACAACATTAAGCATACTAAGAGATTACCAAAGTGAAATGTCCCTTTCTTATCTCCTTTAATCTTTTTCAAATTATCAATGAGTTCATATTTCGGCCATTCACACACATCAATCATTTCATTGTTGTTGACCATTTCATAAGCGTTGTTATTTCAAAGACTAGAAACTGAATTAAACCTATTTGCATGTGTAGTTTTGTAACCAAGTATCATACTTATGAATCTCACATTGATGTCTTTGATGTCATTCACTCTTAGTGATCTACTGCTTGATGTTGCTCCAATTAAGGTCATTACTTTGTTGTTAGGAACCTTCTTTGTTTTGTCAGGTCTGTTGTCGGTTGATGGTAAACTAGTTACTACCCTAATTGCTTGCTAGGTAATTTGCAGACAAAATCCAACCATAGAAATTCTCCATGTGCTCTACTTAGGACAATTCTCACTACTTCTTCTGAAAATTGGGGAATTTTCAATATCTCAACAAAACCTAAAGTCTCCACAATCTTGTGTTCAAGTTTAACATTGCCATTTTCATCACAAATTACCATTCTAAACATTTTCATGAATTCCTCAAAACCTAATTCTTCCATGTTTCAATGAATATAAATCCTAGGGTCTTCAGCATAAGCTACACCTTTTGGAATTTTTGAAAATGCCCCTATGGAATCATCTTGCTTAGCTACTCCGAGAATTATTTTAAACACAAGCCTAGGGCATTTTATTTTTTCCATGATAGTAGGGTTTGCAATAAACTTGGGAGTAGAAGAGGAAGCCATTGAAAAATACCTTTAGCTACCTTAAAGTATTTTGAATGCTTGAAAGAAATTGGTTCACACCTTTGCTTGAATGCCTTCACTCAGTTTTTGCACTCTCTACTAATTTGAATGCTTGGTGAATTAAAAATGAGGGAAATCTGATGATTTACAATGACTTTTCTCTTACCAACCGCATTAAATGCCCACTAGTTTAAATGAAAACTTAACACATCTACCGATAAAGAAGAAATCTATCTTCTCACCATCGACCAAGGGTAATCTGCATGATATTCAATTTCCTGCAATACCCCCAAAGGATTACTTCTTAGTTGGATGAAGATTCTCCTGCCAGTGGAGGATTACTATGTTCTACCGATCCAGAGATAGTTTCATCAACATTCCAATCTCTCTTCCTAATCCATTGTTTTGAAAATTCTTGCTTTACTTCATCTACCTTTTCTTTGCCTTTCAAACTAGATCCTTTATTATTTACTGGTGAAGTCTTTCTTCTATAGAATTTTGCAATATGTCCAATATTTTTACAAGCATAACAAGTCACATTATTCCTCTGAATAGCCTTTCCATATCGTATGCTAGTTTGTGTTCTGCATTGATTAGATAAGTGTCCATAAATTCCACAAACATAACATTTCACATTCATTCTATAGTTTTCTGAATTATGACCAACTTTGTTTCCTTTGGAACATTGACTGGTGGGTGCATTAATGTTTTGATGGTTTCTAGATCTACACTGATTTTCTCTATGACTGTACTTGTTACGGTTAAAGCATTTCCCATTAAATTTATAAGCAATAGGTTGTCTTACTGATTTATTGTGATCATGATTGTTTGGAGTACTGGAACTTTCTCCAACTTCAAATCCAATTCCATTAGTATCTCCATTAGGTTTCTGACTTTTTAGCATGTTATCAAGTTCCTCTGAACTTTTCTTGAATTTCTCTTTGTGTTCATTTGCAGTAGCCAATTCATTTTCCAAAATTCCCTTTTGTCTCATAACCTCAGTTTTATCTTGTTGCATGTGAATCATATCTATCTTTAGCATATCATTTTCATGACTAAGTCTTAGATTTTCATTTCCAACATCATTAAGCCTCCTAGTCAAGTCATCTTCATTCTTCTTGTTCTCTTCAATGTCTTTACAAAACCTCATAGTCATGTCTTGCATTTCATTTTTTATGTTATAGTTCTCTAATCTCAACTTGTTCACAAGTTCATTAAGAGTTTCCTTTTTATCATCATCTTTCTGCATCTTCTCATGAAGTTCTTTTCTTTTATTTCAAGCTATAGTAAGATTCTCTTGAAGTCCTTGAATGAATTCCTATGTAGTCCTTAGATCATCTTCAAGTTTGATATTCTTCAATTTCTCTGCATCATAATCTACAAGAGCTCCTTTCAATTGTTTTCTTAAGTTTTCCATCTGTACCAGTGTCAGAATCTTCCTTAAGTTGTTAGGCTTTTGAAAATAGGGGACCAGGATCTGATATCAATTGTTAGGATTAATGATAGTCCCAAAGATATTGAGAGGGGTGGTGAAACAATATTTAATTAATTAGAAGAATATTTAAACTTATTAAGAACTTTGCATCCCAAAATAGTGTACTGGTAAATAAGAATTAATGCAGCAAATAGGAATAATAGAGACAACATAGAGAACACACCATAACACAAGATATTTAATGAGGAAACCCAATGTGGAAAAAAACTCGATGGGTTTTGTGACCCACAATATTCACTCACTGGCCAATGAATAAATATTACTTACAATGAGGGGCCTGCACATGGAGGGAGGCCAACTTCCTAGAGCTCACTACTCAATAAGAGTCACACTGACTACAAAAGTGGATTATGAAATCCAATACAATGTACTGCTTCAAATCAGCATCAACTATGCTAGGTTCAGTACCGGTTTAAGCTCATTATATAACAAAAACCTTATACAAAATTTACCTTATGCATTTGCATATAACATCCTCTTAATCTCTCATTCTCCTTATATTATAATGATTTACAAGATCTCATACATATATGAGTCTATTACAATGTACCATGTTGGGTTACAAACGATAATTACATTAAAATACAATAAACAAAAGTTTATTCCCTGTTGGCTAGAGTACCAGTATGTATTGTTGCTGATACTGGTGAAGTGTCTTTCGGTGTATGTAGATGTCTGTTGCCAGTGCAGGTAACTGTCGGTGGCTTACCAAATGAATGCTAAAAGGATACCAGATGGTTGCCATCAATGAAAACATCATCTATTCTCATAAGAGTGTAGAATACCAACAATACCTACCTTCATCACAAAGAAGATATCCGCTTATGCAACAATGTCATAAATCCAAGAAAGAGAGGGAATACTCTTCAAGCAAGGATAAGATAGTTGAAAAGAGATGTCTTGCTATTTGTGTAATGAAGATCCTTGGAGGAGAAGAGAGCTTTGTTCAAATGACATTTTCCTCCAAGAGGAGTTGTGTTAGACAAATATGACATCTTCTAGAACAAAGCAAAGGAGAGAACAAAAATTTGATCCTTCATCCTATTACTAGGTGAAAGAGGTTCTTGATGAAGGATGACACACTTTTAACCCTATCGGGGATGGGTGAATTTATTGTAGATGTACATTACCAAGCATGAAAGAGGTTTTAATCAAAGACTTACACCTCTTGAATAAGAGAGAATCCTTGAGAAAACAACCAACAATTATGCACAAGGAATGACATCAAGTAATAAAAGTCACACCATCCATACAATAGGGAAAAGCAGATCCTTAGGAAAAGAGGAGAGAGATCATTGTCCCCCAAGTGTGGAGGCAATTAGAAGGGGTTACACTATCTTCTAGAGAGAGATTAAACATAAGCAAATGCACAATGTACTTTCATGAATGCATGCAAGAAAATACATCTGTATATGTAAAATACATGTCTCAAGAAGTGGTAATCTTTGAAAGGAAGAAAGAAAAAGAATCACATGTTCCCCAAGGGGGATTATGTATATAGAAATGATAATCATTTATGCAAAATGAAGCCCCTAATGAAAATAGTGATACATGAGATAAAAAAAAAAGGAGTCAAAATCATTGCCCCCCAAGTAAGAAGGACAAGGGTAAACCTACACATCTTCTAATTATGATTTTTTGCAAGCAATACACCTTCCTAATGGAACAAATCTTCTCAAGGAAGGTATATGTACTTCAGAAGAGATGATTCATTACAAGGGGCATATCATACTTGTGAATAATTGAAATCATAGAAGAGGTAAGTTTTCCAAGAGAATGAAATAAAGGGAAGAGGTGCGCATTACTCATTATAGAAACTCCTCTTGAAGAAAAGTGGAAAACCAAAGAAACGCTTACCCAAGAATAACCCTATTGAAGAAAGGAGATCTAATAATGAATAATGTGCAAACATAGAGATAAATGTATATAGAGAAGAAGGAAAAGTGGCCCTCATATTTCTACCTCAAAGTATGTGAAATTGAAACAATACCACAACAAATGATAAAGATCCGCCAGTTAAGTTGGCTAGTTATGTCATAGGGTGAAGAGAAACATGAAGGGAAAAGAAGTGCTAAGGCACTATTGTTTTTCCAAGAAATATAGCTAGATCTATTGTAAGACAAATTTGTGCAAGATTATTGTTGGCATTGATGTCAACTTGTTTGGCAAGGTCACCTGTAACCAAGAAGTGGTGACCAGTATGCAAGAAGTGGTGACCAATAAGTATGAAGTGGTGACCGATATAAGAAGAGCAAGACATATGATGACGATGCACATATGAGTAAGTAGACAAAAGGAAGGCTACCGATACACATGACTTGTGTCATCAGCCGGTAAAGTAGGCTTACCGATAAGGCACAAACTGGGATGAAGGTTGGTTGTTTGTTTGTTATGAAGGCACAACACCCGGTGAGATGAACATAGAGGATGGCATGAAGACATACCAGAACCAAAGATGAATCATCAAGAGGATGTGCTATCAGTATTGAGGATGTTTGTTGGTTATACTGGTAAGGCTAACTGAGCCAATAGTCAACCTTAGTCAACAAAGAATGTAAAACTGACATTGAAATCCAAGTAGAGGTGGATGTCGACAAGCATGACAACTAGATGCAAGGTGGTGATATTGCAGAGGTCAGTGGAGTGTGCATCAACATAACAAATCGGCAAGCAAGTCGACTTTTATGAGGAACCCACAAGTCACAAAGGATGCCAGAGGATTGTGACTCGATGAAGGCATGCTGGCCAATGACTGAACCAATCTTGCAAGAAGATTTGATCTTCATACATGTTTGGTGATGGAAATAGAAAAGCCATTAATGGTGTATGGTAGCTAGAAAAGAAAAAGGGCGTGGTACAGACCTCCAGATTTAGAAAACACACATTGGAATGTGAAGCTTTGCTTGTTTTGATTGATGTCATGAAGATCATATCCTTGGAAAAGTATATCAAATTAAATCTAACTCAATTCGAATTGGAGAAGGCAAAACCTAGCACGACATTATTTGAATGTGTTTTTGGCAAGAATCCCAGATTATAATTATGTGAACTCAAGATAGAAAGAGATGACGCTTCAGGTGAAGAAGGAGAGTGAAGTTAGCTCAAGAAAATAAAAAGATCATCTTCCTTAGAATTTATTCTAAGTAAGTTGTAGAGAGAGTTAACAAGTAAACTAGTGAAAGGGTTTAATTGGAAAAGACAGTGTACCAATAATCTATTGTAGGTCTAATAGTTAAGATAACCAGTGAGGTGTGATTAATCAAGAAGACATCCAAGTGTGACATAGTGTGTGGTAAGGCTATGAGAGAGAGAGAGATAGAGAGAGAGAGAGAGGGAGAGAGAGAGAGAGAGAGAGAGAGAGAGAGAGAGAGAGAGAAGAGAGGCCAAGAATCAAGCAATCTGATAACCAATAGTGTGAGTTCCAGTGAAGAAGAGAAGATTGTTCACTAACAGAAATCTATTTACTCAAGTGTTGCAAAACTTATTTGCAAACATAAGCTATAACTGTATCAAAATTATATTTCACTATACATCACCAAGTTGGAGCTTGGTACAGGGGTTGGTCCTCCTTGGGTTGGTGCCCTAAATCTTTGTAATTATTTGTTTCACTTGTGAGGCTAGATTGGAGCAGTAGTCTCTAGCAACATTTCTCATTGAGGTTTTTTCCATATAGGGTTTTCCTCGTACATCTGGTGTTGTGGGTTGCATTTTTGTGTTTGTCACTTTTGGTATCCTCATTTGTCTTACCGGTTTGACAATTTAGTACTTAGGATAATAACTAGTATTCTAAGGTTGTCCTTAAAAGAGAAGAACTTAGAAACCACTGATTCAATGCCCTCTCAGTGGTACATTGTGTTCAACAATTGGTATCAGAGCTAGGTTCCCAATTGTTTAAAGCTTGGGTAGATTTTGGACATAGAACACAAAGGTAAGAAATGAGTTTGCCTCCTCAAAAGCCCCCATGTTTGATGGATCCAACTATGCCTTTTGAAGTAGAACAATGGATACCTATATTTCCTCCCTTGATTTTGATATGTGGATGTCTGTCAAGAATGGGTATGTCATCCCTAGTGTTCCTTCCACTAATCTAGATGCCAAGAAGGAGTATGAGAACAATGCAAAGGCTAAACATGCTATCTTGAGTGGGTTGTCTGATAATGAGTTTGTCAAGGTCATGCACTGTGCATTCGCGAAGGAGACTTGGGATAAAATGCAAAGGTTATTTGAAGGAGATGCAAAAGTCAAAGAGTCCAAGCTGCAAACACTAAGGGGCCAACTTGAAGGCATCAAGATGAAGAAAAGATTGCAGATGACCTTCACAGATTTGATGACACTATGAATACCATCAAAGGAATTGGAGAATAAATTACAGATGAGATTCTTGTCAAGAAGGTACTTAGGTCTCTCACACGTAAGTATGATACTAAAGTTTTTGCCATAGAAGAAACCAAGGATCTGAAGATCTTTACAATGGATGAGTTATTTGGCTCACTAACAGCCTATGAAATGAGAACAACTAGTGATACATCCTCAAGGAAAGAGGCAACATTCAATTCCACCAAGAAGGGCAAAGAAGTGGTTGGTCATAAAGGATCCAATGAAGAATCTAATGCAAAGGTATCAAACTTTGTTTGAAATCTCAAAAGAGGATCCGACAAGTATAAAGGAAAGCTACCACTCAAGTGTTTCAACTATGGTAAAGTTGGACACTTTTCTGCAAAATGTCCTTACAATGAAATCGATGGAGATAAGTCAAAAGGTTTTAGTAGATTTGTTGATAAAGACAAAGAAAGAAATATCTACTAGCAAGGAAGGAGAGGCTACTAGAATCAGAACAACCTATATACTATTGAGGATGATGTCATAGATTAGGAAAGTGCATCTAAAGATGACTACCATGAGAATGATAGAGATGTTAATCTCTTTATGGTACTTGATGAACCGGTTGGTGAAGCTGAGGAAGAAGAAGACATTGAGGCTGAAGTAGATATAGAATGTGAGATTATAAGTGCTCTCGAGGAGATGAGTAAAATAAGAAGATAACTCAAGAAGTTCAAGCTTACTGCAGTAGATGAACAAGATCTCTTGAAGAAATCCCTAGATGAGTCCAATCAAGTTATATCTGACTTGAAGCTGGAGTTGGAAGAAGCCAAGAGGATATGTGAAGTCACATCCTTTGATTTGATGAAGAAGTAAAAGGAGCATCAAGATCTAGAAGAAAAAATATTGAAGCCCAGAAAGGAGCTTGAAGAAAGTAAGGAATAAATAAAAGGGAGAAGAAAATATGAAGGCAACACCAAAGCCTTAGAAAAGATGTTGAGTAAAGAGAAACAATCCAAAGATACCAGTGGCTTAGGACTTGAAGAAGGTCAAAGTTAAAACATACAAGACACATCTGGTAAGGAGATATAGTTCACTTCTTCCAATGAAGATAAAGAGAAGAAGACATTCACAGTAATCAAGGATACTGTGAAGAAGACATATGTAGATGTTGTTAGAAATTGCCACACAAAACGGTATACACAATCAATGAATCAGAGGCCACAATCAATGTATCAACATGTGGACCCAAGAAGAAATGAAAGAGTTGACCATAAAGGATTCACCAGAGTCAGTAGCATGAAAGGAAGACCCCTGGTGAGGCAGTTGTTTGCAGGACCAAGGCAACCTAACTAGTATGTTTCAAACTTTCATGGTTATTGTTACCGATGTAATAAATTTGGGCACAAAATAGTTGGCTATAGATTAACCAATAAACCCACTATGAGTTATGAAAGTATAAATCCTTTTAAGGCACTTTGGGAAATGAATGTTGTCTGTTATCAGTGCAATGGATTTGGTCATAGGATTTTTGAATTTAGAAAAAATAAACCGGTGTTCTACAATAATTTCAAATATTCATCTTTTGAAAATGTGAAATGCTATAACTGTCAAGACTTTGGACACATAGAAAAGTTTTGTAAAAATGGGAAGATCAAGAAAAAGAAGAAAGATCCTAATCAAGAACCGATAGTTGAACTAGACCACAAAATAGTAGCTGGCAAGAAGAAGGAAACCAAACTAGTACAGGTTGAGAAAGAAAAAGAAATGGCATAATTAAGTCTTCTAGTGTAGAGTGCTTTGCATGCTGAAAGTAAAAATCTATGGGTTGTAGACAGTCACTGTTCCAAACACATGATAGGTGATAAAAGGAAATTTATCAAGCTTGAAGAATGGAATGGTGGTTCAATAAGATTCAAAGACAACTCATCCATCAAAATAAGGGGAAAAGGTACTCTAAATATTGATGGAAAATTGAAGGCACATGATGTATATTATGTGGAAGGCCTAAATAACAATCTGCTAAGTGTGATTCTGATGTGTGACAAAGGTTATAAATTCACCTTTGACTCAACCAGTTGCTAGATAAAGAAAGAGAGTACCGGTCAGGTTGTGGAAGAAGGAAAGAGAACATATGGAAATGTTTACAATCTAAAGGAATGCTATGAGTCCCAATGCATGATGGGATAGGTTGATGAAAGATGGTTGTGGCACCAAAGATTAGGTCACATAAACTTTGATAACTTAGTTGCAGTAAGAAGAAAGGGGTGTGTTAGAAATATTCCACCCATCATCAAACTGGTAAGCACATTTTGTGATGAATGTGTCAAAGGGAAGAAGACTAAGGTAAGCTTCAAGACAAAAGAGTACAACACCTCAAGATGACTTGAAATTGTACATACAAATCTGTGTGGTCTAACTAGGACAAGAGCTCTTTCCGGTGAAAGATATTTTATGCTCTTTATTGATGATTATTCAAGAATGACATGGGTCACTTTCCTACAAGATATGTCTAAGATGGCAGAGAAGGAAAGTGGGTATATCTAAAATGTCTAAGATCAGACCAGGGTGGAGAGTTCACATAAAATGAGTTTGAAGATTATTGTGAATGACATGGAATTAGAAGGCAATACTCAACCCCTAGGACACCACAACAAAATGGTGAGGTAGAAAGGAGGAACAAAACAATCAAAGAGATGGGTAGAACCATGTTAAATGAGGCCAATCTTCCAAACACATATTGGAAGGAAGTTGTTCATATTGTTGCATATACTTTGAGCTGGGTTCAATTAAGAACAAACAACAAAATGACACCTTATGAGTTGTGAAGCCCTCAATCAAATATTTCAAGGTATTTGGAAGTAAATGTTTTATCAAGAGAGATATGGATGGTCTAGGTAGTTTTTACTCTAGGAGTGATGAAGGAATCTTGCTTGGTTACTCATTTAATAGAAAGGCCTACAAATCCTACAACAAAAGACTAAGAAGAGTCATTGAGAGTGTGCATATAAGAGTTGATGAGGATATACACAAAGGAAGTCAATCACATGTGAACCAGTATGATGATTTTGGTGATGAAGGTGAGGAAGCTCAGTCAGACAATGAACTGAAAGAAGCATCCAGAAAGGCTCCCAACTACTATGTGCAATTTAATCACTCAGAAGAGAAAATTCTAGGAAATAAGAGTGATGGTGTGTAAACTAGACGAAGAGTTTCCTTGAATAATGAACAAGTCAACTTCTGCCTTATGATTGAAGTAGAACCTAAAACATTCAATGAGGCCAATAAGAGATAGGAATGGAAGGATACCATCGAAGAAGAATTGCAACAGATTGAGAAGAACAAGACTTGGGAATTAGTCTCTATACTGGAAGATAAGAACATCATTCGCACTAAATGGGTCTACCAGAACAAGATGAATGAAGAAGGTAAAATTGATAGGCATAAAGCTAGACTTGTGTGGAAAGGATACTCTCAAGTAGAGGGTATTGACTTTGAAGAAACATTTGCACTGGTAGCTAGATTAGAAGGAATTAGAATGTTTCTATCCTTTTCTGCCTACAAGGGTTATAAAGTATATCAGATGGATGTAAAATTTGCCTTCCTAAATTGAAATTTGGAAGAAGAAGTGTACATGGAGGAACCAGAAGGGTTTCTACTACATGATGATAAATCCTTTGTGTGCCGGTTGAAGAAGGCCCTGTATGGTTTAAATAAAGTGTCATGCCCAAAATTTAGGGCAAGAACGGGAAATTTGTTTTTTAAAACATAACTGTTAAGAGCATTAAATCAACAAATATAAAATGCTACAAGATGTCTTGTCTTAACTATGTTTGGATTAGCTTTATTTACTATCTGAAATATTCAGAAATTAAATAAGATTAAATGTGAAATTCCAATTGAATGGTTTTATTGTCTACTTGAATTTAATAAGTCAATTAATTTAGATAATTAATTGACATGGGCAAAATTAATCACGGATAGCTATTAATTGATTTTTAGAAAGCTAATTAAAATTATTCTTCTAGCATCCATTTTAATCCCAAATTGAAATGTGCTTAAATTAATCCATTTTAATCCAAATTTGAAAATAAATACTCAAATTAAATTATCTAAGGTGCAATTAAGTATCTACAACACTAAATAAATATTAAAAATATAAAGTGAGGCCTTATTCTTTAAATTTTTCCCAACTTTCTATCTATATATCATATATGTGTATTTAAATATTTACAGTTATATTTAAATACATATATAAATATATATATATTTAATTTACTTAAAAAAATTTCCCAACTTTATAACAAAACATCCATGCAAACCCTAGCTAGGGATTTTGCATTATATATTACACTTTTTATATAATTTTACCGTTTTATATTATTACCCTAGCCCTACCCAGGCTAGGGTTTTATATATATATATATATATATATATATATATATATATATATTGTTTGATTTAGCATTTTAAGCAGGGCCGAACAGGGGCGATTCGACGGTGGCATGGTCGAAGAGAGGTGCAGTTTAGAGGGGGGGGACGGCATGGCTGATGCCCCTACCGACCACTGTGCAAAGCACAGTGGAGAGGTACCACTGACCCCTATGCAAAGCATAGTGGGCTCGACCGAGGGGATCAAAAAAAAAAATTATAATTTTTTTTTCAAAAACAAAACAAGGATTTTGTTTAAATATATATATATTTTTAAATAAAATTATATATAATTATATATATATATATGCATTTTTTATATGTATGCAGGAATATATACTTTTATTTTCATTACTATTTGTAACAATGTATTTTATATAAATATATATAAAGTTAAACATGAAATTTGCATGTCTGTAGGTTATAAATTTATATAAATATATATAGTTTATAATTTATAGACATGCAAATTATGTAATGATAAAATCCTAGTTGTAGTCACATAAATCTGTCCACTTAATTAAATGAATATTTAGTATTTATTTGATTATTTAACCATCAATTAATAATTAATTAAATTAATATTTAATTAATTCATCTTAACCCTCTTCTCCTATTAATTAAATAAATTATTCAATTTATTTGATTTAATTCACTTAACCAAATTCATACCATTAATTAAATAAATAAATCATATTTGTTTAATTAAATCTTCTCTCACATTTAAATAAATTAATATTTATTTAAATCCCCCAAAATCCCACCTCTCACATTTAAATAAATAAATCATTTATTTAAATCACCTTTATCCTCCACCCACTTGCATTTTCCTACAAATACAAGTTGCACAATTATTTTAAATAAATAATTTATTTAAATCACCTTTATCCTCCACCCACTTGTATTTTCCTACAAAAGCAAGTTGCACAACTATTTTAAATAAATTATTTATTTAAAATCCTATTTATCCTCACCCACTTGAAACCTTTAATGGTTTCCCTTAAAGTATTCAAACTTGATGGCTTTAAAGTCTTCAAACTTGATGGCTTCCTTCTATAGTCTTCTTAAAGACTTTAATGGTTTTCCTTAAAGTCTTCAAGCCTTTAATGGTTTCCCTCAAAGTCTTCAAGCATTTTAAATGCTTTATCTTCTTTTTCTCATTTAAATAAATTAATATTTATTTAAATATCTATCCAAATGCAACTTACACCATTTAATTGAAATAAATGATTTTATTTTAATTGAAAATACCAAAATTTCTCCCACTTGCATTTTCCTACAAAATCCACTTCTATGCCTAAACCCCTTCTAGATTCTTCTAAACCCTTCCTAATTAGCCTAATCCATCCCCTAAATATTGTCACATTCCTAAGCAAATTGGAGTCACTTCTCAAAGACTCCAAAGTCTTTGAAAAGCAATTAATGCTTTGTGTGTTCAACAAATTAACCCTCAAAGTCTTGGATAACCTTTGAAAGCTTTCAACCTTCAACCACTTAATCCCCAAAGTCTCCAATAACCATTAATGGTTACCTCAAACCCTCCCACATGGTTAAAACATTTGTTTTGACTCAACCTCTACCCAACCCAAAGGTCTCATCAGGCCATTAATGCTTTGACCATGATTATCTCTTAAACATTTGCACAAAGGTTTATCCTTGGATTAACTCTTAATCCAATGGGTAATCTTAATTTGGACTTGACCCTTAGCCTCTAGATAACCATGAGGTCTTCTCAGGCCTTTAATGCCTCCAACCTCTTCTCTCAACCCAATCCTATGTTGACACTTGTCACCATTTTATTGGTGCCAATTGTGCACATGGATCCCCAAATTTCAATCCTAACCCTTGTTAAGATTACTCAATCTTAACTCTTCATTTCCCCATTTCTTCTATAAATAGAACCCTTCTCCTCAAGCAAGGAAAGAAGCATTTAGAGTATTGTTGTTATACTAGCATTAGCATAGAGCTTTCTCATAGCATCACTATCTACTCTTGCATGGCATTTGCTTATCATATTCAACCATCTTGAATCTCCATATGGCATCCATGGCTAGTGCTAAAAGCTGAGAGCTACACTCATTTGGGACTTGGAGAGGAGAGGAACAAGGGAGGAGCAACTATGAGCATCTTGATTAGGTATTTCATTCTATGTTTATATGCTTTCTATTTCATGCTTAATATCTCTCTTGATATGCCTGTTTAGGATAATCTTTTGTTGCTAACACTAACGTTTGTTTCTTGTGCTCTTGTGTGTGTTGCCATCAAACAGATTTTCTAATCCTTTTTGCAGAGCATCACTAGTATTTTGATTCTAGATATGTATTCGAATAGAATACAAATATAAGAATTTGTTTCTTTGTTGATTTATTTCCTTTCATAAAAGCCCTAGATGTAAAGATAAAATAGAAGGATTAATAAATTGTCTGATTCACTTACAACAAGAGTATAGTGATTTTATTATTTTTCATTTAAACTATTCACTAAAGGTGTTTTATTTCAATCTCCAGCCTATATAAATAACTAGATTTAATAATTTCACAAGCAACTATTAAATCTAGATTTTATTTAAATAAAAACTATAATAGATTGAGATTTTCATTTTTTGCAATAATTAAATTGACAGACTTTGCAAAATCTACAACAACTATTTAAATGCCAGATTTTTAATAAATCTAACAGCAGCTACACATTAAATAAAGAATTTAATAAATTAAACTGTAGAGATGGAATGATAATGCTAGATTTAATTTTCTGCATTTAAAATAAAATCCCAGATAAAATAAAATCACAGTCTTAAGTAAAATACTTTACATTTCCATGTATAGTCCTAAATGCTTTTATTTTCAACCTTTGTATGCATGCAACTTAATTTTCATTCCTTTTCTAATATTAGAGTATAAATGCATAGAAAGAATAAATAGATCTTTTTCTTACCAAATGTCCTAAAACACAACATTGTAAATTATCCTGAAATGTAGAAAACTAAACCAAAATACATCTTTTTTTTCTATAGTAATGCATGAATGATTATTACAAAACTTTATACTTAATCACAAGACTTCATAGTCTCTTTACAAATAGGTCTCTCCTTTCATTTAAGTGAGGACTTTCAAAGAACTTTAATTATATTTACATCATGTTTTCTACAACAAATAATCCTAGCCATATCTACATGTCCTAATATTTTCTTCTACAACCTGCAAATAAATCAAAGGCTATGACCATGGAGTGCTCACCTCCTAGCCTAGGCTAACTGGTAGCCACCCTCGAGCTCAGAGAACCAAGCCCTAGAAAGGTAACACACATGCAAACAAGGAATAGACATAAGGGAAAACACAAACTCAATCACAATCCCAACTTGGGCTATACTACACCACACATTTGGTGATGTCCTTTCAAGGGTGGTAGTGGACCAAGTACCCTAAGGAGACTGCAAGTATGAACAAAACATGTATCCACCTCATGGCAAACCAAATACATAAAGTATCACAACCCCATAATCCTTATGCCCCCCAAGGCATTCATGCCTTATTTCCCTCCTTATGACCCCCAATGCATAAACAAGCCATGCAACAAGGGTCACATAAAATCCCTTGTGATCACTCTCATAATGAGAGCCTCTCACTCGAGGGCTATCACTTCTACCACCCACAAGATCCTCCTCTCTCCCAAGAGTAGGAGCTCTTGATTACTCCCAAAACACATACATTGTATAAACACAAAATACCAAATAAATTTCCAAGCAAACATGCATGAAAAACTAGTCTTTTACACAAACATTATTTTCAAAATAGATGCAATAAGAAATCATTATAAGAAAAATACAACCAACCATAAACTGCCCAAAGGTATGCTAGAAATTTGAGGATGAGCTACCCAATTCCACAATCTTTGTTTCTCTATCCTTAGCCAAGTCTTCTATACCAAATCTATTCTTTTCAAAAGTGCATAGTCTCCAACAATGGAGAGTGGGTGATTACCCACAAAATCTCTCATTCTTGCTTAAGAAGACACTAGTAATAGTTCTCACGAGTTTCTAAAACTAAAAAGGGAGATAAGGTAAAAATGGGAAAGGGAACTCCCATTCAAAAAGGAAGGTTAACAACTTAACTCAAGCCTTCTAATTTCCAATTTTCGCACAACTTAGAAAAGCTACTTTTTAGGGTGTCAAAAAGGTCACATGGGAGTAGAAAATTGCCTAAAATTACTCCTAACCCTAAGGTATACCTTATGGGCTTTAGGAAACCCTATTAAACTACCCCTAGGTGTCCATTTAACCCTTTTTAAACCCCTCTGAAGTTTATTTTCGGGTCAAACCTATGTTGACCATCCCAAATATTCTTTTCCCAAGTCAATTATGGAATCACATTACATTAATCGAAAAAGCTATAGTTAAACAATTCCCACCAAGAGACAAATTCAAAAATACAACATAAATCCACACATGTCAAGTGACACAAGAAAAATACTTTTACGAAATTATACATGAAATTGTGTCTCTTGTGGGATTTACATAAATCAATCAAATAACATTTAACACACATGCATCATTTACTATTACGAATAAAATATGACACGAATGGGGTGTTGTCTCTCCAAATAGACAAACCCTGGCTTTACGAACATACATAGGTATAGGTTTTGTTCTCCATAATATTTCCATGGTCACATGGATAAATTCCTACGCATCTCAATTACACATCAGTAATTTCAATAACCTCAAATAATAATATTAAATACATGAATAAGAAAACACGTCAAACATTCTGCATTTAATATATATTTAAAACAAGTCAATACATCTTATATCCCAATAACTCTACATATGCAATTATCATAATTTCCTTAATTTTGATACATACATAAAACATACATCCTGATTCTATCATCATAATAAAGTCCTGCAATTCCAATAATGACATACATCATCGCAAATCTATCCTATTCTAGAATCATATAGAGATCTATAACATAATGCATATAAATAAGGCATTAACATACATCAATGTCATCCCAAATCATGGAATCATATAAGTTCTAAAATCAAAACGCATAAAATAAAGTGTCCAAAATAGTCTCAATATATAAGATCACTGAAATGCTAGAATGAGTCGGGGTAGGGCCTCACATAAAGCTCCTAGAGCATGGTATTGAATATTATATCAGTACCTGAAGGAGAAAGGATTCAAAAAGGGAAGTGTTGACAACAATTTATACATGAAGAAATATGGAAACCCCATGATCATTGTCGCTATATGTGTAGATGACATTATTTTTGGAGGTAATAAGGACACTCTTTGGAAAGAATTTTCTGATCAGATGCAGTCAGAGTTTGAGATGTCAATGCTTGGTGAATTGATGTACTTCCTTGGTTTGAAAATATTACAACAATATAAGGGAATCTTTATTTTGCAAACCAAGTATGTAAAGGATATGTTGAAGAAATTTCAAATGGAGGATTGCAAGCCAGTAAGTACACCCAATGTGATCAAAAGAAAATTAAACAAGAATGATGAATCATTGATGATGGATTAGACATTGTATAGATCCATGATAGGAAGCCTATTGTATCTAACTACCTCTAGACCGGATATAATATAGGCAGTGTGCATGGTGGCCAGATTTCAAGCTACACCTAAGTAGTCACATATGAATGTTGCAAGCAGAATTTTTAGGTACCTTCAAAGAACACTCAGTTATGTTTTGTGTTACCCTAAACAAAGGGCATTCATCTTGGAATCATACACTGATGTAGGCTGCATTGATGATCAGAAGAGCACAAGTAGTGGAGCATTCTTCCTGGGTGACCAATTGGTCTCATTGTATAGTAATAAGAAGGATTCAGTCTCCTTATCAATTGCTAAAGAAGAATACATTGCTACTACTACATGCTTCCCTCAAGTGCTTTGGATGAATAAAACCATCAAGGACATATAGGTGGACATTATTAATCATATTTTCATTTATTGTCATAATTATGGTGCCATCAACATATCAAAGAATCCGGTAATGCATTCTAAGACAAAACATATAGCCATCAAGTATCATTTCCTAAGAGAGAATGTTGAAGGAAAATAATTTAAGATGGATCATGTCCTGATTGGAGAACAAGTAGCAGACATTTTCACCAAACAATTGCTGGTAAGAAATTTTGAGTACTTAAGACACAAGTTGGGAGTTGTGTCATTTGACTTATGCACTTGAGAAAGGAAGGGTTTATATGGTTCAGGGGGAGTTCATAGAAGCATCTATAACTCTTTAACCACATCTCAGTACTAGCTACAATCAATAGTAGCAGCCAAAGGGGGAGTATACAGTACCATTTGTCATTGTGTCAAAGGGGGAGAAATTTGCCGATCTTTTTGTATGAAGAGTCTTGCAATAAGTTGATATCAGTGAGAAAGGGGGAGATTGTTGGCATTATTGGCATTCAGTAGTCATTGATGTCAACCAGTTTGGAAAGGTAATTGGTACGAAAGAAGTGGTGACTAGTAAGTAAGAAGTGGTGACCGGTAAGTAAGAAGTAATGACCGGTACAAGAAGAGCAAGACATATGATGACAATGCACATAGGAGTAAGTAGACAAAAGGAAGGCTACCAATATACATAACTTATTTAATCTACAGGGAAAGAAGTCTTATCGGTAAGGCACAAACTAGGATGAAGGTTGGTTGTTTGTTTGTTATGAAGGTACAACACCTGGTGAGCAGAATAGATAGGATGGCACGAAGACATACTGAAAGGCAAGATGAATCATCAAGAGGATGTGTTGTCTATACAAAAGATGTTTGTTGGCCATACTGGTAAGGATAACTAAGTTGGTAGTTAACATTGGTCAACAAAGAATGTCAAACCAACATTGAAATCCAAGCATAGGTGGATGTCGACAATCATGACAGGTGGATCCTAGGTGGTGATATTACACAAGTAGGTGGAGTGTGCATCAACGTAACAACAAAACAAGCGGGTTGAATTTTATGAGGAACCCACAAGTCATGGAGGATGCCAGAGGATTGTGGCTTGATGAAGGCAAGCTGACAAATGACTAAACCGATCCTACAAGAAGATTTTATCTTCGTACCCATTTGCTAAAGGAAACAACAAAGCCATTAATGGCATATGATAGAGAAAAGCAAAAAGGCATGGTGTAGACCTCCTAATTTAGAAAACGCACATTGGAATGTGAAGCTCTTCTTTTGTTAATCAATGTCATCAAGATCATATCCCAAGAAAAGCAGATCAAATCAAATCTAACTCGGTTCAAATTGGAGAAGACAAAACCTAGCACGATATTGTTTGAATGTGTTTTTGGCGGGAATCCATGATTATAAATATGTGAACTTGGCATAGAAAGGGATGATGCTTGAGGTGAAGAAGGAAAGTGTAGTTATCTTGAGAAAATAAAAAGATCATCTTCCTTAGAATTTATTCTAAGTAAGTTGTAGAGTGAGTTTAACTAGAAAAGACAATGTCCCACTAATCTATTGTGGGTCTAATAGTTAAGCTAATCGGTGAGGTGTGATTGATCAAGAAGGAATCCAAGTGTGACATAGTATATGGTGAGGCTATGAGAGAGAGAGAAGAGAGGCCAAAAATCAGAGAGAGAAATATGATAACTGATAGTGTGAGATCCAATGAAGAAGAGAAGATTGTTAATCGAGAGAAATCTATTTAATCAAGTGTTGCAAAACTCATTTACAAATAGAAGCTATAGTTGTATCAAAATTGTATTTCACTATACATCACCAAGTTGTATCTTGGTACAGGGGTTGGTCCTCCTTGGGTTGGTGCCCTAAATCTTTGTAATTCTTTGTTTCACATGTGAGGCTGGATTGGAGCAGTGGTCTCCAACAACATTTCTCACTGAGGTTTTTCCCATATAGGGTTTTCCTCACACATCTAGTGTTGTGGGTTGCATTTGTGTGTTTGTCCCTTTTGGTATCCTCATTTGTTTTACTGGTTTGACTGTTTAGTGCTTAGGATAATAACCGGTATTCTAAGGTTGTCATTAAAAAAGAATAATTTAGGAACAATTTTCTTAAATGCATAACATTTTCCAAGAGAATGTGAATATGAATCATAAAAAATACAATATTCAATACTCTTCTCCTACTTAGGTTTTTTGTTTTTATTTTGAGGAAAAGAAAATGTTCTTATCATATTTCAATCTCCAATAAATTCTTGTAGCTAATCTTTCAAGATGGTAAATATCTTCTTGACATGAAGGAGAAACATTGTTAGAAGAAGAAGGTTCATTATCCACAATTTTAATTTTGCCACTATCTATGCCATCTTGAATAGATTTTTGAAAATTAGGGAAATCATTAGCATTGTGATCATGGGTTTGGCGAAATGAACAAAAAGGAAATTTTGAAGAAGAAGCATTCTTATGGGATCTTTTGATTTGTTTTCTTTGAAGATGGTTTTTAAAGTTTTGGAGCCTAAAGAATTCATCCATAGAGGGAGGAGTGCCATTTCCTATGCCTCTTGTAGTAGTTTGTATGGGAGGATTTATAGGGACACGAATTCAATGCTCAAACTTCTCGATTCCTTGTCCTTTAAAACCTTGTTTTGTTATTATTTGAAAGCCACAACTATAAGAATGTTACAATTGACTAGATGGAGGAACAAGATCATGAATTTCCTTGAAATCTGATGTGTAAGGAGGAAGAAAAGGATTTCTAGATGAAGAAGGAGTATCGTGTGAAATGACAATCTCCTTTCATTTATCAAGCTTATCCTTTGTAGGAGATTGGGGATGGACATGTTCATCATCTAAAAGCTCTTTTTTAGTCATTTCTATGTGAGGGGAAGGATCATGAATAAAATGCATGAAATCATGTTCACTGCATATACTTTGATGTTGAAGATAGGCCTTAGGAGAATAAGGAGGATCTAAAGATGTAAGAATGTTGGTGTTTTGATTTTGCCCCCCTTGCTCAAGGGTATGTGTATGAGATGAAGATGGGTCCATATTAATTTTCAATGCTTTCTCTTTTTTATAAATATCATTGGTTAAAGCATTAGGTCTCATCTCATCCACACAAGATACCCTAGGAGAGGTACAGAGGTTAGGATCTCGAAGTTTGGGATCTACAAAAGCTTTAAGGTGATTAACATATAAAATGCATTTTGTTAACAACATCACCATAATGCAACATAAATGATACATGAAAGCTTTGATATCAAGTTGAAAAGAGAATAATTTAGAAATCCTAAGAACACAATATGACCAATTGCTATAATTAAAGAGAAGCAACATGAAATGAAAGAAACTCTTATCTGACACATGATTGTAGTAGATACATGTGAAAATTAATATAATCATATGTGAAAGAGCAAGTAAATCCAATTTATTAATTTAAAATTTGAATTTGATGAAATTTGAATTTGTGTTTGACCTTAGAGGGTGTTAAAATTGATAAAGTATGCCAATTTTCTAAATTTATATAGTCAATTCCGTCTCCCAAAATTTTGGGAAAAAAACTGAGGACCATGGCGAAAGTGCACATGGTCCGACCAAATTTTTTTGATATTTTTAGGGATGATAGGTATTATGATATTATTGAAAAATCCAAAAAAATAGTTGATTTGGAGATGTCTAGATCGGTCAAATTTGCAGTCAAAGGTCGAAAATAGAAAAATCTTTAAAATTAGGCTTTTATTATTTAACCACTGAAGTTTCAGAATAAAGAGGCAAACTTGAATTGCAATTTTGAAATAAAAATCAGATTAGAAACAAGCAATTAACAATGTTTTTGCACTCCACAAGCTTAATTTCCTTGAAATGAAAAATTAGGGTTTCTATGTAATTAACCTCTAAAATTTGCAAATAGATCAAACTTGGAAATGGAAATTTAAAATTCAAATTGCAATTAATCAGATCTAATGATAAGAAATCATAAATAATATGTAAGCCGTTGAGTTCACCAAAATGTAATGTGGAAAAATTGAACCCTAGTGACTCCCCACCTAGAAGAGAGAAAGGAAATCACTAGGATGATTTTTCACTTGGGAAAACTTTACATTCAAAACATGGGCTTGAATTGACTAGGTCCAAATCCAAGAGAGACAAGGATGTGAATTCCAAGTGGACTACAAGGGTTCAAGTGTGATTTTCCCTCTTTTGTAAATATGTGATTTTCCCTCTTTTGTAAATAGGATAGTTGACTTGTTGACTATGTGCAAAAGGGAGAGAAAATGAGTGAAATGAGGAGGTACCGGTTCAGGATCGCACTGTAACTTCAGATCTGAGCTAATTAGACTGATATGGATTTGTCTTGCAAATTTGGAGAAAAGTTATCAGGACCGTGGTGAAAGTGTAGATGGTCCTTCGAAAAATCTATGAAACGAAAAGGGTTTTTGCACCTCTGTGAATGGAGTCCAAACCTGAAAATATAGTTGTGCACCTACAACCTACACACATAAAAGAAGGGGAGAAGGGTTGTGGATAGGGGTTTGCCTTAGTCAAAGCTCGGTTGAGGAATCAACCTTGAAATAATGTAATTGCAAATGCTGAAATGTAGATAGTGGAAATGTATACCTTGTAGATTTACAATTTGTTGATGACGGTTGCTTTTCTTCTTGAATGTAATCAAAAGTGTCACATACAATGGCATGTAACATGACAAAACCCTAACACACACATATTCTTGCAAATGAATGTTTTAGTGTTGCTCCAATGGATGAATGAAGAAGACTTGAATGCTTGAATGCTTGATAATGGTAATGAAGGTTTCCTAGCTTGGACTTCACCTATTGTGTATTTCATGTATATCATCCTTATATGCAAATGAGAAAACCAACTCCCTTTTATACACACCTAGAGGATTAATTTTCATTCACTGAAGGCCGACAAAGAGGAGTACAAATGATGAAGGTCAAATTATGCATAGGGGACCGGGTATAACCATCTCAGGGCCACCCTAAGGGGTTGGGAGAGGGGCACCATGTCCCTATCCTACCCTATTTTGGGGCCTAGATAGGGTCTAAGGAAGGAACAAAGCCTAGACAAGGAGGTTTTCAAGGGTGAAAATGCAAGAAAGGGGTCTTGGTTAGGAAGGAAGATGCAAATATTGTTAAAATTGCTAGGGTTGCAATTTTATGACACTACAGTGATGATGCTCAAAATGATAAGAGAAAGTTTGTAGCTGATAAAAGGGACTATACTAATCTTCAAGTTGGAAATGGATAGAAGCTCATGGTTGGAAAAAACATCCATCAACATGATAGGGATAGAATGATCCATTTCTGTGATGAATACATGGGAGTGATCGCATGGTCATAAGATGAGCTAAAGAGCTATAACCCTAATATAATACCACACAACATTAAGCTCACTGAAGGAGAAAAATCAATTCGAAATAAGCAGCATCCTATTAATCTGAATATTGAATCCTTGATGTCCTAGAAACTGCAAAAATTAATTGACTTTCAAATTATCTATCCGATTAAGCACAGTACATGGGTTTCTAACCTAGTATTGGTTTGAAAAAACAATGGGGATATACTCATTTGTGTGGATTTTTGAGACCTAAATAGAGCGTCCTTAAAAGACCATTATCCTCTCCCACCAATGGAGAAAATTTTGCACATAATATCTGGGTCAGAAATGTTCTGCATTCTTGATGGTTTCTTTGGATATAATCAAGTTCTTGTTAAACTAGAAGATCGACATAAAACCACATTCACCACAAAGTGGGGAATATTTTCCTATTAGAGAATGTTGTTCAGATTGTCTAATGTAGGAGCCACCTTTCAAAGAGCCATGGATACTACTTTTTAGGAACTGGTAAATAAGATCATCCTCATCTACCTAGATGACTTTATGGTATTTTGAAAAAATAAAGAGGATCATTTTTATCACTTGGAACTAGTATTTGAGAAATGCCTAGTGTTTAGTGTCTCCTTGAAACCAAAGAAATGAATCTTCAGAGTTCCCTAGGGAAAGTTATTAGGACATCTAGCAGCCAAAGAAGGGGTGTTGATTGATCTGGACATCATTAAGTCCATCAAGGATCCTCCCCTACCTATGAACAAGAAAGGTGTTCAATCCTTCCTTAGAAAAATCAATTTTGTCAACCATTTTATATCTGATTTTCCTAGGATGGTAAGACCAAGCATCAAGATGTTGAAAAAAGACCTACACTTCAAATGGACCTCAGAGGCTAGGGAAGCTTTCAAAAAAATAAACAAAATCCATCTCATCCACTCTTTTCCTAGTTAACCTTGACATGTCCAAGGACTTCCTAATGTATATTTATGTGAGAAACTTTAGTATTATTGTTGTGCTGACACAGAAAGATACATAAGGCATAGGGGAGCATCCAATCACTTTCCATTCAAAGATTGAGAAAGATTATGAGATCAAGTACAACTTCATGGAAAAATAGGAAATTGCTATTGTGAAAGGTCTAAAGAAGTATGGACATTTCATCACCTATAATAAGACTATTGCCTATGTTGCTCACTCAGTTGTCTGTGAATACATAATGGAGGGAGAAAAGAGAGAAAAGAGAGAAAACTAGACTACCAAAGTAATTCGAGGAAAAGGTCTTTGTGAATATATGTCTCAGAAGCCTAAGGCTTCGAGAGAGGCACAAGATGAAGTAGTGTTGATGCATGTAGACCAAGATGAAAGTTGTTGGATTACTGACACAAAACACTTTACGCAAACTAAAAGGTTCCCTTCAAACCTTCCTCCTAAAAAAAGAAGTTTTTATAGGTTGCAGAACAATGGTTATTGATTGATCGAAGGAATCATGTTTAAGAGAAACTTTGATGGAGTGCTACTCCATTGTTGGGATAAGCATCAAGATAGGATAATTTTACATGGTTTCCACAATGGGCGTGTAGGAGGTCACTTCTTAGCACAAACAACCACTATCAAGATTACCTATGTAGGATATTACTAGCCTCAATTATTCAATGATGTGCATGCTCTTGTCCACAAATGTAAGGAGTGTCAATTCTATGTTGGAAAACGTAGAAACGTGGCCATACCACCTAGGCCTGTGATGGTAGATGAACCATTCACTCAATCGGGCTGGACTTCATAGGGATGATCAACTTGGCATCTTCAGCTGACCACAAATGGATCCTCACCACAACTGAATACTTCACAAGATGGACAAAGGCAATTCCCTTAAGAAACACAATTGAGAATGAAATCTTAGGTTTCTTAGAGGAACTGGTTTCAAGTTTTGGCCCACCAAAAACCATCATCTTAGATAACGCTAGAGATTTCATAGGTTCTTGGGTTACTTAATTTTCCCTCGACCATGGCATTTACTTAAAAATATCTTCTAACTATTATCTACAATGAAATGGCCTAACCGAATGGACAAACAAGAACCTAATTTGACTCATCAAAAGGATAGGAGCTAAGCATAAAAAAGAATGGCACAAATACTAAGGAGTATGCTCTTGGTGGACTGGGTGACCCCTAAATAGATATTGAAGTACTCCCCATATGAGATTGTCTATGGTATAGAAGCTCACTTCCTAGTTTCATTAGGGATTCCTCCTCTGTAGCTTTTGAAATCTCTAGAGTTAGAAGATAATGAACCCATGGAAGTAAGATTGGCAGAGCTCCTAGAATTGCAAGAAAAGAGGGAGAAATATTTCAATTACTTCCATAATAGAAAACAAATTGTTAAGAGATGGTTTGACAAAAAAACCTCAGACCTAGGTTTTAAGTGTGGTGACCTTATTTTGAGATATAATGAATGAGATGCTAAACTAGGTCAGCACACAAAATTCAACATCCTATGGGAGGGTCCTTTTTGTATCCTTGAATGCAAATAATTTGATACCTTCACTCTAGAAGATATGCAAGGTGAAATACTTGGGATTCCAGTTCATTGGATTTGTTGGGAAAATGGTGTCTCAACCTTGCATTGACATGAGGTTACTATTTATAGTAAGTTTTCATTGGAGCACGAAATGGTGTAAAATTCTCCCCGAAGCTTTTGGTTGGCTATATAAGCATTTTGGTAAAGTTACGTCACAAGATCACAACTAGTTTTGAAGATATTAAATTTTTCATTTTGTAGGGGTCTAATGAGAGGTCTAAATTTGATTTTGAGGACTTAAGAGGCCCCAGAACATCTTGAAAAGTGGTCATAAGTGGAGTAGAAGCATATGAGGCAATAGAGAACTTCATGAGATTTTTTGATCCTTCAAATGATTCATCAATCAGACACGGTTCTCAAGTTATGGCCTCCAAAAGTTTGTTATCCGCAAATAGGAAATATAACTTGTATCAGACACATAAATGAGCTGTAAAAAGGGAGGGACACATCATAGGGAATCTAGAAGGGAGATAAGGTCGGCTCCACCTTATTGGGTGGTTTTAGCCCATGGTTTTGGTAGTACTGTTTGATAATTTCTTGTATTGTATCTCCTATATATGAGGTGTGTGAGATAGAGGTTGTGTGTAAGAGTCTTATGGCTATTGAGTTACCTCTAAATCTCTGATAAGTGGTACTCCTGTGAAGAGCTTTCTCTTCAAGTATGTTGTAATTTATTTTTATTGCTAAATAATATATTGGGGGCCTTTTGGAGTGTGGGATTTTTCTACTAAAAGGGTTTTCCCCACGCAAATCATTGTGTTATGGTTTGAATGTTATTATATCTATTTCCATTTTTTGTAACTATTGTAAAGGTCTATTAAATTTTTTGCATTATCCTCCTCTCAAGGTTAGTGTAGGAAGTTGTTCCACTACTTAACTTTCTTACAAGTGGTATAAGAGCTTGATCACCTTTGGTTTCAATTGTGGGTTGTTATGTTTTTTGGACTACTTCAGATTTGAGTGGGAGCTTTTCCAGAAGACACTTTTTGATCTCGTTGCAAGAATTTTCAGATGGCAATTTTGTCAGGGAAAATAGAGGTGGGGAAATTTAATGAAACAAATTCTGAGTTGTGGAAGCTAAAGATGGAAGATTTGTGGATAGATAAAGATCTATGGGATGTTGTTGATACGAATGTCCAAAGGCCCTTAGATCCTACTACGACGTCTCAGTATGATGTTATGGACCAAAAAGCCAAGGGTCTAATCAAACTATTTCTGGTAGACTCTATTATGATCAATGTCCACAAAGAAAACACTGCAAAGAAACTGTGGGATAAGCTTGGTGAAATGTATCAAGCAAAATCTTTATGAAATCAGATTTTCTTGAGGAAGAAATTGTACTTCTTGAAGATGGAAGAGGATGGACGAGTTCCAAACCACCTAGAAGCATTCAACATGTTGATGGCTCAATTAGTATTTGTTGGTATTAAGATGAATGAAGAAGAGAAATGCCAGATCTTGCTTTGTTCTTTGCTTGATTCATGGGATTCTCTTGTTATGTCCATTGGTAGTACTTTTATTGTCTTGAAGTCTGAAGATGTGGTGGGTGACCTACTTGGTGAAGAGATGTGAAGGAAGGTATCCCACAATTCGAAGGAAGCCCTAACTATTCATGGAAGACCCAAGGGGAAAGGTAAGAAGAATGAGAAGTGTGATAAGTCCAAATCAAAAGGGAGATCAAAATCTCTTGGAAAGTCCAAAGTCATTTGCTGGAATTGCGATAAACTAGGTCACATCCATAAGGATTGCAAAAAAGAAAAGAAGAAGAAAAAGAAGAAGATTGATTCTGATTCTGAGTCTAAGAAGGAATATGGTGATTCATTCATTATGGATTTAGAAAATCATGTAGGGAATGATGCCTGGTTAATTGACTTGGGTGCATCTTTTCATATAACTACCAATAGAGATTGGTTTTTTGAATATGAATAATTTAATGGAGGTAAGGTGTACTTGGGTGATGATTCACATTTAGACATTGTTGGTCAAGGTAAAGTTAGAATAAAAAGGATTAATGGTGTGTTGCATATCTATAGATTAAATTGAAATTTGTTATCTATGAGAAAACTAATAGATGTGGGTGTGCAGGTAGTCTTTTTTGAAGCAGGATGTAAGATAATTAAGGGTGCTATGGTAATTGCTAGAGGTGTCAGGTTCGGCACTTTGTTTAAGCTAGATGCATACACTATTGAGTGTAATAGAACTTCTATAAATGGTAAATTTGTGGAAGATCTGAGGGTTTCACCTTTAGTAGATGGAAATGGCTTTTGGGTACCTAAGGTTTCTCTTTCTTTTGAAACAATGTTACCTACGTAAAAGACTATGTTATGGCACCAGAGGCTTGGCCATATTGGAGAAAAGGGTCTAAGGACCTTAAAAAATAAAAACCTTGTTGAAGGTATGAATAATTGTAGTCTTGAATTTGATTTCTGTGAGCATTGAATTTATGGAAAACAAAACCGTGTTTAGTTTTACTCGAGTTTTCATAAAACTTGTGGTGTTTTGGATCTTATTAATTCTGATGCATTTGGTCCTATAGATATTTCTTCGATTGGAAAATTCACATATTATGTTTCATTTATTGATGATTTCAGTAGAAGGACATGGCTGTATTTTATAGAGAGTAAATTTGAAGTTTTTAGTCGATTTAAAAAATTTAAAGCAATGGTTGAATTGCATACTAGAAAGAAAATTAAATGTTTGAGGACTGATAATGCCAGTGAATTTCGCTCTAATGATTTTGACAGATTTTGTAAAGACTATGGCATTAACAGACAGAAGACAACTCTATATTCTCCACAATAGAATGAAGTTGTAGAAAGAATGAACAAGACACTGATGGAGAAGGCTAGGAGTATGTTGAGTGGTGCTAGTATAGAACAAAAGTTTTGGGTTGAAGTTGTTGCCACTACTTGCTACCTGATTAATATGTCTCCTACATCATCTCTTGTTGATAAAACTCCTATGGATGAATGGTCAGGTCAAAAGCCTTCATTGATATATCTTGGAGTTTTTGTTGCAAGGCATATGCACATGTGCCAAAGGAGAAGCAGACAAAGTTCAATAACAAGGCTGTGAAATGTATCTTCATTAGATACAGTTATGGTATGAAAGGATACAAGCTTTGGGACCTTACTACACAAAAATTAAATCATAGTAGAAGTGTTATTTTTAGAGAAATTAAGTGTCCTTTTGTAACATTGCATCCAGAAAAGACTAAAAAGGAAGATGTGATTCAATTTCCTTCTATAACTGAAAGAGTTGAATCAAGGCCCCTAGATAGGCAAGAAGTTGAGGAGAGCTCATTTAGCTCTGAATCTTTAGAAGAGGAGGAATAACCTCCAACTTAGCTTGTTCAAAGGTCTACAAGACATAGAAAACCACCTAAAAGTTAATCACCTAATGATTGGAGATGTATTTTTTCTTAGAATACTAATGTGGATGAACCGAAAACTAAAGAAGAGGCATTAGGAATGAATGATGCAGAATCCTGGAAGATTGCTATGGAAGAAGAAATGGCAGCTTTGAAAAAGAATGATACATGGGATCTTGTATCATTTCCTAAAGGACAGAAGCCTGTTGGTTGCAAATGGGTGTTCAAGAAAAAGATCGGTTCAGATGGAAGCATTGAGAAGTATAAAGAAAGGTTGGTTTCAAAAGGCTACTCTTAGGTTGAGGGTGTTGATTATGGTGAGATATTTTCTCCTATTGCCAAAATGACATCCATTAGATTTTTTTCTTTCTATTGCTGCTGCTTATGATTTAGAAGTTCAGAAAATGGATGTGAAAATGGTTTTCCTTCATGGTGATTTGGAGGAGGATATTTATATGACACAACCAGAGCACTATGTGGTGAAAGGTAAAAGTAATTTGGTCTGTAAATTAAAGAAATCCTTGTATAGCCTCAAACAGAGCCCTAGGATGTGGTACCAAAATTTTGATACATATGTGTTGAGTTTGGGATTTGAGCATTATAAATAAGATCATTGTGTTTATTATAAAACTGATGGTGATCATCTCTTGTACATTTCATTATATGTTGATGATATGTTATTCATTGGTAAAGGGAAAGGTATGATTTCAGAACTAAAGTCTCAACTCACTGCTAAATTTAAAATGAAAGATATTGATGTAGTGAAACACATTCTTGGGATGGAAATTAAAAGAGATAGAGTGAATAGAAAGCTATGGCTAGGCTAGAGTAAGTATGTAAATTCAGTGTTACTGAGGTTCAACATGCATGATTGTAGACCATTGTGTGTTCCTTTTACTGTTAGAATGAAATTATCTGTTGCAGATTGTCCTACATCCCCATTGGAGATGGAAGACATGAGAAGAGTGCATTATGAAAGTGCACTTGGAAGTTTGATGTATACTATGGTCTGTACTAGACTAGACATTACCTAATTAGTTGGAGTTCTATCTAGATACATGTCTAATCCTGGTAGAGTTCATTGGGATGTAGTCAAAAGAGTTTTCAGATATTTGAAGGGTGCCTCAGAGTATTCTTTGTGTTATCATGGTAATTCAGTTGGAGATGTGATTTCCCTTGATATTAATGGTTATGTGGATTAAGATTGGATAGGTGATATTGATAGTATAAGATCCACCAAAGCTTATGTGTTTACTTTATTTGGTGGTGCAATTAGTTGGATGAGTAAGCGATAGGCTATGGTTGATTTGTCAACTACTAAAGTATAGTATATGGTAGCTACTCATGCTTGTAAAGAGGCCATTTGTCTTAAAAGACTGTGTTCAGACATTGGAATAAAAAAAGGAGCCATGATAGTTTATTGTGACAATCAGAGTGTAATCTGCCTAGCTAAGAACCTAACATTTCATGCCCTGACCAAGCACATTGATGTTCAATGTCATTTTGTCAGAGACATTGTCAAAGATTGTAGGGTGAAGCTAGTTAAGGTAGAAACTTTGATGAATATTGTAGATTCTTTAACTAAGGCAGTGAGCACAAAGAAGTTCAGATGGTGTTCAAAGTCTATGGGCCTCATGGACCCTAGAAATTGATTTATTGTGTTGATACTCCCTTTGCTCTTGCAAGGTGTTCGACAAGTGGGAGATTTGTTGGGAAAATGGTGTCTCAACCTTGCATTTACAAAAGGTCACTATTTATAGTAAGTTTTAATTTGAGCACGAAATAATGTGCAATTCTCCCTGAAGCTTTTGGTTGGCTAGATAAGCATTCTGGTAAAGTTACGTCACAAGATCACAACTAGTTTTGAAGATATTAAATTTTCCATTTTGGAGGGGGCCAATGAAAGGCTTAAATTTGATTTTGAGGAATTTAGAGGCCCTGAAATGTCCTAAAAAGTGGGTGTAAGTGGTGTAGAGGCTTATGAGTCAATAGAGAACTTCATGAGCTTTCTGACGCTTCAAACTATTCGTCAATCAGACACACGGTTCTCAAGTTATGACCTTCCAAAGTTTGTACTCCAGAAATAGGAAATATAATTTCTATTGGACACATAAATGAGATATAAAAAGTGAGGGACACATCATAGGGAATCTAGAAGAGAGATAAGGTTGGCTACACCTTATTGGGTGGTTTTAGCCCATGGTTTTTGTAATACCGTTTGATGGTTTCTTTAGTTGTATCTCCTATATATGAGGTGCGTGAGATAGAGGTTGTGTGTAAGAGTCTTATGGCTATTGAGTTACCTCTGAATCTTTGATTAGTGGTACTCCTACGAAGAGATTTCACTACAAGTATATTATAATCTATTTTGATTGCTAAATAATATATTGGGCATGTTTTGGAGTGTCGGGTTTTTCTCCCAAAAGGGGTTTCCCCATGTAAATCATTGTGTTATGGTTTGAATGTTATTATATCTATTCCTATTTTCTATAACTATTGTAAAGATCTGTAAAATTTTTTGCATTATCCTCCTCTCAAGGTTAGTGTAGGAAGTTGTTCCACTAGTTAACTTCCTTACAGGATCCATCTTAAACATTTTAATTAAGCTTTGTTTCATTTAATTGTGTAAATATTGTAAATAGTATGTTTTTTGTTTCTGAGAGGTCATTTTTGTCCTAGGTTTAGCAGTTTTGAAGTTCTTCCTAAATTTTGAAAATTGAAAAGCTTGAGAAACACTAAACTAAACAAGCACATTTCTGACAAAAGCCATGGTAAAACAAAAGAAAAAAGTATTATATTCTATTATGTAGTATTTTCTTTACATAAATACATGACAAAATTGACTCTTAAGCCTTGTAGCTTGTAAGTAAAAAGGAAGTAAAAGTTTTAGAAAATAAAAGAATCCTAAGCTTCTTCTTCATCTTCATCTTCCTCATCATCATCATCTTCTTTTTCTATTTAATCTAAGTCTAAATCAGAGAAGAGCACGATCACTTGGAGAATGAGACAATCATCAGGGGTTAGGATCCTTGTGAAGATATAATCATGGATCAGAGTACCAGGTTACTCCAACCTAGTCCACTAGGCAGTGCAACTGTAGCAGGATGTTAGAAGCATGCCACACCTAGTCCCAATGTTGCATCACAGACATAGTCTTGAAGCTAGAAACAAAGGGAATCCATGGGACAACCACATTGTTGTAAATAAAGTGCCTCAAGTCTAATTTTGTCAGGATTCCAACGTAGGGGACTATGATTTCTATTACCTTCTCTAACTTGCCCAAATACTTTTTAGGGAAACACATTTCAATAAGATGGGTGATGAGATTCCTTGGCAGATTGATATCTAGTAGTGAGGCAACAAAGCAAACATAGATGTTTGTGTTTACACGATACCTATCCTCAAAGCTCATGAAGTCCTCGCCCAATACCCATTTTATGACTACAATAAGAACTTGGTTTTGCAACCATTTATCCTTTGTAGGTGGTGATCATAAATAGTTCCTCAAAAGGAAATTTGAGTTCTAGTGCTTACTAACCTAATAGGGGTATCCATAGCTTCTAGTCCTAGCAGTTAAAAAACAAAGGGTCAATGTGAATCTGACCATTTTTCCAAGGGGTACATAAAGAAATCAAGCATTGAAAGCAATATTAACAACCCTTCTAATAGTACAAGATGATATTTAATGGTAATTCATTTCATGGAAAGTGAAAATATTTTAAAAAGGATCATAATTCAACTATACAAAGGTTTGGAGAGTGTGCATTGAATGAGCTTTAGTGATGCGTTCCTCCATAATATTTTCTTATTACGGAAGGTCCTAAGTAATCCCTCACACACATATGTTTGGTATGATGTCTTAAATGTGTACAGGCAAGAGAGTGTACTCTTCCCAAGAAGGATGTCCAAAGTTTTAAAAGGTGGCAGAAAAGTTGTGGTATCTTTTTAGATCAATGAGTTGGCAGTCACGTAGGTGTCGCGGATTAATTTTGCATGAATGAGAAAGGTGGCATATGCATCTAGCAAAGAAGAAAGTTAACACACCATTTAGTGCAAAAATTGAGGCTTTCAACTTCTTGAGGAAGATTAACAAGGTGTAAGTATGAATGCAAATGCAGTTTCCTAAAAGGGTTTCTTTTCGCACTGAGGTAGAATTATAAAGAAAAAGAATAGAGTGATGGCTTCTGAAGTAGGAGTTGCAGGTTCGTCTGTAACCAAATCATATGTGGACATATTCGAGGACATATCCTATGTGTTTCATGTCATCCACCAAAGCCTATTCATCCGAAGACATAATCAAAAGAAAAAGCCATGACTAAAAACCTTGTTGTGGTAGGAGATAGGTATATGATATAGAACTTCACAAGCATCCAAAGACCCTTTGAGAGGGTGCCTACCAAAGAAAGTTGAACAAGAAGAGTAGTTCAAGAGGATCTGCTTTCAGACTTTGGAATTCTGGCTTTGCACAATACATGGTCCCCATGGTTCCTCCTTGCCCAAATTTTATTAATGCATGTGTTGTGAATTTTAAGCCAAATCCGCTAATAATTGAAGGGGAATCACTAAGAGTAGTGATAAGTATGGATGTTATTAGGGATATGTTGTGTATCCCACCAATTGATAGTAGCATAGAGTTAATCCACAAAAAGGTTTTGAAGGTATATTGGTGATGAGGGAACAACATTATAAGTTTTTGTAACGATGCAATAGATAGCTCAGCCAAAGTATCGGATATCTCCCATAGTTTTTATTGTCATATAGCGATCTCAACTAGAAGGATCTGAAGAATGCTACATCTATGTTGGCCTATATATTTGGTTTTGATAGCGATGACAATGTCTACCCTTTTCAAATGGGTTTCTTGTTTAATTTCCAAAAATAGAGAGAGCCTTTCTGGTATGCTTTTGTAGATGTCCTTGTTCAAGGGATTATGGAACAATTGACAAATTTCCCAAAGCATTATAGGTTCAGGTAAACCTCTTTTCTGGTATATATGTTTTTGCATCAAAACATAGATTTCTTTCATTAACATATGGAAGTTTCAATTTTTGTTAATCAGAATAGGAAGAAACATGCGACTATATGGACCTACCTCCTGTCTATTATGCATGATGCATATGCATTTTCTGATGCCATCCTAGTCCTTGGCATGGAAGATTTGAATAAGAAAGACATTAACTCTATTGTTCATTTTTCTAGAAGTCAAATTGGTTGGATGTTGGTGAATCAACTCCCATGTGATTGGTTCTTGGGTCAAGATTTTTCTTTCATTAAGATCCATGGGTTCACTAAAGAGCCTTTCCATCTCCCATAGACTATTCTTGACCACTTAGATATTTTTAGGTAGTTGGCTATAATTGAAAGACGTATAGGTTCAAGGAGGCATTGGACTTCTATATCACAAGACAATAAGATCATAGGGCCTATCATTGTCTCCAAAAGACCCCAGGTAGAAGGTGTGCTCACCTTAAAGTTAGTTTAGTTGGGATTTGTAATTATTGATGACAAATGGAGCTATGACCCAAATGGTTGCCTCTCCTAAAGAAATACCCTTATAGTGCACATACTGATGGTATGATGAATTAATAAGGATCTAGACAACTACTAAGAGGGGGGGTGAATCAATAGATAGAAAACTGACTAAGCTTTCACCAAACTCAAAAACAACTTCCCAAGCGAATCTCAAAACAAACTGGTTTAAATGCGAAACTACAAACTTCAATAGAATTGATAGTTTACCGGTTTGTCTGGCATATCAAAATAACAATATAACAACTCTGAAACTCTCAAACCTTTTAACCAAAACATCCAAATACTTTACTGACAAAAGTAAAAGCACATTTCAGCTTACTGTCAATCATCTTATAAAATCTAAGTGGATTTAGCAGTTAAGCAAATTAACCATAGCAAACATAACCATAAAAACCTTCACCACTTGACACAATGATTTTGATGTGGAAACCTAAATGGGGAAAACCATGATAGGGATGAATACCCACAAGTATTCTGAACTCTTCTGAAGTTCACCCTGTTAGGAGCCAAGCCTATTAAAGCTTTACAAAAAGTCCTATTAAGAACAGATCTTGTTAGGGATCACTCGGTTAAGGGATTGAATATAATACACTATTAGAAGAAATACCCTATTAGGAGTAACCTCGATAGAGGAATTGAAATCTAATCTAATGGATAACCTAGTTAGAGGATTTAGATAGCACTAAGCCTATTAGAGCTTACCCTGTTAAGGGATTTGACTGTTGTAATTGTTAGAGAACAACAGGGGTTTGCTGATCTAGTGAATAGCACTACTCTGCTTGATCAGATTTTTTTCATGCTCCTATCTACCTTCACACATACTACAGATACACCTTCTGGTTCAGCAACCAATCACTCTTACACTTAACCAAAATTGCCAACACTATAATAAAACAACTTGTCAACCTTATAAGAAAAACAATAGCTTGATAACACATCACAAACCTAAGATCTCATAGAGATTACAAAAAAATTGGTTCAAGTATGACCGTTGAATTATATAGCAACAATTGCATATCATTCAAGACAACATTGACCACTCCTTGATCACCGCTTCATCTATCTCTATAACTCATCACACGGTTTCCACTTCATGCAATGTACTCGCTCATTCCAAAGATAAAATCATTCTCTACGCACCAACAACCATTTGAAACTCTTTAAATACAACATGCATATGTGGCATAATCATTACCATTCATCATTTGATTATAAACCAATACAACAAATTCACCAAGCTCCATCGGTTAGGGTTTAGCACATCAACAGGTAGGGTTACCAGTTGATCTCACTACTTCTCAAGTAATATCAGTTTCCTTCACTAGCTCACCTATCGGTTGTAAAATAACATCATAACATTGTCATTACCAGTTATAATTGACATCAATGACAACATAATAGTTCATCAATGCAATCTTCATGCAAATGCCAATAATCTCCCCTTTTGGCATTGATGGAAATAAGAGTATCAATACCCTTCACTGTGATGATTCTATATAGGAATCCTAGTTTACATTTTACCATGTACTCTCCTTCAGCTGAGTCACCATGTCCTCAACTAGTAACTGGCTATAGATCTTTTCTCTATCAATCATACAATTCTTCTCCCCACAATCATATAGTTCTTCTCCCCCTTTCACAACAATGTTAAAGTGAAAGTAAAACATGCAGTGTCATACTTTATTGTTCTTCATGTGCAAACTGCAACTTGATGCTCCCCCTATGGAATAACTCCACTCTACACCAATCCTGGTACAACATTCTTCAATTAGCTCTAGGACTAATGTATTCCACATCTGCTCAATTGACCTCATGTAGGGGCACAACCTCTAGCTGACCTCTAAGATACTCAACAGTAGTCTTAGGCAAAGGTTTAGTAAAGATATCTGCTAGCTACTCCTTAGTAGATACATCCTCCAATAACACATCTTTACTTTGCACTTTCTTTGTCAAGAAATGATATTTCAGCTTGATATGCTTTGTTCTAGCATGAAACACTAGGTTCTTTGAAATATTTAGTGCACTGGTGTTGTCACATCTAATCATTACTAGATCTGTAATCTTCAGCTTGAATCCTTCCATAATTTTTTTCATCCAGATTGGCTGGGTACAATTCATATAGACTGCAACATATTCAGCTTCAGTAGTGGACTGTGATATACAACTTTGCTTCTTGTTGCTCCATGATACAAGTCTTCCTCAAAGAAAGAATGCACCATTGGTTGTGCTCTTCCTATCATCAATATTACCTACCCAGCCCGCATCTATATAAACCTTCAAATCAAAGTTACCTACATATGTATAACATAATTCATAGTCAATAGTACCTTTCAAATATCTGAATATCCTTTTGGTTGCTATCAAGTGTGTCTCCTTTGGATTCTTCTGAAATCTAGCAATTAAACCAACTCCATGAGAAATATTCGATCTGTTATGAACAACATAATGTAGTTTCACTATCACTAATTTGTACTCCTTTTCATCAATAGAAGTGGCATCATCCTCCTTAGACAGTTTACAACTTGTAACCATTGGTGTTCCAACTAGTTTATAGTCACTCATTCCAAATGTCTTCAATACCTCTTTCACATACTTAGCCTGTGTGATAAAAATGCTACTCTTCCTCTACTGAATTTGCAAACCTATGATAAAGATATATATTGTTGTCTTCACTAGTTCTCTAAAGACCTATTTTCATCAGGTGTGAATGTTATCTTTCATACCATGCTATCAGTGCTTGCTTCAAACCATATAGTGCCTTGTGTAGTTTACACACTACATCCTTTCCATCAGTCAAAACATAACCATCTGGTTGCTCAATGTATACTTTTTCTTCCAGTATTCCATTCAGAAATTTTGACTTCACATCCATCTGATATACTTTGAATCCCTTATATGTTACAAATGTAAGTAGAGTCCTAACACCTTCCATTCTACAAATGGTGCAAATATCTCACCATAGTCTTCTCCTTCTTCCTGTGCATAACCTTTGCATACCAACCTAGCTTTGTTACTGACTACTACTCCATCTTCAATCAGTTTATTCCTTAATACCCATTTAGTGCCTATCACATTTTAACTCACCAGTCTGGGTACTAGGGTTCATGTATTGTTCTTCTCAATCTGGTCAAGCTCCTCTTCCATAGCTTTAATCCAGTGATCATCTCCAAATGCTTCCTTAGTAGTTCTAGGCTCACTAATGAGGATCATACGAGAACTCTCTCTAATTCTTCTTCTGGTCAACACTCCAGCATCTTTATCTCCAATAATCTGGTCAGGATTATGATTGAGTCTCACATACCTTGGAATGACATGATCAGTATCTTCAAGTTCTTCTTCCTCACTATCATCATCTTCTTCTAAATCTACCTATTCCAGTTGAACTAGTACTACAACATTCACTTTACCAATTTCTGGCTTCACTGGTTCTGGTTCCAAAATCAGAATATAAGGTTCATCATCCTTCTTTTCCTTACTGGTTTCTCCTCAAACTTCAGGACACTCATCCACTTGGACATTAGCACTTTCAATTATTATCTATGTTCGATTGTTGTAACATTTGTAGGTCTTACTCTTGATGGAGTAACCAAGAAATATGCCTTCATCACTCTTAGCCTCAAACTTGCTAACATAGTCACCTCTCTTGGTAAAACATTTACTGCCAAAAATCTTAAAATAATTGACATTAGGTGATCTTCCATACCAGTATTTATAAGGAGTTTTATCCTTACCTCTCTTTACCAATATCTGATTCATAGTGTAGATAGTTGTGCTGATAGATTCTCTCTAGAAAGTTTTTGCTATTCCTCCTCATATTAGCATCATTCTAGAAGCTTCAACAATTGACCAATTGTTCCTCTCTACAATACCATTCTATTGTGGTGTCCTCAGTGCATAAAGGTGCCTCTTAATTTCATTGTCTTTAGAATATCTAGTGAATTCCTCTGAAGTAAATTCACCTCCTTGATCAGTCCTTAGACACTTTATCTTCTTACCACTTTCTTTTTTAGATAAGGCCCTAAATGCCTTGAACTTACTAAAGGCTTTTGTTTTGTCCTTCAAGAATATGACCCACATCATTCTTGAGCAATCATCAATGAAGATCATAAAATATCTATCACCTTGAATACTTTTAGTCCTTATTGGTCCACAGAGGTCTATATGAACCAAATCTAGCAAATGTTCTATTGAGAAAGATTTTCTCTTATTAGTTGAGGATGTCATCTTTCCTAACTAACATTCCTTACATAGAGCATTCACCAGTTTGTCCAACTAAGGAAAACCTCTTACCGACTAGGACTTACTGACTTTGACAATGTTATCAAAATTTATATGACAAAATCTTTGATGCCAATGCCAACTATCATCTACTTTAGCAATTAAATAGTTGTTGACTTTAGGATTTAGGTAAAATAGGTTACCTTTTGTCATCTTGCCGGTTGCAATCAGTTTACCTTTGCTCCCATAGATTTTGCACATTCCATTCTTAAATTCTAATAGATAACCTCTATCATTGAGTTGAGCTACACTCAAAATATTGTTCTTTAATCCTTCAACCCAGTAGATATCATCTGCACTTCTCTTTCCATTAAGAGAAATGGTTCCCTTTCCTTTTACCATGCAGAGTGAGTAATTTCCAAATCTAACAACTCCTCCATCAAATTCCTTCAAAGTAAGAAATTTACTCTGGTCACTGGTCATGTGGTGTGAACAACCACTATCTATTATCCAATCATTATAACTATCCATGCGAGACACTAATGCCTTCTGATCATATGTCTCCTCTTTAATGGCAATAAAGACAATATCTTCATTAGCATCTCCCTTAGATTCCTCATCAGTGATACTACCATCAACCACAATGAGAGAATCTCTTTTGCCTTTTCCTTTGCACTTCTTGTACTTCTCATGTTTATTCTTATTGTCACCATTAGGACAGTTAGCTGTAATGTGTCCAATCTTATTACATGCAAAACACTTCAAACATAATTTACCTCTATACTTACCGGTACTTATGGGTAACTGCATGGCCAACAATGCTTCAAGCTTGATCAAACTATCTTCATCATCAACTTCTCTACTAGATCTAGAATCATAACTATGACTAACATCTCCGCTTTTCCTCATAGGAGGATTAGAATCTAAAGCTCTAAATGAAGATTCAGATTTCTGAACATGACCATCATAACCATTTAATTCAAATGTAGTAAGCTTACCAATGATGGAGTCAAGAGTTGCCTTAGTTTTATCAATAGACTAAAGCTCCTGAATGGCTGCAACTTGGATAGCGTAGACCAGTAGAATGATTCTTAACACCTTAGTAACCACTGTGGCATCCTCCACTTTACCACTAGCACTCTTGATCTCACCAACTATCTCCTTGATCCTCTGACCATACTATTGTATATTCTCTCCTTCAGCCATCCACATGTCATCAAATTTACCTCTCAGACTCTCTTCTTTGGCAATCTTCACATGCTCATCACCGCTATAGATTTCCTCAAGTTTCTTCCACACATCATTGGTAGTCTCTAGACCATGGACATCAACATACTCTTAATCAGACAAGGAACTTATAATGGCCTCCAATTCTTGATTATTGTCTTGTTGTTCTTTCTTCCAATTATCAAACATAGTCCCACTAGGTGCAACATATTGTGTAACAACATGTTCCTAGTATTGACTTCCTACACTCTTGATATAGATTTTTATCCTATCACTCCATATTCTATAGTTTTCCCTATTAAACTTTGGACCTTCTTTCTTCATCATGTTCTTCTAGATCTTTACCTCAAGTTGTTAGGCTTAGACACTAGAGGACTTGAAATGCTCTGATACCAATTGATGGTATAATGAATCAATAAGGATTTGGACAACTACTGAGAGGGGGGTGAATCAGTAGATAGAAAATTGACTAATCTTTCACCAAACTCAAAAAGAACTTCCCAAGCTAATCTCAAAACTAACTAGTTCAAACACCGAACTATAAACTTCAATAACATTGATAGTTTACCAATTTGTCTAGCATATCAAAATAATAGTATAATAACTCTGAAACTCTCAAACCTTTGAACCAAATATCCAAATGCTTTAATGAGAAAAGTAAAAGCACATTTCAGATTACTATCGGTCATCTTATCATATCTAAGTGGATTTAGCAATTAAGCAAATTAACCATAGAAAACATAACCACAAAAACATTCACCACTTGACACAATGATTTTAACGTGGAAATCCAAATGGGAAGAACCATGATGGGGATGAATACGCACAAGTATTATGAACACTTCTTAAGGTCACCCTATTCGGAGCCAAGCCTATTAAAGCTTTACAAAAAGTCATGTTAATCTGAATAGATCCTATTAGGGACCACCTGGTTAAGGGATTGACTATAATACCCTATTAGAAGCAATACCTTGTTAGGACTAACCTCAGTAGAGGATTTGAAATCCAATCTAATGGATCACCTGGTTAGAGGATTTACATAGAACTAAGCCGATTAGAGCCTACCATGTTAAGGGATTTGACTGTTGTAATCATTAGAGAACAACAGGGGTTTGTTGATCTGGTGAATATCACTACTCTGCTTGTTTAGATCCTTTTTATGCTCCTATTTGCCTTCACACATACTACAGATACACCTTCTATTTTGGCCACCAATCACTCTTACACTTAACCAAAATTTCCAACACTACAACAAAACAAGTCATCGACCTTATAAGAAAAACAATAGGTTAGTAACACATCACAAACCTAAGATCTCATAGAGATCACAAACAAATCAGTTCAAGTATGACCATTGGATTGCATAGAAATCATTGCACATCATTCAAGATAACCTCAACCGCTCCTTGACCACTACTTCATCGATCCTTGTAACTCATCACGTGGTTTCCACTTCATGCAATGTACTCGCTCATTCCCAAGCTAAAACTGTTATCTCTATGCAACAAAAACCATTTGAAACTCTTCACATAAAACATGCCTATGTGGCATAATCATTACCATTTATAATTTGATCACAAACTAATACAAATGATTCACCAAGCTCCATTAGTTAGGGTTTAGCACATCAATAGGTAGGGTTACTGGTTGATCTCACTACTTCTTAAGTAATACCAGTTTCCTTCACTAGTTCACCTACCGGTTGTAAAACAACATCATAAAAACATTATTACTGGTTATAATTGACATCAATGACAACATAATAGTTCATTAATGCAATCTTCATGCAAATTCCAACACATACCACATAGTCTCACTTGGAAGGCTTGGACAAATAGAAAAGAAGATGACACAGAAGTATATGTGAACGTAGGCTCTATCCCTAAAGAAGAGAGACCACCATGGTTGATATTCTATCAACCAATAGAAAAGACAGATCCTACTAAGAAATTGTTAGCTATTTTGCATAGGAGAATGGAAAAAGATGCTTTGCCTAAGGATAAGAGCTAAGCATTCTAGGTATACAGGTAGGAGATTTAGCAAACTCAAGTGGGATTGGGTAATCTCCCTAGTGATGATACTTTCAAAAAAAGAATAACAAAAATTTAATGATGATATTGAGGAAGAGTATGACCCTCCCCTGAGCAGCACTTATCAGGTAGCTATTTTACAAGATACTGCAACACTTAGAGGAAAAGGAAAGTAGGTTGAATTAATACCACCTTCACAAAGTCCTAGACTTTTTTCCATGTATCAGGCTATAAAGAAGGTTGTTAGTAGGCCTCACTCCCAAGTCATGAATAAGCAATCCAGCAAGATGTCCCACTTGCAAAGTCCTCCAAGTGTTAGCATGGATCCCCAGAAGAAGAACTAGAATATAGCTAATGCTATTAGGAGTACTCAAACATAGGTACCTATAGCATCACAAGCCCCAATTGCGTTGGTAACATCTTTAGCTCAAGTACATTTTTCTCCCTCCCTTCTTTCTTCTCAATCTCTTGTTCCAGTAGAATCCTCATCCTTTCTTACACCTATCACCACATCTAGTTCCCTGACCATAGTTATATCTTCCTCAACCACTTTGCAATCCCAACTAGTCTTAGTATCCACTAGCTTTGTTGTATACACCCTGCCTAGCATCACCCCTTTTGGCACAATAGTAAATATTTCCAATTCTTCTCAAACCCAAGGTCAATAAATAGATGCATATTCTATAGTGCATTCTTTAGGTTTTTCCACTTACATGCCTATTGTGATATTAAGTGTTGGACTGCTATTTTCCTCCCCTATTGGCATGTTACCAGGAATCCCTCCTTTCTCCCCTTTTGCTCTCACTTTGCGAGCTCAAGCTTTGTTTCAAATCACTATAACCCCAATTTCTTTTGTTCTTCCACTTGAGGCTCCTTTGGTAGGGTAAATGATCCCTTCTCCATCAAAATTCATGTAGCATGTGGATTTTTCCAAGCTTACGCTAGCTCAGAAGGGACAAAAAAGAAAAGCAAAGGACTCTCAGAAGCTTGTTGAGTCTTTCGTACTAATCTTATATTTTAGTAATGTACGATTATCATCTTAATTCCTCCTAGGAATTTGAAAAAATGGCATTAGAACAATGTTTTGCACATGCCTATAAATATGAACACATAATTGCAAAAGGGAGGTTGCCAACCTGGTTTGACTTTTGAGTATCTAGACAAATGTCATAGCAAGATAAATATGACTAGTAAAAGTACACATTTGAGATGTCATCAAAACTTAAAAAATGATTCAAGGCACTCTCAAGACATAATGTTGATATCTTTAAAAAAATTAATAAAATCATTGTTCAACATGGATCGATGTTGAAATAAACCACTAAATAACATATTCTCACTTAACACCAAATCCCTTTTAGTGTTTAATTTAATTTACATACCTAATATGTGAAAAAAATAAATGACACTAATGTATTAGATAACTATTTTGATAACATGGGGCATATCTATTAGTTAATAACTTCATTGATTTTAAGAAGATTTCCTTTTAGCATTACAAATTTCATATATTAATGTCCCACTGCAAGTAAACACAACATGCAACACGGAAGAAATCTCTATCCTATTTGAACTTAGAATTCCTTTATCAACACTTTATAGGAGAATTAATACATTCTTAAACAATTTAAGAATAATTACATGATTTTATAACAATTACAATAATATAAGGAGCAACTAGTTGAAGATCACACTAATAATTTCCATGATTATTCTACATGCACTTGCAAGAGAAAAAACCAAACCAACATAAATTGCTTGAATATGCAAGTAGGTCATCACCTTATATTCATGTCAAAATATATATATTGACTTTAAGTATATTGGGGATTAAACATTCCATAATTTACATCCTACATTAAAGCCAAAGGATAAGCTTGAGTAAATATTTCCTCACAAAAGAGTAAGATATCACAAGAACTCACTTTTGAGCTTTATGTGTAGAAGGAGAATTATCTTTGATAGAAGTAAATGCAAAGATCCAAATCATTTCCACCAAATGATAAATCATAAATATAATTCATTCCAAATTAGGACAAAGGTAAGGAGAAGAAAAAAGGTGATAAGTGGTGCCATCACGATTGCAATAATTTCTATAGTGATATTGAATTCCACATGTAATTGTAATGTCCTAAAATTGCACCCCTTGTAATTTTTGACTACATTTGGGTCCTTTCCTTAGTGTTTGCATCCCTTGGCCTGATCGGAGACTTGAATATACTCATGCACATCAAAAATACATTGCAAATCAACCTTGCACTAGGCCTGCACCTTGATTCTACCCCGAAAAAGGCTAGGACTAGGGTGTGGCACCTTGGGATCCCTATTTGGGACCTATTTTGAGGCTCCTCCCTTGTGCTCATCTCAAATTAGAATGGGAAAATCCCCCCTATGTCGGGCCAAGTCAGAAAATCAATTAATTAAACCCACTAGAAAGTATATAAGAGGGATTTCCTCTCTCATTTGACATCTAAGGCATACACACATGAGGTCATAAAGCATTCAAGAGATCAAGAAATCAAGAATTCAACAACAATTGAGCATTTTCAGTCTTCCTTCAAGCTTTGGAGCAACAATAGAGACAAGATTTCAAGAATTGAAGAGGAGATCAACATTCTACTTCATGAAACCCTAATTCCATGTGGAGGCAAGTAAAACTTCACAAGGAGGTATAAGAATTTCAATTTCATTCAATTCAACATCCCCTTAAAGAGGAGGATTTCTACTTTCAGTCATTTCATCTACATTATTTCAACCACTTGGTTAATTCAAAAACTAGGGTTTGATCTGAAGACAAACCCCTATTGCCAACACATTTCCCTTTCTTTCTATGTGCAGGAAATAGGTGCACAACTGTACTTCTGGAATTAAGATTTATTTGTAGAGATGGAAAAACCCTTTTCAACGTGCGAAAATTTCAAAGGACTGATAGGAGAGCGCCCCTATCTGGACACACGGTCCCTACAACTTTTGCTGGATTTCAAAGAGTAGTTCTGAATCATCTCAAACTTCTCAAATCCAAGTGCATGGCTGAATCTTGAATATGTAGCTCATTGTTTTCACATACTTTATCTCTCTTTTCAACTTTTTTTCTTAATTCAATCCATCAAATTACAAAAGAGGGTTAATTCCATTCAAATCTACTTAGTATTCAATCCTTGCATCCTCTAGGATTGGATCTCGTAGATTCATCCCCTTCTTTTGAATATAAAGTCCCACCAAGTGAAAATTGAACATTAGTTAAGTTCCCATCTTTCTCCCAAGTGGTGAATTTGGCTAAGGTTCCCAATTTTCCACTTTACATTTTGGCAAACTTGACTCCTTACACCCTTAATTCTAATTTTTCATTTTCACGTCCAAGTGTATGCAATTTAAAATTCAAATTTTCATTTACAAGTTTAATTTCCTTGCAATATTTAAAAATTTAGAGGTTGAATGCACAAAAAACCCTAATTTTTAGATTCAAAATTGAGCATGTCATTTGTCTAAATTGGATTGATTGTTTCAAATCTGAGAACTCTTCATTTTTAAAATTCAAGTATTCATTTAAATAAAATTAAGTGGTTAAATCACAAAACCCTAATTCTAAATTTTAAAATTGACACAAGGGATTGTGTGGATCTTGATTTATTTTGCAAATTTAGGTCTTTGCTTCAATTTCAAAATTCATTTTCCCTCCTTCCAACATTCAAATTTTTAAATTTAAATTTTTAAAATTAAGTGATATATGCAAGAAATCCTAATTTTTAAATTTAACCTAATCTTATGCAAATTCAAATTTTCCGTTAAGAATTTAATTGGCTCAATTGAATCTAAAGCTTCTCATTGTCCTTTTAAACATCATAAAAAGGTGGCCCTTAAGTGTACCCTTTTTATTGTACTTTCAATTAGCCCTTTTATCAAGCATTCTATTTGTGCCCTATTTCAACCTTCTAGGCTTAATTTCACATATCTAGACATCTCAATTTCCCATAATCTTCTATAACTCGCATAAAAATCACAATATCTTGCTTCCCCGAAAATTTAGAAAAAAGTTGGTCAGACCATGTGTTCAGACCAAGTCGCTACCTACTTGGTCCCAACTTTTTTTGCTCAAATTTTGAGAGCTTGTTTTGACTATATTTTACTGCACAATTCCAAAGATTTGTAAAATTTTATTGAGTTTAGGTCACCCTAAGATTGAAAACAAATCTGAATTTCAACATTTCCATTTTCAATTTAAATTTTAAAATTAAGTGGTTCCCTACACATACCCTAATTTTTAAAATTAAACTAATTTCTTCAATATTTTAAAAATTTTAATTAAGAGGGTAAATTTGAAAAACCCTACTTTTAATTTTGACTTTCCCTCCTTTCAAAATTTCAAAATTTTCAATTTATTTTCCCTAGTGCATGAGTTTTACTACTATTAGTCCTACCTATAGTATCCCTGTTAAAAGAATTTGTAGAATTAAGGCTGCCAAAGGTTTTATTACCAAGGAAATGGAGCCTAATTTGGCTAGCTTTTTCAATGAGGATATTGCTGCTTCTTCCCATCCTTCATATTATCCTATTTATCCAATTAATAATTCTCACAATGATGAGGAATCACTAACTAGGGTATTCGTTGATCAAATGGAAAAGATGGGCAATCAATTTGACAATCTTCAAAAATGGATGAGTCAAGACTACCCAAAAAGTGAAGCTCTCCCATTGATTGAAGGACTAAAAAGAATGATTCAAAGTGATAAACATGGTGGTGATATATTGTGTGTTATTTCTCATATTGTTGATTCTAATATCATGCCTATGAAGAGTTATGTTGAAACCCTAGGTTATACACAACCTCCTAGTCAAGTTAATCATTCTATTCCTTTGACAACTTCCCTGACTAGTGTTCCTACCTTCACATCAAACATCATGGTTACTTCGACATAAAATTTTATACCTAAAAATGTTAGTCATGGGGACGATACCTCTTCTATCATTCATCCTACCATGTGTAATCCCCTTTTTACCCAGTCACATTCACCACCTATAAATGTTAGTCAACGGGGCAACTCTTTTAATCATAATTCTTTCATTCCTCCCATGAATCTTCCATGTGCTACCCAATCTTCTCCATTACCCACTTATCATAGTGTTCCACCTCCTTATTCTCAACCTCTTCCTTCATTCAATAATGTTACACTGAGCCCTCTTAATCAAACATGTCTAATTTCAATCCTTCTACTAAAGCTATAGTCAATAGCCTTGCCCAAACAATATCTTCCATAAAACAACAAATAGCTTCTATGAATCAATCAAAGTATAATGTTCCCACATTTGATGTTATGAGCCCATTATCCAATGATATTGTTAGAGTCATCCCTCCCAAACATTTAGAAGTCCCTCAATTGGAACTTAATAATGGAAAAGGTGGTCCCTTAACTCATGTTAAAACATTCCACACTTTGTGTAGTGACTTTTTGCATGATCAAAGGTTGTTAGAAAAATTATTTACTAGAACATTAAGGGAGAGTTTTGCAATGGCATTTTTCTTTGTCTCCTTATTCTATTATTTATTTTCAACAATTAGCTAACTCTTTTATTCAACAGTTTCACAATAACATTGGTCCTAAAGTTATTTTGACTGATTTAATGCATTGTGAACAAGGTGTTAAGGAAAAAGTGACTGATTTTATTGGTAGATATACGAATTTGTATTCTCATATTTCTTTTCTTGTTCCTGATCGAGACATTCAAAATATTTTCATTGCTAATTTACAAAAATACATTAGGGATAAACTTCTCTTAACTGAGTTTACTTCCTTTTCGTAGTTGTGCGTAGTACTTCACAATTATCAACTATCTGTGAGTCAATTGGAACAATCATCTCCTACCATGGCTCTGAGTGATAAGGGAGATAGTGGTCAACAACCATTTGTGAAGTTCAAACCAAACAAAGGATTCATCAAATTCAATAACAACAACAATGATAGTCAATTCGTAGGTGCTAAAGGTGTGCCTCCTTTGTCTAAATTCTTTAAAACAGAAAAAGAGTTTACCCCTTTGAATGAATCTTTGCATAGAATTATGTCTCAATTAATACAAAAGAATGTCTTAAAACTTCCCCAAATCAAACCAATTGATCCATCTAAAATAACTTCCCCTTACTTTGATGCTAAATCTTTTTGTCAATATCATCATTAGCCTGGTCATGATACTTAAAAATGTTTTTCATTGAGAAGTAAGATTCAAGAATTTATTGATAACAATACCATATCTGTGGTAGGTGTGAATGATAAAGGAAAAAAATCCATATCTCCTCCTAATCATAATCTTCAAATTTTTACTGATCCTTTACCATCCCATTCCACTAATGTAATTGAAACTGATCATCTTTCTTTCACTCCCAATGACATGACCATTGAATCTAATAACATGGTGAATCTTGTAGATCAACAAGAACCTCTTAAGGATTTGTGCATAACATTTGATCCTAGTGGGACCACTAAGGCACCTGATGGCCCATTATACATAAGTTCAAACATCAAAGGTATACCTTATAGAGGAGTGCTTATTGATCCTTCTTGCATGGTTAATGTGATAACTTAATAATTTATTTATACTTTGCAATTGCATCAAGTGATATATGATGATACTAATGTGATAGTTAAAGTTTTTGATGGCTTCACTTGTCCTGCTATTGGTTCTATAACACTTTCTATTGATGTTAGCACTAAATGCTTAGATGTTAAATTTTCTATCATTCCTACATCTGATCAATTTCATGTGAAGTTGGGACATCCTTGGCTCTCTTCCATGAAAGTGATTTCTTCTACTATTAATAAGTGTTTGAAATTTCCTCATAATGGTGAAATCATAACTGTTAATCATAGAATATTTCAACCTACACTGAGGCGTGGAGATGTTTGTATTGATTAGTTTTGGTCTAAACAATTCAAGCCTTTTGAACCTAGAAGTGGTTCTCTTTTTAGATCATATCAAAAATGGAACAATGAAATGATTTTATCCTTGAGTGAACCTATAAATTCAATACTTAGCATCCCTCTTGATGATCATATACCCCTCCTTGAGGATAAGATTGTTCTTCCTCCCAAGGAAAGAAATAATCTTCTTCCCAAAGAGGCATCTATTCCTTCTCCTAAAGAGAAGAGTATCCTTTCACCCAAGAAAAGAGATATCCCTCTTCCTAATAAAGAATCCATTCCTTCTCCTATGGATGAGTATCTTCTTCCTCCCAAAGGTAGAAAAACTCTTCCTCCTAAAAAACTAACTATTCCTCCTAAGGTTAGACCTATCCCTCTTCATGATGGACCTGGTCCCCTTCCTACACCTCCCATTCCTCCTTTGTATGGTGTGGTTCCTCCTCCTTCATCTTATAGAGATAAACAAATGGCCTCTCCCATTGTCCAACCTAAAAGACATCAAACCATTCATCCTTCCTTAAAGGAAGAGATAAAGCCTATACCTAATGAACCTAACCCTCCCCAACCTTCAGCCAAGACTACACGAAACCGTTGTACGAGATAACGCCAACAAAGATTCCATGCTAGAGCTCATGAAGTTTCTTCCCAAACCATTTCTTCTCCTGACACACCAACTGTTGACACGATTCCATTTTTTCCTAAATAGGACATTTGATCTAATTCTCCAAGATGAAAAATGCTTAAAACAAATAATTGCTCAAGTTCTATTCCTATTAGAGCTCGTATTCTTATTAATTTTGAGGAAGAAATAGGTGAAAATTTTCTTAATGATGAAAATGTTAATCCTAATATTTTTGATGATGAATATGAATATGTTGACGTTGACCATGACTTATCTACAAAATTTTCAAAAAGCATTAATCCTAGCTCCTAGTAATGAACAAAGTGACTTATCAGTAGAGCATGGTCCTTATTTGCAACTTGTGTTAGCTTCATTTACTAGGCTCGATGTGTCTCATCTTGTGTGTTGTCCATGCCTTCATGAAATAATGATTAGCAAGATAAAGGGGAGGATGATGTGCTTGATTATCTTCATTAGCACTATAGACTCTATCTCTTCTCTCTTGATTTTTTGGGACATTCTTCTATTTGTTCTCTATATTCTTCTATTTGTTGTCCCTAGCATTTTCTACTTGAGGATGATGCAAAGCATTGAGATCTATTTTGGTCTCTCTCATGTTGACTAAAAAGACACGTGTTCCCTTCTTCCATGGTGGTTTCCTCTCTTTGGGGGATGAGGATGATTATATGCACATATATATACATGATATACATGAGTTATCATAAACACGACACTGACTCCAAAGTTAGGTGAAACCACCTCGTTCTTTGTGTTTTGTGTTCCTTATCCTTTGATTTGTCCTCTCTTGGGGGCTAAATTATTGTGATAATGTGATTGTCTTATTTTGATGTATCCTTACTTAAAGCAATTGCTCATGATAAGGTGTATTCAGTTGCTTTAATGTGGGGGCATTCACTCCGCTCATAATTCTCTCTCTTGATACTTAAAAGTTACTTAGCGAACTTTGTCTTTGCTTTGTAATATTTGGTATTCTTTTCATGACTCATAGTAAGAGACCATTACTAGTTGCAATCATGGTTCTCCTTCTCCCTCATGATCATCCCTTTTACCTTATCATAGAATTCATAAGATTCTAAAGTCCACTGGGGGCTTGGTGAATCTTGCCTCCTTTATGTGGTGAAAGTCTTTCAATCTGAATTCCTTGTATTTTACTGATAGTATTTGCATAAGATTATACTCCCGCTAAAGTGGGGGCTAAATGTAAAGTCCTAAAATTTCACCCCTTACAATTTTTGACTACATTTGGGTCTTCACCTTAGTGTTTTCTCCCCTCTGCTTGATTAGAGACCTGAATATGCTCATGCACATCAAAAATATATTGCAAATTAACCCTGCAGTGTACCTGCACCTTAATCCTACCCCAAAATAGGGTAGGACCAGGGTGTAGCACCCTAGGATCCTTTGGGACCAGGGAGTGGCACCCTGGGATCCCATATTTGGGACCTAGTTTGAGGCTCCTCCCTTGTGCTTATCCCAAATTAGAGCGGAAAAATCCCCCCTATGTCGCCCCAAGTGAAAAAAATGGTAAATTAAACCCACTCGCAAGTATATAAGAGGGATTTGCCCTCTCATTTGACACATATAAACTATACACACAAGAGGTCATAGAGCATTCAAGAAGATCAACCATTCAAGCATTCAAGAGAAATTGAGCATTTTCAGTCTTCCTTCAATCTTTGGAGCAGCAATATAGATAAGATTTCAAGCATTGAAGAGGAGATCAACATTCTACTTCATGAAACTCTAATTCCATGTGGAGACAAACAAAAATTCACAAGGAGGTAGAAGCATTTTAATTTAATTCAATTCAACATCCCCTTAAAGAGGACTATTTCTACTTTCAGTCATTTCAGTTACATTATTTCAACCACTTGGTCAATTCCAAAACCGGGGTTTGATCTAAAGGCAAACCCCTATTCCCAACACATTTCCCTTTCTTTCCGTATGCAGGAAATAGGTACACGACTGTACTTCTAGAATTAAGCTTTATTTGCATAGATGGGAAAGCCCTTTTCGACGTGTGGAAAGTTTAGAGGATCAATAAGAGGGTGCCTCTATCCAAACACATGGTCCTTGCAACTTTTTCTGGATTTCACAGAGAAAATCTGAATCATCTCAAACTTCTCAGATCCAGGTGCACGTCTGAACCCCAAATCTATAGCTCACTATTTTTGCATACTTTATCTCTATTTTCTAGAACTTTTTATTAATTCAATCACTCAACTTACGAAAGAGGGTTAAGTCCATTGCAATATACTTAGTATTCAATCCTTGCATCCTCTAGGATTGGATCTAGTAGATTCATCCCCATCTTTTTAATATAAAGTTTACCCAAGTGAAAATTGAACCTTAGTTGAGTTCCCATCTTTCTCCCAAGTGGTGAATTTGGCTATGGTTCCCAATTTTTTACTATATTTGGGTCTTCACCTTAGTGTTTTCACCCCTCGGCCTGATCAAAGACCTAAATATGCTCATGCACATCAAAAATACATTGCAAATCAACCTTGCACTCTGTCTGCACCTTGATTTTGCCCCAAAATAGGTTAGGACCAAGGTGTGGCACCCTAGGATCCTCTGGGACTAGGGTGTAGTGCCCTGGGATCCCCTATTTGGGACCTATTTTGAGGCTCCTCCCTTGTGCTCATCTCAAATTAGAGTAGGAAAATCCCCCCTATGTCAACCCAAGTCAGAAAATGCCCCCTATGTTAGCCCAAGTCAGAAAATCAGTCAATTAGATCCACTGACAAGTATATAAGATGGATTTCCCCTTCTCATTTGACATATAAGGTATACACACAAGAGGTCATGGAGAATTCAAGAGATCAAGAATTAAAGCATTCAAGAGCAATTGAGCATTTTCAGTCTTCCTTCAAGCTTTGGAGAAACAATAGAGACAAGATTTCAAGGATTGAGGAGGAGATCAACATTCTACTTCATGAAACCCTAATTCCATGTGGAGGCAAAAAAAACTTCACAAGGAGGTATAAGCATTTCAATTTCATTCAATTCAGCATCCCCTCATAGCCTAAGGATTTCTACTTTCAGTCATTTAATTTACATTATGGCCAATTCCAACCAGGGTTTGATCTGAAGAAAAACCCCTATTCCAAGCACATTTGCCTTTCTTTCTGTGTGTAGGAAACAAGTGCACAATTGTACTTATGGAATTAAACTTTATTCGCAAAGACAAAAAACCCCTTTTTGATGCACGAAAATTTTGGAGGACTGATAGGAAGGCACCCCTGTCCAGATAGACGGTCCTTGTAAATTTTGCTAGATTTCACAGAGTAGCTTCGAACCATCTCAAACCTCTTAGATCAAGGTGCATGGTTGAATCCTGAATTTGTAGCTCACTATTTTCACATACTTTATCTCTATTTCCAACACTTTATCTAAATTCATTCAATCAATCAACTTACAAAAAAGGGTTAATTCCATTCCAATCTATTGAGTATTCAGTCCTTGCATCCTCTAGGATTGGATCTAGTAGATTCATTGCCCTCTTTTAAATGTAAAGTCTCCCCAAGTGAAAATTGAACCTTAGTTAAGTTCCCATCTTTCTCCCAAGTGGTGAATTTGGATAAGGTTCCCAATTTTCTACTTTACATTTTGGTGAACCTGGCTCCTTACACCCTTAATTCTGTTTTTTCATTTTTCAGGTCTGAGTGTATGTAATTTAAAATTGAAATTTTCATTTACAAGTTTAATTTCCTCACAATTTTAAAAAAATTAGAGGTTGAATGCACAAAAACTCTTATTTTTAGATTCAAACTTGAGCTTGTCATTTGTCTAAATTGGATTGATTGTTTTAGATCTGAGAACTCTTCATTTTTACAAATCAAGTATTCATTTCAACTTTCAATTTAAAAAAAATTAAGTTGTCAAATAACAAAACCTTAATTTTAAATTTTAAAATTGACATAGGGGATTGTGTGGATCTTGAATTATTTTGCAAATTTTGGTCTTTGCTTCAATTTCAAAATTACTTTTCCCTCCTTCCAACATTCAAATTTTCAAATTAAAATTTGTAATATTAAGCAGTTTATGCAACAAACCTTGATTTTAAAAATTAAACTAATATTATGCAAATTCAAATTTTCCTTTAAGCATTTAATTAGCTCAATTAAATCTAAAGCTTCTCATTATCCTTTTAAACATCATAAAAAGGTGGCCCTTAAGTGTGCCCTTTTTGTTATCCTTTCAATTAGCCTTTTTATCAAACATTCTAAGTGTGACCTATTTCAACCTTCAAGGCTTAATCACGCATATCTAGACATCTCCAATTCCCATAATCTTCTGGAAATTGCATAAAAATAACAATAGCTTACTTCCTGGAAAATTTGGAAAAATGTTGGTCTGACTGTGTGTTCAGACCAAGTCACTACCTACTTGGTCCTAAATTTTTTTGCTCAAATTTTGAGATCTTGTTTTGACTATATTTTACTGTACAATTCCAAAGATTTGTAAAATTTTATTGATTTTAGGTCACCCTAAGGTTGAAAACAAATCCAAATTTCAACATTTCCATTTTCAATTTAAATTTTAAAATTAAGTGGTTCCCTACACATACCCTAATTTTTTAAATTAAATTGATTTCTTCAATATTTCAACATTCCAAAATCTCAAAATTTTAATTAAGAGGTTAATTTTGAAAAAACCTAGCTTTAATTTTAACTTTCCGTCCTTTCAAACTTTCAAAATTTTCAATTTCTTTTCCCTGGTGCATGAGTTTTACTACTATTAGTCCTATCTATAGTTTCCTCATTAGAAGAAGTTGTAGAATTAAGGCTGCCCAAAGTTTAATTACCGAGGAAATGGAGCCTAATTTGGCTAGCTTTTTCAATGAGGATATTGCTGCTTCTTCCCATCCTAAAGATATTGTTGTTTATCCTCTTAATAATTCTCACAATGAGGGGGAATCACTAGCTAGAGTATCTGTTGACCAATTGGTGAAGATGGACAATCAATTTGACAATCTTCAACAATGGATGAGTCAAGAATACCGGAAAGTGAAGCTCTCCAATTGATCGAAGGACTAAAAAGAATGATTCAAAGTGATAAACATGGTGTTGATATCTTGCGTGGTATTGCTCATACTATTGATTCTAATATCATGCCTATGAAAATTTGTGCTAAAAACCTAGGTTATACACAACCTCTTAGTCAAGTTAATCATTCTATTCCTTTGACAACTTCCATGACTATGCTGGCATGATTGGCATAACTGATGCAGATGAAGAATGATGAATGAACCGGTAAAGGACTGTTTGTGATGACATTGTGATGAAGAGATCGAGATTGCATGATTGAATGACTTTGATCAGTTATTTATGTTGTCATTGATGGAAACTGATGTTTACTATGTTGTATTTTTTCATCTAATTCTTTTGGTCTACTGGAAATGCCTTACCGGTATTGATGATAGTGAACTAGGAATTAGGACCTTAACTGATAAAAAAGGAAATGTTTTGATTAGATCTGGTGATTGGTATGATTGAAGTGTTACGGTTCAGAATGTGAGTTTATGTCATTGTAATATGTACCTAACCAGTACCGTATCATGTTTTGGTTATCGAAAATCATGTTTATGCTTTCTATTGTATTTTTGCTAGGGTTTAAGAAGGGTTTAAGGACCAGTAAAGAATTCTCTTAACTGGTAATGATTTTTGGTTTGGAGGTGATATACATCAAGTTCAAATGTTGAAGGTGACATGGCACAAACTGCGTGAAGTGTTTGAAAGATGTTTTGGTGTGTTTGGAGAGAAAATTTCTTGGGAACATGTAAAATGCTTAGCAAAGTATTCTAAGGGTTTGACTTTATATCAAATTGAGATGCGGTGATCAACCAATGATTGTAATTGATTGTAATGATCCATATGATGATCAATGATGATCTATAATGAGTTGTAAAAGATTTGTGGTGATCTATGTTGTAAGTCTTAGGGTTTTGTAACTAACTAAGTTGTAAAGGTTATTTATGTCAGTAGAGTTGATGTTTATTATGTCAGTAGTTTTGAGAAGAGTGTGAAGCTGAACCAGAGTATGAGATATGCTAGTGTGTAGCCGATTGGGAGCAAGAATTGGATCTTATGAAGAAAGCAGTTAAGTGTTATTCCTAGATAATTCACTGTTGTTCTCTAACAATTACAGTAGCAAAATCCCTTAACCAGATAGGTCCTAATAGACCTTTCAATGTAAATCCCTTAACTGGGTAGCCCAACATCTGAGTGTTAAATCCTCTTGTGAGGTTGATCCTAATAGGGCTCATCATCTCAATCCATTGATTGGGTGACTCCTAAAAGGGTCTTCTCCTAACATGGTGTCTTTGTAATCTTCTAACTAGGCTAGGCTTCCAACAGGGCGCATTCCAAAAGAGTGCACAATTTTTGTGGGTACCAATTCCCACCGTGGTTTTTCCCTATTTGGGTTTCCACGTGAAAAACATGGTTTTCATATGGTTAATGTTTTTATGTGCTGCTATGTTTTTCTTCCATTTTATGCATGTTGATGAGCACTTAATGAGTAGTTCTAATAAACTGGTTTAACAATTGGTTATTAGTGATTATTGGTAATGGTAAAGAGTTTATTACTAGTTTGTGATTAATTTGGTGTAGTTTTGTAAGTTCAAGTTTTAAGTTTGAAATTGTTGTTAATACTAATTCCCCCCCTCTCAGTATTAACCAGATCCTCTAAGAATAACAATTTGTATTAGACCATTGGTCCTTTATGTGCAGAAAACTTAATAGCCTAAGGGAAAGATCCCAAAGAAAGATGATGAAGAAGGAGGGTCCCAAGTTTACCAAGGACAACTATCGGATATGGAAAGACCGGATGAAGATATACATTGAAGGATTGGGTGCTCAGTATTGGAATCATGTGTTAACCAAGTATGTTGCTCCTAGTACCAGCCCCTTGAAACTGAATGAGCTTAAAGAACAACAAGAAAACATTCAAGCCTTGAAAGCCATTGTAAGTACTTTATCTGATTCTTTGTATATAAATGTTCATGGATCAGAAACTACATTTGAGGAATGGGAGAAGTTAGAATTGATTTATGGAGGAGATGAACATGTACAAAGAGAAAAAGAAGAAAGTTTAAGAGGCAAATTTGATGACATGAAAATGGTTGATGGTGAGAACATTTCACAATATGGTCAAAGGATTAAATAAGTTGTAGGTGGTATTAAGTTTGCTGGAGGTAAGATTGATGATGATATTGTTGTTAGTAAAATGCTTAGAACTCTCCTACCACAATATGCTATAAGATTTTTTGCAATTCAAGAATTGAGATCTATTTCTAAAGACAAAGTCACTATTGATTCTCTTACTGGAAATTTGACTATGTTTGAGTTAAACAAATTTGACAATAGTGTTTCAAAACCGCTCGAATATAATTTTAAAGTTTCTATAACTTGTACATCTATGAAGAAAGGAAATGATATTTGTCATAATCATGACTGCATGTCTAGTCATGATGGTAGCAGTGGTGAGAATGATAATGAAGATCATCTGATGGAACTTGAGGCACTATTTCCTAAAATATTTCCTGCAGGAACCGGTAACTATTAAGGTAAATTACCCTTGAAGTGTTTTTCTTGCAATAAGATTGGACACATTGCTGCAAATTGTCCTAACGGTGATAGAAAATAAAAGTTCAGAAAATTTAAAGGAAAATGATAGAAACATTGTTATGTTGCAATTGATGAAGGAGTAATTGACGAAGAATCAAAAGAAGATGACAATGCAAAGATAGTGTTTGTTGTTTTGAAGGAAGATCTGACTGATGAAAAGGCATTGGTGTCTCCCATGGATAGAAGTGATGAATGGGTAATAGATAGTGGTTGGTCACACCCCATGACTGGTGATTTGTCTTCTTGTTTCACTCAGTCAAGTTATCTTCTATCAAATCGGATTCTAGAACTAGACACCCTCAATATTTTCAAGTATTCACCTTCAAAAAGTTGAAGATCTAACATCTCAAAGTGCATTATCATCTTCTTTGATAAATTGATCACTCAAAACATAGTTTCTCATCAAGATCTATCATCCTCTACTATGAAACTACAATGTTTGATCAGGATAACATTGTCCCATATCATAGGATATATTATTCCTATTGGACTTGGTCTTATCAAAATCATCATCATTGCAGTCCAAACCAAAGATCAAAAAACTTACAAATCTACAAATACTTGAATTATCTTTTCATGTCATATCTCTCTATCATATCTATATTGACATTTGGTCACTTATCGAAACACCTTCTAGACAATTGAATCCTTGCACAATATTCAACACACGTGTACGCCCGTATTAACTAGAGCATAGAGATTAAAGATCACATAAATGGAAATTGAAACATTTGAAATAACTAAAGATTATAGGAACATGGAAGACGAAAATGAAATACAAGAAGAAGAGGTAACAGATCAACATATCAGAGAAATCAAACTAGATCCTAAATTCGATAAATTTACGGAGAAAATATTGGAGGGAGAAAAAGAAAAATACTTCCTTATGTTAGCAAAATATGGTGCTACACTCCCCCAAGATTTTGATGTGAGAAATTTAGGACAAAAGAGAAGTGACCCTTTCCATGATAACAAATGACATGAGGAGATTTTTGGTCACAAAAAGGACAACACAACAATTCCTATTAACATAAGAACTAGTGAGGAAACTTCCATTCCCAAAAGGGATGATGTAGGAATTCTCAACAAATCTAAATCTAATGAGGACACAAGAAAGAGTCGAGATGATACAAGAAGAGATCAAGATCATACTAGAATCTAAACTCATGGTTATATAAGAACAAATCATGTTGATAATCCTATCACAGCTTTTACACAACAAATACAAACGTTGCAAACACATATTGAAGATATGCAGAGAGGAAATGTTAGAAGATACTCGCTTCAAGAAATCTATCCTTACCCATTCGACAAAAATATAAACATGATACCATTTCCTACAGGTTGTGAAACTCCTCGATACGATAAATATAATGGAAGCACTTATCCCCAAGATCGTATACAAGAATTTTGCACAATGAGTATGGAGTTTTCACATGAGGATACATACATGATGAGACTATTTCCAAAGAGCTTAAGTGGACTAGCTATGGAATGGTTCTCCAAACTTCCACTTAGAATTAGATCATTCGCATAATTCATGGATCAATTTGTTTCACAATACTCTTACAAAATTCAACATGAGGTCACAATGATAGACCTATGTAATACTAAACAAAAGAGTGGAGAACCTTTCATGAAATTTTTACAGAGACGGAGATGGTTATCTTCATGATATCCTTGAATGGTACCAGAATATGAGAAAAAAGACATATTCATTGACAACCTAAACAGACAAATGAGCTACCATCTAAAAATGCAATGTCATCAAAATTTTAAAAAGATGATTGATAATAGCTATCGTAAAGAAGGGTGAGTTGAAGCTATACAAAGAAGGAGTTAATCATCCTAACAACAATGCTAGCAACAACAACAATGGCAAGCCAAAATTTTGGAATAGAAATCGAAATGTTGTCAATGATGGGATAGTAGATAACAACAATGTAAAACCAAAGCAACCGGTTTTCAATTTATCCAGCCACTTAGTAGTAGCTCAACAAAACAACAATCACCAAAAATCAACTTTCAACAATTTCTTTCGAAGGAAATTCACAAACATTGGTGAACCACTAGGGTCCGCATTAAAGACATTTCTCACAAACAAATCGATTACTTTTCTAGAAGGAAGGAACTTTGAACCTCAAGTGAAACCCTCTTGGTGGAATGACAACCATTATTGTAATTTTCATCGAAACAAGAGACATCACACGAATAATTGTCAATAATAATTGCGAGTAATAACTGTGGATGGACATATGACAAGCCTAATACAAATATACATGAATATCAAAATTAATTGTTGATTATTGGATCTCCCAAAAGGATGTCAGCCTCCAATACTGATAACCTGATGAATACATGTCGGCCTGCAATGCTAGTACCCAAATAATTCCTCTACTAGTGAAGATTCTTGTCGGTTACCATGCTGGTTAAGTGTCTGCCAGTAATCAGCCAAACCACAATATGAAAGCTGGAACATGTTTCCATCAATGATAACATATTGAAACCAATCAAATGAGAGTCAATTGCCAACAAAATAGTGCAAGGACTAGTATATTACTCATCTCTCTTGACAAACACAAATACTATTTTTCATTCATGCTTCATTTTAGCTACACCAATAATCTAGCCAAGTATGAAGCATTGATCTTAGACCTCCAACTAGGAGAAAGGAGAGGGATCGAATCCATACATGCACACAGGGACAATGAGTTGGCTATCAATAATGTAAGAGTTGGGAGCATAACCAAGAACAACCTTCATAGATCCTACAAGCATAGAGTTTGGGACTTAATGAAAGGGTTTGAAGCCTTCAATATATCTAGTGTCCTTAGGAATCAGAACAAACATGTTGATAGAATAGAAGTAGTTGGTGCTCAGCACAAAATACTATCTGATGTTACAAACAAGAAATAGAAACAAGTCAAGCTTGTTGTTAGGCCTTTTGTACTTGAAACTTGAGTTAATTGGTAGGTGTGTATGGTGAAAAGTGGATAATGGAAACAATAATATTAAAAGACTAAATGAATTCAACCATAAAACCCTAGCCTAACAATAACAAAGATCCACCATAACATATGAAGATTACCTAGGACAATGCAAATCAACAAAATCAAAAAGATTATACCATCACATGTCCACTAGGGTTTGAATCTACATTCTTCATATCTCCATTGATCTTGATTGATATATTTTCTCTCAAATTTTATGTGTGCACAAGAGCTCAACAAAGAACAAAAATGTGGTTGATAGCTTGATCGCAAAAAAGGCTTCATTGCATAAGATTGATTAGCTAAATTAGAATGCTTAGAATGCTTAGGTTGATAATGAAGGAGAATATATAGAGGATACTATAGGAAATGGAGGGATAACATTAAGAGGTGTACAAGATAGATGGTCGGCTAGGATTAGAGGGTAGGTAGAGGAAATAATAAAATAATGGGAGGGTAGGTAGTGTAGCAATTAAGAGATGAATGACATGTGTCATAGGTAGAAAAGGCTTATTAATTAATTAAACAAATAAAGATTTATTCAGTTAATAGAAGAAGTGGGATCAATTAAATAAATAAAGTATTTATTTAATTTAGGGGAAGGACAATTTAAATAAATAAGTATTTATTTAAATAAGGAAAGGCTTAGAATAGGAATAATGATTTAATTAAATAAATAAAGATGTATTTAATTAATAGAAGAATTGGGCTTAAATAATTAAATAAATAACAGGAAAATTTTTGGTGTCTATAGTAGGTTTTTTATTTAGATCAGCAGATTGTCAAATTTTTACAAGAAGAGGTAGAGTTCTCAGTCAAGAATAAACCCCTACTGCATAACCAATATGGAAATCAAATCATACAACTTAGTTCAAACAAGTTGCCTAAGGGATTGATCACCTTGGAGGGGATTTTCAATTCAAATGACCAAGTGAAGGGGAAAGCCATGAATCTAACCACAAGGAAAGGAGATTACAAGTCAATCTCAGTAGCTGATAGAAGAACTCTCAACTTAGAAAAGGTATGTTCTAAACTAGAGAAAAAGGTTTTCATCAACCTTTGTAAATATTATAATGATATTGTGTGCGGGAAAAGTAGGCTGCTAAAATGTGAAAATCAGTTTCAAAAGTGTGTCCACACACCAATGAGACTCTTGGTGAAAGTTATAGGAGCTATATTGAATAGCTCAACTTCCCAAGGGGTGTCCCATTGTTCTCTATCTCATAAGATCCCTAGAGTCAATGCCTTTGCTCTCAGATCACTGAGCAAAGTGACTTAGGAATGACAACTCCAAGAATCAGTGATGTTTGATTAATTTAGCATGAATGCATTGCTAGATAGGTATGATATTGAATCTATGATGATTTAAACTAGCATAAAGATGATGATAAGATAAAGGATTAGTAAACTTATCCTATCATGATATACTAGTCTAACATGGATATGCTTATGATATTTAGAATTATTTCTAAAATGCTATTATGATGATTTTTATCAAAGAGAGGCTAAATGCTTAGTAAAATGACTATAAGTTCTATGCTTGAAAGACTTAGATATCTCAAAATGAGAGAATGAGAGCTCTATTTACAGGAAAAATAGGGCAATGGAGGGTCAAGATTGGATAATCTTATCAAGGGCCAGGATTGAAAGTTAATCAATCCATGTTTACAATTCTCACCAATGAAATGGTGACAATTCTCAACAAGAGGTTGCTTGAGAGGAGATGCAAGAAGCATTAAATTCTTGAGAAAACACGAAGGTTACCTTAGGAGGTAAAGATTAAGGCTAGGTTAGGGTTATCCATTGGATATAGCTTTTACCCAAAGGATAAACTCTTGTGCAAGGGTTAAAGGGATAACCAAGGTTAAAGCCATGAATGCTCGATGAGACCCTTGGGTTAGATGAGGGTTGAGTTAGAGAGAGTCTCTAATCATGCAAGAAGGTTGAGTTAACCCTTAATGTTTATGTAAGAGCCTTAAATGCTTTGGAAGACTTTGAGGGTTAACTTGTTGAGGACATAAAGCCTTTAATGGTTTTCAAAGACTTTGGAGGCTTTGAGAAGTGACTTATCTTTTCTTAGGAATGTGACAATATTTAGGAGTTGGATTAGGCTAAATTAGAATTGATTAGAAGAATTTAGAAGGGTGTTCAGGAGGCAAGTGCGAGATGTAGGAAAATGCAAGTGGATGGAGGAGTATTTTAATTAAAATAAAATTACTTTATTTCAATCAAATAGGTGCAACTTGCATAAATTCAAGTGGGGGATTTAAATAAATAAGGATCAATTTAATTAAATGTAAATTTAATTAAAAGGGGAGAAAGGGGATTTAATTAAATAAAGTGATTTATTTAATCAAAGGATAGAAAAGGCGTAGGTGAACTTAATTAAATAAATTGAGTAATACATTTAATCAAATAGATGAATGTGAAGGAATTAATTAAATATAATTTAATTAATAGGAGGAAAGGACTTAACATAAATATTAAATATTCATTTAGGAAAGTGGACAGATTTATACATCTACATTTTGCCCCTCTTTGAAGTGATGTGTGTGCACATGTTGATTCAAAGAAAATTTGCTGGATATGCTATCAAAATTTGATTGATATGATGCCCTAGATTTGATGAATGATATTGATGATGCCCCCTCGGGAGATGAATCAAGGATTTTAAAAAATTGTTGATTTGATAAGCATTTTTAATTTAATTGCATTTTCAAATTTTGACTGTGTTGAATGTACATTATTGATTCATCTCTCGAAAATGATGTTGATAAGGTTAAAAGTGAGAAATGAGGAAAAAACATGCCCCACATACTAACCTTGTTGACTTTTACCCTATAAAAAGGTAAAAAGTGATTTTATTCTTATCATTGCACATTTGTCTCTTTGTGATTGTGACATTTTAGCTCTAACGAAGATGTAAGTTCCATATGCTTTGCACCGATTTGAGCACATTCGTCAATCCTGGAGGCCTTTCGCGTATGGCCCACCTGTAATTGATACAAAATTTTCCATGTTTTTTAATTTATTTTGCCTGTTTTGATCACATTTTTCATTTTTTATAAGAAAATTTGTCATTTTAGTGTGTAGAAGTAGTTTCATAGCGCATAGGATAGAGAAGATAGTGCATAGGGTTAACCTAGTTAGGTTAGCATTTAAGTAGCATTATAGAGCGCATCGGCAGGTTAGGGTAGCGCATTGATTGTTTTAGCATGTCTGGTAGACAGGTTAGCGCTTAGGGTAGATAGAGTAGCGCTTTGGGTAGATTAGCGCTTTGGGATTACAGGGTAGTGCAGTGGCAGAACTAGTTAGCACATAGTGGGATTTAGTGCATAGAGTAAAGTGTCTAGTGCATTGGGGAAGAACGATAGCGTATAAGTAGCAGCTTAGCACGTAGGAGGTTTGTTTTGGCACGTAGGGTCCAAAAATAGGTGAAGAAGGCTTTAGAAGAATGTGTCAAGGGTCGAATAGATTAGGTAGATGGCTTAGGGGTTGATAGGTGTCTGCTGAGTGTTTTGAGATGGGTATTGAGCCAATGTTTTGCCTGTTGTGATGATGTTTGATTCTTGATATGATGATTTTGGAGTTTGCTGTTGAAATTTCTTTTGATATGGAGTGCCATGCTAGTTGATTGTTTTGATGAGGATCTTGATTTTCTTTTGATGTGGATCTTTGATTGTTTGCATTGCGATATGAATTGATGTTCAATATGAGTTCCTATTCTTAATTTCCGATATGATTCCTAATGTGATGCTTCGATATGTTTCTTTGATTAGCGATATGATGCTTGCATTATGTTGCTTTGATTTTTTGATACGATGCTTGCGGTATGTTGCTTTGATTTTTGATATGGGTCAGATTTTGGATATGATGTTTGCGTTATGGGCCCTGATTGATTTCTCATTATGATGCTTGCATTATGGGTCCTGATTGATTTCTCCATATGATGCATGTGTTATGGGTCCTGATTGATTTCTCGATATGATGCTTGCGTTATGGGTCCTGATTGATTTCTCGATATGATGCTTGCATTATGGGTCATGATTGATTTCTTGATATGATGCTTGATTTGATGCATCGTTGTTTCAAATTGATTTTCCTTTGATTGGATATATCAGATAGATATGGAAACTGATGATGGACATTTCTTATTTTGCAGGCACAACATGGTGTACTTCAGTCACAAGAGAGATTTATGTGACCATGGTCATTGATTCCACGTTTATCACAGGCTGATAGAAATGTGATTAAGAGATGTGGTTTATCATCCTTACTAGATATGCCTTGGTATATCATTAATCGGGGTTTGTTGATAGCTTTTGTGAAGAGGTGGCATAGTGACATGAATACCCTCCACTTGGCTACAAGCAAGATGACAGTCACACCAGAGGACTATTATCAGATTCAATAGATTCCTATAGTTGGGGCTCTTGTGCCGTATGAGAAGACAGAGGAGGGTGGGATAGAGGCTCTCCATCACATCTTCCAAGATGATCAGATTAGCAGGCATGAGTTTGTGGATTTGCATTCTGCTCTGCTACCCTCACTACTAGCAGGTTTTATTAGTGGATTTTTGTGTCCCAACCGTAGGTCAAAGGGAGTAGCTATGGGATGAGGATTGGTTTTAGAGGATATGGTCACATGAGGATGCAAGTTCGCATGGGGGTCCTGTATGTTATCCCAACTTTATAGGGAGCTTCACTAGGTGGTGTATCTAATATATACAAGTTTATCAACTGGGGTGACATTACTACAGGTGTGGGCTTGGGAGCACATTCCTATGGCGAGACCGATAGTAGACAGGGATAGGCCAGTTGGTTAGTCATACATTTATGGTTATATAGGTGCAGTTGTCCAGCGTAAGCTGGGAAAACTAGAGCATTGGTTACAGAGTGTTTGATGATATTGATATGGTCATTTGGAGATCATATATGGATTGTGAGGTGTGGGTAAAGGATAGGCTAGAGATTCCCTATTTATACATGTTGAGGTACCTAATCGGGCGGACACCCTTTATTATTGAGCGATTCTTGCATAGCCGTGTTTAGCGGTAGTATAGTAGATAATAGGGGATGCCACAAGGAGCTTTCCTATATGCTTGTTGGAGATAGAATGTGCTAGAGTGGGGACCAACCATAGATAGCGGAGTAGCAGTGGAGGAGTATATGTTGCTGGTGGGATAGGTATGGGATTATGGGGCTGAGGTTGTGGATGCGGGGATCATGGAGGATTTTTCCACTTACTTTGTGGCACATGGAGTGGCATGGATATCTGATCTAGTAGAGATGGTTCTTGCTTTTGATGATGAGGAGGATGAGCAGCCATAAAGGTGAGGGTTTGCTAAACAAAGAGAGGAGGAGGGAGAGGAGGTAGGCAAGGGAGGTGGAGATGATGGAGGAGGTGGAGGAGGAGGTGGGTGAGGAGGAGGGGGAGGTAGATGAGGATTTTTTGGAGATAGAGGAGGTGTGGGATGAGGGTTAGTTCTGGGTGTTGGTTGTGTTGGCAGGGTAGGTGCAGTGCTAGCAGTGGTGGGAGGTATAGAGGATGATAGATGACCTACCCAAAGGAGGAGATCTAATCTTCTACCTCCACCGATGCCTTGGATAGGGATAGGTGTTTGTGGGACCATGACATAGGTACCTATTTAGATTAGGGTACCCACCCATCGATAGGATTCACAGATCAAAGTGCTACAGGTCATGGTGTAGGAGTTGTAGGCATATGTATTAGCATAGCAGCATGAGATTATGTAGATTATGGTAGAGTGTGATATAGAGAGAGAGCATCAAGGTCGAGTAGAGGATCTTGTTGAGTGATTGGAGAGAGTGAGTGCTAGTGCCCTGATGCAGGACATGCTAAGGGAGATATGATATACGGCTAGGGAGGCTGAGTATTACAGGTGCTTAAATGAGGAGGTGGTCCCTAGAGATCATAGAGCTCCTAGCTATGTAGCTAGTCGATCCATTCAAAGTCAGATGAGGAAAGAGAGAAAAGGTGTTACGAGGCCTCCCTGATGTGATCTACCTAGTGGAGATCCAGAAGCTGGGCCATCTACCATGATACCGTCAGCCTCAGGAGATAGTCATACCTGAGAAACCTTTCTCAATTGTATTTTGATCATTTTGTTGTAATTTGATAGACATGATATCCCTTGTACATTTTGACCATTTTTTGAGATATATATATTAGTTCTATATATATATAGCATTGATTTTCTCTGATCTACATGTGATGTTTTATGGATGGTGATTTATGATATGCATTATGTTTTGATATGAGATTTCTAGGATGATGATTTGATGCTTAGATAATAATGCTCTTGATTTTGATGATGATGTATGATCCATGATGAGGATGTGATGATGCATTTTTTCCTTGATTTCTTTGATTTGATTGATGAGACGTATCTTGAAAATGAGATGTATGATATGATAATGATGTGAGATGTATCTTGAAAATGAGATGTATGATAATGATAATGATGTGAGATGTATCTTGAAAATCAGATGTACGATAATGATAATAAATACAAATATGTAAAATGATATGTAACTAAATGATATGCAACTTAATGCAAGATTTATAATGATTTTAAAATGATATGCAACCTAATTCAAGATTAGAATGATATGCAACTAAATGCAAGATTTATAATGATTTTAAAATAATATGCAACTAAATGATCACCTTCATTTTGCCATTGTCATTCCTATTTAGTCACTTGTTTGTGCTCCATTTTTGTTTGTCGTCATTGAGATTTTGATATGTTGGAAGTTTAGACAAGCATCATGGTATAATTGAACCATAACAACCTGAGAAAAAATTACATGGATCTTTGATATGGCACGATGGCACAAGCATCGAGGTATAATTGAACCAACACGACCTAGGTGTTGCTTGCATAAAACAAACAAGAGTTAAATTTTTTGTATGCGCAAAGGGGAAAATGTCGTGAATGATATGTTTCCAATCATGTCTCGAGACAAATTTGCACCGTACAAGTGATTGCTTCACAGACAAAAAACCCAAAAAGAGTATTAGATTCCTTCGTTGCTTCTCTAGCTCAATGCATCCTCGAGGAGCTCAGGAGATCTAATGATTTAAAGATTTAAGATGCAAAGTAGTCAAAAATTTATGCAATATGTAAACAAGTCATAAATCAGAAAATCATCCATCATGTGTTGTTAAATTTTATAGTTGGATAATGTCCTTTTTTCTAGCCTGATGAGCAATTGTTGACATTTTGTTCTCTTAGCATGTTGCAATCTTGGTTTGCCTGTTGGCATTCAAATTTTGAAGTGAGAGGAATGCTACCCCTAGTCACAGATATCAATTGATGTGGATACATACGTTGATCACCAAGCCATGGTGGGATATGATATGTAGAAACTTCTCGTTTTGGATAATCAAGGACAGTGACTATGCTAAGTATGTCCGAGATAATGCTGCGTAAAAAGTGTTAGGCGATTTCCTTTTAGCTAAGACTAGATAGATCAAAATATATAAATATTGATAGGTAGAGGATTTTTTCTCTCACAAGTAGCACCTATTGCCAGGTTTTCACTACTTTGCACTTTTTGTTTTGTTTTTTATTTTTTTGTATTTTTTGTATTTTTTTATTTTTTTACTTGTTTCATGCATTGGATGACTCAAGTATAGAATTTCTTCATATGGATACAGTTGGTTGGTTCATCGAGCACAATCCATTCTAAAGTTGTTAGCTGATAGGCGCCTGATTCGTAGGCTGATATAATGACAAAGGGACCCAACCACTTCGGTTCAAACTTCCCTTTCTTTTCCCAATCTTGTTGATTTCTTGGATTTTCCTTTAGTACGCGATCATTGACCTTGAAATCTCTAGGGATGACTTTATGATTGTAGCTTATGCATATTTGTTGCTGGTATGCTTTGAGATGATCATAGGCATGTTGTCATTTTTCATCCAGAAGCTCTAATTCATGCAACCTATTTACTTGATATTCCTCATTTGGTATGAGGCCTTTTAAAGACACTCTGAGAGAGGGTATTTCTACCTCAAGAGGTAGAATTGATTCTAATCCATACACCAATGAATATGGTGTAGCCCCTATAGGTGTCTAAATACTAGTCCTGTATACCCAAAGTGTCGGATTGAGTTGTATATGCCAATCCTTACCTGCATGATTTACTATTTTCTTAAGGATTTTAAAGATTGTTTTATTTGATTCCTCTGCTTGACCATTCCCCTATGGGTAGTAAGGTGTGGAGAAGTGATGTTGGATTTTAAATCACTCACATAGCTCTCGCACATCTTGATTTTTGAAGGGATGCCCATTTTCGATCATGATGGAACTAGGAATGTCGTATCTACAAATGAGGTAATTGAGAATAAATGAGGTAATGTGTTTTCCAGCTACATTGGTCATTGGAACAGGTTCAATCCACTTTGTGAAATATTCTATTGCAATGATAATGAATTTGTGCCCATTTGAAGAAGAAGGATGAATTTTCCCTACTAAATCAAGTTCCCATTGACAGAAAGGCCAAGATGTAGTAAATGGTTGTAGCTCTTGGGCTGGTGCATGGATCAGACTGCCATGAATTTGGCAATTAGGACATTTCTTTGCAAACTGATAGGACTCTCTCTCCATTGTCAACCAGTAGTATCCCATTCACAAAAATTTCTTGGCAGGAGTGGGACCACTTGAATGCATACTGCAGATACCCTCATGAAGCTCGTGTAAGGTTGACTCAGATTCATTACGATCAAGGAAATGAAGAAGAGTACCATCTAGACCTCGATGGTAAAGTGTGTCAGCAGTTAAGGTATAACGGGTGGTTTGTCAGATGAAGCTGTGTTTTTGGTTGCAGGATAAGTTGAGTGGAAGGGTATTGGTTTTGAGATATTCATAGACTATCCTGTATAGAGGTTAGTCTAAAACGGTAAAGGTATAGATAACTTGGGATGCTGAATTATCATAAGTTGGGGAAGACAAATGCTCTACCAAGAACTTGTAATGACTTTGTTTCTATGGAATTTGTAGCAGTGAAGCATTAGTTGCCATTGCTTCGGCAAATCTATTGTCTAACCTTGGTATTTTCTCGAAGGTGATATGTATAAAGTATTGTTTGAATTCATCCACCATTCGCTTGTAGGGCATTATTTTATCATCCTTTGTTTGATATTCATCATTGATTTGATTGATAACTAATTGAGATTCTCCATAGACTCTTAATTATGCAATTCTTCATTCCACTGCCATTTTGACTCCTATTACCAGGGCTTCATAGTCAGCGATGTTATTAGTGCATGGAAACATTATTCTATAAGATCAGGGAATTGTATGCCCCTCAAGACTAACAAACAAGATGCTAGCACTAGATCCATGTTGTGTGTATGATCCGTCAAAGTACATGGTCTATTGTTTGGGTGTGACAGTGAGGACGTCCATGTCTGAAAATTCCACCTACATTAGTTGTTGATCTGGTAGCGGTGCTTCAGCCAATTGATTTGCAATCACTTGTCCTTTGATAGCCCAACCTTTTGTGTACTAGACATCAAACTCACTGAGAACCATGACCCATTTAGCCAATCAGCCTGTAAGAGCTGCTTTGCTATGTACATACTTGAGTGGATCAATTTTTGCTACCAACTTGATTGTGTGAGCTAGCATGTAATAGCGAAACTTTTGAGAAGCAAACACCACAACTAAGAAAGCCTTCTTAATGAATGTATAATTTAGCTCATATCCATTTAATGTTCTGCTAATTTAGTATATAGTTCATTCCCTGCCTTCCGGATCTTCTTGTGCTAGAAGTGCCCCCAGTGATACTTTAGTTGTTGATATGTAGAGGATGAGCGACTTGCCTGCTATTGGTGGCACTAGTACTGGTGGATTCATTCAATATTTCTTTAGCTCATGGAATGATGTGGCACACTTGTCTTCCCATCTAAAAGATATATTCTTGTGGAGTAGATGGTTGAATGGTAGACATTTATCTACTAGTTGGGCTATGAATCGCCTAATGGATTGCAGCAGTCATTGTAGAGATCTGAGTTGGCTAATGTTCATGGGAGGTGGCATCTCCATGATGGCCTATACTTTCACTGGATCTACTTCAATGCCCTTTTATGACACAATGTAGCCTAATAATTGTTAGGACCCGAAGGTAACTAAGAGGGGGGGGGGTGAATCAGTTGTCAAATAATTTCAACCCAAATATAACTTAACCAAACTTGATACTTAATATTGGTAAACCAAACTTAATGTTGGTAAAATAGATTAATAGTTAATAACAATACGGATGAAATGTAATGCATTAAACAAAAAGAGAAACAATATCCACAACACATAACACAAAGATTTGTACGTGGAAACCCTATAGGGAAAATCCATGGTTGGAAATCTTACCCACAATCAAATGATACTACTGTAGATAGTATGTGTATACAAATGGGGTCTGCACATGCAAAAAGGCCAGTTGCGTAGAGCTCACTACTTAATCACAAAATGGGAGTCTCACTAACTACAATTGGATGATTAAATCCAATGATAATGTACTACTCAAAGTAGCATCTCCAATGCTAGATTCAATACCGGTTAAGCTCTAATTGTTTCCTTGAAACTTTCCTTGAATCTTCAAATGATGTCTACGTGAGTAGCTTTTCTTATATTTGCATATACCAAATATCACAACCTTACAATACCTTATTACATACCATCACCATATTAATCTCACAATTGAGAGCTTACATATATACCAAAACCTAAGACCAAATGTGTAGGTCATCTTACTAATAATAATACAATAAAATATATTACAAGTAAGTCAAGATGTGATGCATCATGCTGGCTCAACAACAATATTAATTGATTAAACCATCTCCATAATGTGTCGTAATGAGTTGGAATAGATAACGTGTGTCGGTCCATAACCTAGACCAATTTACTAGTGATAGAAAATATGTCAACTTGATTAGACCAATAACCAAATCTCAAAAACCAATTTTTCAAACCATGTCTTTGACATAACCAAGTGATCTCCAGATGATAACAAGTCATCCTCAGTGTTGGTGAATGATATAACCTGTCGGTGAACCAAATACCAGTGACTACCCATAAGTCACTAAACTTGCTAGTGAACATAATGTGTCGGTTCAACATAACCAAAGATCTCTAGAAGGATAAGTGTTGATAAGCATTGACATTAATGACAAACCAATGCAACATATCCATAATACCAACAATCTCCCCCTTTGGCATTGATGGCAACACAAAATGGAAAAGCCATCTAAGTGCCAAAGCAAAAATGCCAATAAACCAAAAACCAACAATCTCCATAATAGATCAATACCAAAAAATAAAATCCAAATGTAGAGAGTAACAATCTCTCCACCAATGAATAATCTCTCCTCAAAGGATAATGTGTTTTACCATAGATATCTCTCCCCCTTTGACATCAAATGCCAAAGAAATACAAATACCAGATTCAACCAATTCATAGAACCAATTACAAATACCAACTTATCCAACTACTCCCCCTAAGAAGTAGCTCTCCTCCATCAAAGCTGGAAAAAGGTTTTTCTATAAATTCTGTTAGTTTGATGCCAAGCATCAATTGTCTAAGTCTCTACTAGTGAGGGTATAACCCCAATTTGTTCTCTGTGATATTCAAAAGTTTTCTTAGGAAAAGGCTTAGTAAAGATGTCTACAATCTGCTCTTTAGTATTCACATAAACCAATTTCACTTCTTTTGCTTCAACATTCTCTTTTACAAAATTGTATTTGATAGAAACATGTTTAGTTTTAGAGTTAAATACCAGATTCTTAGATATATCAATTGTTGTTGAATTATCACAATAGATGATTATAGGTTCTTTGAATTTAAGCTTTATGTCCTTCAGCATTTTCTTAAGCCATAATACCTGAGTACAATTAATTGCCTCTGCAACATATTCCAATTCTACTGTTGATAATGATGTACAACTTTGTTTCTTTCTCAACCATGAAATCAATCTACTACAAAGAAATAATGCCCCTCCAATGGTGGTCTTTTTGTCATCTACATCTCCTGCCCAATTAGAATTGGTGTATGTACATAACTCAAAATTTTCATGTTTAGGATACCATAAACAAAGATTTGTTGTGCCTTATAAATACTGGAAAATTCTTTTCACTCCTGATTCATGATTTTCTATAAGATTACTCTAAAATTTTGAAACAATACACATTGCATTCATTATATTAGGTCTTGTTTGTGTTAAATACAATAAACCTCCAATCATAGATTTGTATCTTGTCGGATTAACAGGAGCTGAATCATCCTTCAATGATAGTTTATCAGTTGTAGTCATAGGAGTACTTACCAATTTAGAGTTTTCCATAGCAAATTTCTTCAGTAATTCCTTCAAGTACTTTGATTGACATAAGAATATACCTTTATTAGTCTATGAAATCTGCAATCCTAAAAAGAATTTTATCTCCCCAATCATAGAATTTTATTAGTCACTGTGGAATTCTCTGATGATGCCAGTGTGGCTGGATCAACATCCTGTACTGGTGCATTTTGTATAGGTTCATTTGTGATTATCTCAATTGCCACTTCGGAATCCATAGACCTTGAATTTCTTCTAAAGTGTTCATTAATCTTCACATTCACTCTCAATGATTTTCTAAAATCTCTTATTAAAACATCTATATGCTTTGATTTTAGATGAATACCCAAGAAATATTCCTTCATCACTTTGAGGATAAAATTTACCAATATACTCATCTCTCCTAATGTAACATTTGCTTCCAAATATTCTAAAGTACTTAAGAGTGTGAATATTACCAAACCATAGTTCATAGGGTGTCTTACCGGTTTCACCTTTGATGTGAACTCTGTTGAAAGTGTAAATCATTGTATTCATTGATTCTCTTCAATACATATGAGGTAGATTTTCTTCTGATATCATGCTTCTAGCTGCATCCAGAATAGTTATATTCTTCCTTTACACAACTCCATTTTGCTGAGGTGTCCTGGGTGTTGATAGCTGTCTTTTAATTCCTTTCACTTCACAAAATGTATTGAACACCTTAGATGTAATTTCACCTCCTTGATCTAATCTTAAAGATTTGATTTTCTTATCAGTTTCATTCTCTACAAGTGCCTTGAATAATTTGAATTTACCAAAAGCTTCTGATTTCTCCCTGAGAAAAGTAATGTAACACATTCTAGAATAATCATCAATGATTAGCATAACATATCTATCTCCCAATAGACTTCTTGTTCTTGCCGGACCACATAAGTTAGTATGAATTAAATCAAGAACATCATTGGTTTTCTCAGAAATACTCTTAAAAGTTGTTCTAACTTGCTTTCCCATTTGACATTCCTTACATACGAGATTATGAGGTTTTACAATCTTAGGTAAATCCCTTACTGCCTTAGATGAACTAATCTTCACAATGCAGTCAAATTTACATGGTAGAGTCTTTTATGCCATAACCAACTTTCATCAATGTGTGCAATCAAGCATATCTTTTCAATGTTATTCAAATGAAAGATATTACCTCTAGTCTGATTACGGGTTGCAATATCCAAAACCAGTTCTATTCATGATTTTGCATTTACCATTCTTGAATTGTAATTGAAATCCTTTTTCAACTAATTGTCCGACACTCAAAAGATTATGCTTCAAACCTTCAACATAATAAACATTGTCAGTGTTGTTCTTACCATCAAAATATGTACTACCTTTTCTTCTGATCAAACAAGCTTTGCCATCTCCAAATCTTACAAGACCTACATTGTATTCCTGAAAAGATAAGAATTTACTTTTATTGCTAGTCATGTGATGTGAACATATAGAATCTATAATCCATTCATCCTTTGCTTCAATTTTAGCTGCCAAGGCCTACTCTGTTAGGATTCCCACAATAGTGAGAGGGGGTGTGAATCAGTATTGTATCGGTTAGATAAATTTTTACTTTAAAACATGCAAAACATATTATTACTGTGTACTGATAAACAGAAAGTAATGCAATAAATAGAGATAACAACAACCACATGAAAAGCACACCATAACATAATATTTTAATGAGGAAACCCGGTGTCGGAAAAACCTTGGTGGGATTTGTGACCCACAATATTCACTTACTATCCAATAAGAGAATATTACTGCTACAATAGGGGCTTGCACATGCAAGAAGGCAAGGTGCCTAGAGCTCACTGCTCAAATATAAAAAGGAAGTCTCACTGACTTACAAAATGGAGTATATAAATCCAGTATCTTGTACTATTTCAAAATAGCATCTACTATGCTAGATCCAGTACCGGTTTTTGCTCTGCTTCTTACATAAACCCTTAACCTATAATTCAAATAATAGGTCAGCCTTATTTTGCCTAATTACATTCTTCCATGCTTACCTAATTGTTCTACAATGATCTCTTATATATATGAGTCATTTTACAATTTTCCAAGTCAGCTTACAATGATTTTACAATAATTAACAAAATATATTACAACAAAATTCCTATCAGCCTCTGTGTCGGTATGCTTCCTTTCACTACTGGTGCTGGTGGTCTGAGTGTCGGTGTAGAGTCTGATCTTGCTAGTGTCAGTGGAATACCTTGCCGGTGTCATAGGATTGTAAGGTTGCCATCAATGACAAAACCTTCAATCACCTACAATGTCTCATTCGAGTGTGCATTTGCCAACAATCTCCCCCTTTGGCATTGATGTCGACACTCATGAGAAAAATTCAAAAAGTGTATCCAAAAATTGAAGTCCAAAAATGTTACCAAAAGAATGTGTACTCCCCCTGAGTTGATAAGTCTTTTGCTGATTATTTTTATCATTCCACTACTTCCCCTTTGGCATCAATGACAAAGGTTGTCAACGTGTCAATAGAGTGTGGTTTCCTACTTTACCCTTGTAGCTGGTTGGTTATTATTTGAAAAAGATCCGCCAAAACCATATTTAGGCTTTCAGGAAACTTTTTACTATTTTTTATTGCTGCCTCTATTCTTTGAACTATACTGGTGAGGTGCTGCATTTGCTTTGCTGGTGTTTTATGTCCTTATACTAATGCATCAGATATTTCTTTCCTTAAACATGTGAGGTAGTCCAACTTTGGACTTAATCTCCACTTTAGATCCTTAGCCTTGCTTTTTATTTTCTCCTTTTCTCTTTCTAGCTTTAGTAACTCTTCCTCAAAACTTGTTATATTTTGCTTAAAAATTGATAATGAACTAGGTGAATTAATAAAATTGTCAGCTAATTTATTAATTTCCTCTTGTATCTTGCTCATTTTCTTGTCTATGTCAACTGTCAAAAAGTTTGTTGTACAAGTGTCTCTATATAAATTTTTAAATTTCTTAAGTGTACTGCACAGTTCTAGTAGAAGTGTGTCAAATTTCCTTGTACAATTCTTTTTTTCATCCTCAAAGAATTTTTGTTTTTCCTTTTCTAATCTCTCCTTGAATGCTTCCTTCTTTATTTGTTCAACTGTCACTGTGTTGTCAGTAATATACTTGGACAAGGTGTCAAGTTGACTCAAGGAATCTTTATTATCTACATTGCATTTTGGAGATATCATCTTCAAAATTGGAATTGTATCATCTATAGCTTTATATGCCTGTGAACTACAATCTGTTATTTTCTTTATAGAGTCCAAAAGAACTTAAGTTACATTTTTTGTCTTGAATCCTACAGTTGAGGGGCCAACACTTTGAATTCTGCCAGTAGGAGAAATATCCTTGCATGTGGTGACCTCTAGTATGTCAGTCTGTGTTTCTATTTCCTTAAGCAAGGGTTTTTGTTGCTGCCCTATTGCCGATGGCACTGTTTCTGTATTGACCTATTGCTATTCTCGAGCCTATTGCTTAGCTTGTTGATCTGTTTGAGTCTCTGCCTTTTGCTCTGTGTTATCATCTGTCGGTTTACCTTTATCTGTTACTAGTGGCTCACTAGCCATATCTATCTTACCGGTTGTGTCCTTGTCTACCACAATGTTAAATTTTTGAGTATCAACATTAACTATGTATAATACCTCAGAATTACGATTTGTATCCTCTTGTGATACATTCATACTCTCATTTGCCGGTTGATCTTCAGTCATTGCTATCGGTGGAGTATTTTGAGGTGGTGGGGGTAGATTATTTGTTAATTTGATGCTAGGAGGTCCACCAACCTTGCCTTTACCTTTGTCTTTGTCCTTTTGATAAACTTTGATTGGCTTGGGTTTTCTATACTCTTCCTATTTTTCCTTCTCAAGAAGGAATATATCCCATCCATTTGCAATTTCCTCTGCAATCTCATTTACTCTTCCAACCATTAGTGCAAAATGTTAGTGTGCAGTAGAGAATACTAACCGGTTAGCCTTTGCAATTAGTGTTGGCAAATGCAACCTCCAATGTGACATTGTAGGTGATTGAAGGTTTTGTCATTGATGCCAACCTTACAATCCGATGACATCGGCAAGGCATTCCACCAGCACTAGCAAGATCAGACTCTACACCAACACTCAGACCACCGGCACTGGCAGTGAAAGGAAGCATACTGGCACAGAGGCTGACAAGAATTTTGTTTATAATTTATTTTGTTTATTATTGTAAAATCATTGTAAGTCGACTTCACAAATTGTAAAATGACTCATATATAGAAGAGATCATTGTAGAACAATTATGTATGTATGGAGGAATGTAATTAGGTGAAATAAGGCAGACCTATTATGCGAATTATAGGTTAAGGGTTTATGTAAGAAGAAGAGCAGAAACCGGTACTGGATCTGGCATAGTAGATGTTATTTTGAAGTAGTACAAGACATTGGATTTATATAATCCATTTTGTAAGTCAGTGAGACTTCCTATTTTGTATTTGAGCAGTGAGCTCTAGGCACTTGGCCTTCCTGCATGTGCAGGCCCATATTGTAGCGGTAATATTCTCTTATTGGCTAGTAAGTGAATATTGTGGGTCACAAATCCCACCGAGGTTTTTCCCACACCAGGTTTCCTTGTTAAAATATTGTGTTATGGTGTGCTTTTAATGTGGTTGTTGTTATCTCTATTTATTGCATTACTTTTTGTTCACCGTTACATAGTATTAATATGTTCTACATGTTTTAAGTTAAAAATTCTAACTAACCGGTACAATACTGATTCACCCCCCCCCTCTCAGTATTGTGGGAATCCTAACAATTGGTATCAAAGCTTGGTCCTCTATTTTTAGAAGCCTAATAGCTTGAGGAAGATCTTGACAATGGTAGAGATGGAAAACCTGATGAAGCAACTACAAGGAGCTCTCTTAGACTATGATACAGAAAAATTGAAAAATATCAAACTTGAAGATGATCTAAAGGCTGCACAAGATATTATTCAAGCACTTCAAGAAAATCTTACCATTGCAAGAAACAAGAGAAGAGAACTTTGTGAAAAGATGCAAAGTGAGAATGATGAAAAAGAAACTCTTAGTGATCTGATAGGCAAGCTGAAACAAGAGAACATGGCAACAAAGAATGAGATGCAGGATATGACTATGAGATTTTGTAAAGAAATTGAAGATAGGAAGAAGAATGAAGAGGAATTGACTAGAAGACTGAATGATGCACAGAATACAAATACAAGACTTAGCTATGAAAATGATTTTTTGAAAACAGATCTGATGCATACACAAAATGACTCAAATGAACTCATGAGACAGAAAGAAATCTTGGAAAGAGAATTGGCTATTGCAAATCAACACAAGGAGAAATTCAAGAAAAGCTCAGAAGAACTTAGTGACATTGTAAGGAAGTTAAGTAGCGGAAACAACTTCCTACACTAACCTTGAGAGGAGGGTAATGCAAAAATTTTTCAGATCATTACAACAGTTACAGAAAATAGAAATAGATATAATAGCATTCATACCACAACACAATGATTTACGTGGGGAAAACCCTTTCGGGAGAAAAACCCCACCCTCCAAAAGCAGCTCAATATTTTATTCAACAATCAAAAATAGATTACTACATACTTGCAGAACAAGCTCTTCACAGGAGTACCACTAATCAGAGATTCAGAGGCAACTCAATAGCCATAAGACTCTTACACACAACCTCTATCTCACACACCTCATAAATAGGAGATACAATACAAGAAACCGTCAAACGGTATTACAAAACCATGGGCTAAAACCACCCAATAAGGTGTAGCCGACCTTATCTCCCTTCTAGATGCCCTATGACATGTTAAAGCACACATCAACACATGTCGCTCCCTTTTACAGCTCATTTATGTATCTGATACAAATTATTTTTCCTATTTCAGGAGTACAAACTTTCGGAGGCCATAACTTGAGAACCGGGTGTCCGATTGACGAACCGTTTGAAGCGCCGGAAAGCTCGCGAAGTGCTCTATCACCTCATATCCCGCTTCACCGGTTATGGCCACTTTTCAGGGCATTTCAGAGCCTCTAAATCCCCCAAAATTAAGTTTAAACATTTTATTGCACCCCTCCAAGACGAAAACATTAATATCTTCAAAACTAGCTGTGACCTTGCGACACAACTTTACCGGAATGCTCATCTAGCCAACCAGAAGCTTCAGGGAGAGTTTCGCACCATTTCATGCTCAAATGAAAACTTACTATAAATAGTAACCTCACATAAATGCAAGGTTGAGACACCATTTTTCCTAACAAATCTCCCACTTGTCGAACACCTTGCAGGAGCGGAAGGGAATGTCAACACAATGAATCAATTCCTAGGGGCCATTAGGCCCATAGACTCTGAACACCATCTGAACCTCTCTGTGCTCATAGCCTTAGTTAAAGCATCTGCAACATTCATCAAAGTTTCCACCTTAAACAGCTTCACCCTACCATCTTCGACCATATCTCTAACAAAATGATACTGAACATCAATATGTTTGGTCCGGGCATGAAATGTCGGGTTCTTAGCTAGGCTAATTGCACTCTGACTGTCACAGTAAACTATCACTGTACCTTGTTTTATTCCAATATCCGAACACAGTCTCTTAAGCCAAATGGCCTCTTTACAAGCATGAGTAGCTACCATATACTCTGCTTCAGTAGTGGATAGAGCAACCATAGCCTATCGCTTACTCATCCAACTAATTGCACCACCAAACAAAGTAAACACATAAGCACTGGTGGATCTTCTGCTATCAATATCACCTGCCCAATCTGAATCCACATAACCATGGATATCAAGGGAAGTCATGTCTCCAACTTAATTACCATGTGTTGGTGAACAGATTGTCCTCTTACTTAATTTCTCTTATTTTACTCTATGCCCAATGTTATGAAGAGAACAGAATCATTCACTATAGTTGAGAAAGTATTAATTTTACTTTAACTTCCTCTCTGAATTTTTCTATAGGTACAGCTCCCTTATCTGATTTACAATGAATTCAACTTTTATAATTACACTTTTTCCTGAAAGTGCATAAGGTTCTCTCAACCACTCCCAGGTAGTGAGGTAATTACAAAATACAGATTGCAAATGAAAAGATTCACATATATACATAATCAACAAAATCTATCTCAAAGAATGGAGTTTCTGCTAGATTTTCAACATATATTAAAACAGGAAATAGATGAACTTACGACTAACCAACAGCAATAAGGAAATTTCGAATCGCCGAATTATCTCCACAAAGTGATAATAATTCAACACTCAGAACGCAAAGTTTCAAAGCATAACTCAAAATTTTTCATATATGTATATCCAACTTCAATCCGCAAAGTCTTTGAAAGCTAAAACATGCACATACTATCCTTCATCCCTGTCCTTCCGAAAAATCTATCTTAAAACTCTATTTAACTTGCTATTCTTTTCTACTCTATTGCTAATCCCCTAAAACCATTTCATGCCCCAGCATTTATAGTTATATTTGAGATCCCGAAGGGCCTCCCTTAAAACCCAGCCCTATCGGGTTAATACAAGAAACCGTTATAAAACTAGAAAGCAGTTATCAAAAAGATAAAACGCCAGCGGGTGACGATTCAACTTTCGCTATATTCACCGGCTTCTTCCTCATTTCCGACAGTTTGACGTACCAGCTTCCAGCTCTGGAAAGAAGATATGAATTCTTTCGTGGCCTGTGAATGCGGGTTCTTTAAACTCATCAGCCGGGCCTTACATGCATCCTTCTGCCACCTGTATTCCTTCATCTTTAGGCTCTGACATGGCATCAACTTCTCATTAAGGCGCAACATGGATTCTATACCTGCCAACGAAGTGAAATCATCGACCTTGGGCGTTTCTTTGTCCCTAATCCGCTCGACTGCTTCGGTGAAACTTTTAGTTAACACTTCAATGTCCATGCTGCCTTCATCCAATTGTAAGATGCCTGTGGGGTTGACAATCTTCATGTCTTTAATCAGTTCCTTATGCATGTCTGTGATTTGATTCTTGACGCCTTGGACCTCTTTGATGGCTTCTTTGTAGATGGACTCCTTCCAGCTTATATTACTTTTCAGGATAAATAATGTGCATGGGTCCACGGCCTTCATGGAGTTTTCACCTAAGAATTTGAGAACTCCAAACTTTTCAACCTCAGTTACCCGGGAAACTATGGTTTGGCACCGTGACAATTCTGTCTCCCATACTGGTATCAAAGTTTGAATCTCTTTGAGCAATGCTTCACCCTCGGAATAGATACTAGTAATTTCGGAAATAAACTTCTTCCCTTGCTCTAATATGCTATTTACCCAACTAACCACAGTGTCAGACAACAATTTTCCCCTCTGCGTCTGTTTCATCAATTGCTGGCTTTCGGTGGAATTTGGATCGAACGGCTGAGGCAGCTGGATTATTGGGTTAGGCCCTAAATTAGTCAGTGAATTGATGTATGTGGCCATCATCACCACCATTGCTTTCAATTCTTTCTTCTCCTTAGAATCTTTTTCTGATTGAGTGAGCATGTGGTTAGTAGAAAACTTAAAGAAATTATTACTAGTATTCCTATTAAGGGTACCTAGTTCGATAGAAGTGACTTTGAATCCTTCCTCATCAATTTCCCCTGACTCCCTTTTCTGTTTATAAGTGGCCACTTCCGCTATGATTTTTCCCGTCACTGGATCTTTAGTGAGACAAGCATCCGTTTTCATTTTCTTTGCTTTAGACCCTCTAGCCGCGTACCTAGTGACAATATCATTTACTGGCGGGGCCACTGGTTGTAAACTCCATTTCTTATTGATTGAATTTGATAACCATAAAGGAACAGTGGGGGTAGTTGATACCATCTGAGTATCTTTAGTCGGAGTCAAGAAATTGGGTTGATCTGTCTTTGGTGTTTCAATGAATTGGACTTCATCGTCTGCTTCATCTTGAAAAGGGGACTTGTCACTTGAATCCCGCTCTGGTGATGTCATTTTCTACTTCTGGGAACTAGGCTGCTTCAAAGCTTTGTTCCTGGAATGGGATCTCGTCCTAGGAGCCATGACTTGGGAAGGAAATTTTATTTTCTTATCTGAGGCCAATGTATCACCTGCAACATGAGAAAGTGGAATGTCAGATTGAAGCGGTTCCGAGAGAGAAATCACATTAGGAGAAGACTCATTGATGTTTCCATTTCTTTTCCTCTGCAGCCAATCATCCGTATAAGTTAATAAGGATCTGGCTCTCAAGTTAATATCATCATCTTCCTCCTTGCTCCAATCGACTGTCAAGAATTTTGTTTCATTTGATCCTTCCCATCCGGGTTCAACTAAACATGAACCATCTTCAACGATCCCTTGTGTTTTGAACTTCAATTTGAAAGAATTAATTTGCTGCAGGGTGAGTCTAGAATGGTCCTTTTTCAAGACTTCTTCTTCATTTTCACAGTCTTCCCATAAATCTTCTAGCTGCGAAGCAACTGACGAGTTGATTTCAAGGCCGAGGATTAGAGCTGCATATCCTTTACTATCGAAGTTTCTTCTGCTGTGGTAGAAACCAAGATTGAATCCCAGTAAATTGCTTCCGATGATGGAAGCGTCACTCATGTTATTACACACCAAAGAGTGCAGCTTAATAGGGAAAACCGTCTCCCATTTCTCCTGAGGGAGATTATCCTTAATAACAGCAGAAAGTTGCCTGCACAATTCGGCTAAAATGAAACAATCAAGGGCATATCAAGGCAACCTCACAGGTTCTTCTTCAAACCCTCCGATCCTCAAATATGTGAACCTGGGAAACTGAATAAAAGAACTCCCGTAATGTTGAACCAGCTTCAGCGATTCAGAAGAGAGTCGTGGCATCTGAACACCTTCTAGAGCCAACTAAATGTTTTCAAACAATATATCATAAACCTTATGGAAATCCTCCAGAACTCTATCTTTTTGCAACAACGGACAATATTGGAAGATGGTCATTTCCTCATTCCATACCTCATGCGAAAGAGCGGCGAGGTCACAGGTGCAGGCAATACAATAAGTCAAATATGAGGCCATACGAAAATCTTCTCGAGACTCTTTGGCGCGTTTGAGCTGGCTTCTCAGGGAAGTGGCAATAATCTCCGCCCAATCCATCCATTGTTCACCTTTTAAGATAATTTCAATGTACCTATACATCCATTCTTCGAACAAACATACATCAGCTGAACCTTTCACCCTATGTAATAATACCACCAGGTCGTGTATGTGGGGTTTCATGTGGCTTCTAGTAATGACCTTGGGAAGTCTAGACCCACCTCCATAGTTAACCTTGGTCCATTTCCTAGCAAGGGTGTTTCGGTACACACTAGGGTTTTCCCGATACTCAGCTTCAGCTTGGATGGGTGAAAAGGTGGCAAAAGTACTTGTTGTTAATTTCAAAACAGAAGAAATGGTTTCCCTGGAGACCGGAAGTATGACATTACCATTTTTGCCTACTATGCTATTGCTTCTTACATCATAATGGTCAATGCAAAGTTGTAGGAGTTCAGGGTTTACGAAGGCGGGGGGAAATGCAGCAGCTTCAATTAGCCCGCTCGTTAATATTTCCATACATCCCTTAACCTCTTCTGTATTCGCAAGAAAATTTGCTTGAAGACTTTCCACATTTACCCCTTCTAAATTGATATCACAAATCACTGGTCTTTTACATTCAAGGCTAGAAACATTACCGAGAAAATGCATAACCGACTTCATTCTCAACTTAAACAAGCAAGACCTCTTTCAGACAAACCTTTGAAAATAACAGTTTTGCAGAACAGAACAAAGGTTACTAAACTCTCACCTGTTTTCCATTGAAAAGCAAATAATCTCCTCTAGCTTCCCTAACTGCTCCTTCTCTCCGAAATCAGACCTCCTCTCCTTTATCCTTTTTTCTTTATTTTCGGATAACTTACCAGGCAACTGAATGAAAATTTATCACAGGGGAACTTTATACATGGGAAGATCGGATAATGATAACTCATCACCTCACATCAGGATTGACATGGTCGAGGTGTCGATGCATAAATGCCTTGATTAATGATTTACCCTTTCGCATGAGTTAATAATAATTGATTGCATGCGAAATCCAATCATTCATAAAACGAAGGTCTACTCACACTCATAACAATGATGCCCTTTTCCTTGAAAAAGAAATAAAATCTTTTGATTTGACGTGCTGACGGGACCATTGATTGCCTTGAGAGAAAGGCGGCGCATCGTACTCCAAAAATAAACTCCTGCCGTCAGTACTTTCCAAAAACCACTTTGAATGGGCTTGAACCAAGCTTCAAAATGGTTCAAAGTGTTTCAAACAAGACTACCGCGATAAAAGATACTTCCTGCCAAAGAAAGAGTGTTAGTATGAAAAATTTGGTCGAACCACTTTGAACTACTTCGAACCGAGGTTCGAAATGATTCGAAGTGATTCAAAAGGGAGGGGAGAAATAACCATGGAAGCTTGCGACCTTGACCAGTTTCTTCAAAGGACGATAGACACTTAGACGATGAAGGGGAGACCTCGAATAAGATAGGTGTGGTTTTTTTTAAAGGGGGACCCTTGAAATAATATGGCGACTCTAAACACAACTAACAGGGGCTCTGACTGGGGACTGTGTATGCGGAATACACAGAGAACTCAGAAACAGGGGATAGAACTCAATACAGCAGACAGGAAAGAAAACAACAAGAACAAGACAACTAGACACAACAAAATACTATGTACACAGCAGGGGACATCAAAACTTAGAATTTGACCAGCTTCAAATCTTGCCCATTATATGTAAAAGGCAGAACTGTTCCATCTGGGTATCTCAAACGGAAAGTGTTAGGACCAACAACTTCTGAAATAAAGAATGGACCTTTCCAAAGAGATTCAAATTTTCCGTGTGCCCCTTTTGGTTCTTTCCTCTTATCCCACAGGAGTACTTCATCATTCTTAAGGAAATTTCTTGGTCGAGCTTTCTTGTCAAAAATGCGCTTCACATTCATCTGGTGTTCTGTAATGTGATCAACTAATCTGTTCCTCTCATTTTCCAACTTGTGCAGATACATGACTCTCTTCTCCAATGAATTTTTAAAGAATTGATGTTCGATGACCGATTGCAATTTAGCAGCTGATAACTCCAAGGGTAAAGATACCTGAGCTCCAATCCCATATACTAATTCAAACGGAGCCATCCCAATAGATCTTTTTGGTGTGATTCGGTCTGCCCACAATGCTTCATAGAGCCTTTTGTGCCAATCTCGGGAATTGTCAGATACCAATTTTTTTATGATGGCCACTAGATTCTTATTGCTGGACTCTGCCTGCCCATTTCCCTGTGGGAAATAATCTGATGAATGTGCCAATGATACCCCGTGCTCATAACAGAAAAGTGATATTTCCTCTGATGAGAAATAAGTGGCATTATCTGAAACCACTTTCTGAGGTACACCAAATCTAACAAAAATTTGCTCCACCAGAAATTGACATACCACTTGAGAGTTAGATTTCTTCGTCGGAATTGCCTCCACCCATTTAGTGAAATAATCTGTCGCTGTCAGAATGTAGATATGTCCAGCGCTTGATGGAGGATTTATAGGTCCAATAAAGTCGATGCCCCATTGTTGAAACGGTTCATCAATTACTACAGGTCTGAGAGGTAGTGCTGCTAATTGAGGACGTCCGGTAAAAAGTTGACATTTTTCACAGTTTTTCACAAATTTATAAGCATCTTTGAACATACCTGGCCAGTAAAAACAATTCCTAAGAATTTTAAAGGTAGTAACAGTAGATGAAAAGTGCCCTCCGCAAGCCTCAGAATGGTACGCTTTTAACAATTTTTCTCGTTGCTCTGCATCCACGCATCTCAAAAATGTTCCATCGATTCCCCTCTTATATAGAACACCATCTGAAATTACATATTTGGCAGCTTTCAGCCTGAGATTCCTTCTTTCCTTATAATTCATATTTGATGGGCATTCACCGTATGAAAGAAAATATGCAATGTCAGAGAACCAAGGATCTGTTAGACTGACCAGTAAAACCGTATGAGCTTCATCGGATTTATCGGGAGACACATCTCTATTCTCAGCTATCATTTTGCACAAACCACGCCCTCTTACCAGAGAAGTAGGTTTGATTTTTAAATCATATTCTTGCACTTTAGCTACCCAAGTCGCTCGTTTATTCATTCCTACTTCTTGTTGAGTCAAGATACTTTTGACTGCGGTCTCGGGCACATACACAACAGAATGAGAGTGCAGTATGTAATACCTGAATTGTTTCAATGCCCTTACTATAGCAAAGGCATGTTTTTCTGTTGGACTATAATTTAATTCATGCTTCTTTAATGGAACACTCATGAAGGCAATTGGAGCTTCTTTTCCTTCATCATTGGGTTGGGTTAAAATTCTAGATAAAGAATGCTCAGAAGCGTAACAATAAATAATGAAGTCTTTCTCAAAATTAGGGCTTACCAGCATTGGAGCACTTGCAATAGTTGTTTTGATGTCTTCAAAAGCTTTCTTACCCTCTTCTTGCCACCTGAAAGGACGTTTCTCACTCATCATGTCCAGCATGTATCTCACCTTTTCAAAAAATTTGGGTACAAAACTTCTCAGGAAATTGATCTGACCAAAGAAAAATTTCAAATCACTTCTATTTGTAGGCAGAACCAGCCTCTGTATTGCTTTCACCCTCTCCGGATCAATTTTCACACCCTCTTTAGAAACAATATGCCCGAGCAATTTGCCTTCTTCAACGAAGAAAATAGACTTCTTTGGATTCAAAGATATACCATGCTGTCTACATCTCTCCAGCACCTTCTCTAAGTCCCTCAAATGATGTTTCCTTCTTTTAGAATAGACAGTTAAATCATCAAGGTATATAACAATTATCTTATCTCGCAGGTCTTTGAAAGAGGAATTCATCGCTCGCTGAAAAGTAGCTCCGGCATTAATCAGACCAAAAGGCATTCGGTTGTAAGCAAAAGTACCCCAGGGAGTGATGAAGGCTATTTTGTGTTGATCTTCTGGGGTGACACTAATCTGATTATATCCTGAGTAACCATCCAGCATCGACATTACTTCGGATCTAGCTACTGACTGCAAGACATGATCCATAGTAGGAAGTGCATAGTTATCTTTAAGGCTTGCTTGATTCAGATTCCTAAAGTCTACACAAATCCTTATTTCGCCGTTCTTTTTCCTTACCGGAATGATATTTGCCACCCATGTTGAATGATGTATTGGGTAAATTATACGAGCCTTCAACATCTTTTCCACCTCTCTAAAAATGGCTTCTGAGACTTTAGGGTTATAATTTCTAAGCTTTTGTCTGAAGGTGGTGGCCCCTAGTTTCAATGGTATGTGATGCATGAATTCACCATTTCTGAAATTTTTTAAGTCACCATAACCCCATGCAAAAACATCTTGATATTGGATTAAAAGCTTAGATAAGTTCCTTTTTTCCCTTGCAGAACAAGTTTTGCCTATAGAGATCAGCTTAGGATCCTCTTCGCTTCCAATGTTGATCTTCTCATGTTCCTCTTTATTTTCATTAGAACCAACATCTTTCTTTAAAGTACTGTCATCCTTTCTACCAAAAAGATGTTCTAAAGAAACCAGGCCTTTGGGAATTCTGTTTCCTTGAAGTTGGATCACTTCCCCTGTTTCCATTGATTCTTCACCGATTGGTTTGCCCCCATGTTCAGATCCTTCAAAAAGGATTTCAGCGAAATCTCCCGTGCATGCCATGAATTCTTTTAATTGTTCATCATCATTAAAGACTTGCCAATGATTAATATTATCTGGGACTCTTGGTCTGTATAACACCTCAATCCTGTAAGTATTGTTTTTGAATTCAGGATGGGGCAATAGTAAAGATGCAGAGACAGCTAAAGAATCAGCTTTGGTATTTTGAGCACGAGGAACGAATTCAATAGAAAAGGCTTCAAATGACTCAATTTCATCCCAAACCAAATTTCTATAATGCCTCAGTCGATCATTTTTTACAGAGAATTGTTTTCTTACCTGCTTTGAGTTCAGCATCCCCCTTTACTTTTAGCTGCCTTATCCCTTTTCCCTTTGCTTCTTGTAAACCTAGAAGTAACGCCTCGTATTCTGCTGTATTATTTGTATTATGGAAATCCAGCTTGAAAGAGAAAGGGAAAATTTCCCCAGAAGGTGAAATGAGTACTATACCAGCACCTGAGCCTGAGTTCGAGCAACTTCCATAAAATTCTAAAGTCCACAAGGTTTCTTCAGCACTTACCGTGTTCTCTTCACATGACTTCTCGGGTAAGATGATGTAATTCCCGAATTGACACTCCTCATATAATATCTGTGCTTTGGGATTGTCAGAAGGTACCACAGTATATTTGTTTTTCGGCTCAGGTTCTAACTTTATTTTCTTCTTTCCTACAAGAATATATGCTTCGGACCAGTCCATTTTAATTTCTCCACCTATATCCTTGCAGAAAGTTCTGCTAAGTAGCATCCCATAGCTAGCTGGAATATCAGCTACTAGAATAATAAGCTTCACTCTCTTTTCAGAGCAAGCGTAAAGGACAACTTGTACATCTTTCACTTGGCCAACCAGGGGTACCTGCTTCCCATCCATAGCATAGCAACACCCAAAAGTTTTTGTGAGCTCCAAACCAAGGGCTTTTGCAACTGGCTGAGGCATAATATTATCTGATGCTCCGGAATCAATAATACAATTGCTAAGCCTTTGACCATTTAATAACAAAGATATATAAAATGGATTAGGCTTTTTCTCCTCCGTTTCTTTTTGAACAAAATTAGCAGTAGCTTCAATGTTCTTTGAGCACCTCTCGGATACAAAAGTGGGTTTATCAGCAGCTCCTATATCCTCGGAAACATTATCTGTAACATGTGTGCTAGTGACTAAACTTCCCTTCACGTATTGAACCAACTTGTCTAACTCCTTAGGATTAAGCTTTAAATATTCAGCTGGTGAAATGGATATAGAAAAAGTTTTACAGAATTCCACAATGTCAAAAGCTGAGGCACTAGCTTTTGTTTCAGCCCTGAACAAAATCTTAGGTTCCATAGTATCAGCCTGAACATGCTCCTTACCTTTAGAATTTGATACATTTGGGGTGTTTCCAGGATAGAATTTTTATTCCGTTGGCCTCTAGTCATGACTGTGTAGGCAGGTTCTTGAAGTGTTGTAAAAACATCACCTCCTCTCTCTGAATCAGATTCATATTCTAGGAAGTAACTACGGGACTCATCTTTTTCTACATCTTTCTTTTCAATCATCGCTTCTGCCATAAGAGCACTCTTTGCTAGCTGAATACAATTTAGCCAGTCAGGACATTCTCGTTCATCATGATCCGAAGTCATGTGGAAAGAACACATTGTTTCTTTAGGGGCTTCTTCAATTTGTAGTCTCGGCTGAGGAGCAGTTAATAGGGGAGTTCTCCCAAAATTTTGAGACTGCTGCCGTCTTTGAATGTCTTGATAAGGGGAAGGATACTGATTATGTGTTTTATTCTGCTGCCTCTTCATCATTGCTATGTCATTCATCAGTTTTTGTAAGACTGGGTCTGTGGGTGTAGCAGATGAAACGGTCCGGGGAGTATGTACCTCTCTTTTCCACTTACCGGCATTAATAAACGCATCCTCCAGTTGAATAGCCAACCTCTGAGCAGCTCCTAAATCAGCACAAGCATCTTTAATAAGATGAAAACTTATATCTGCTGGAACGACATTATTAAAAAATGATTTCTGATTTTCTTCACTAGGTCTTGATGCTGTGGGAATTCTTTGGACCAATCTATTGAATTTGGCCACAAACTCTCTCATAGGTTCATGCATATCTTTCTTCATTTGACTGAGTTGGGAAAACAGAGAACATTCATTTTCAGGGGTCTTAAATCTATTTTCAAAGGCATTTTTCATATCATCCCAACTAGTAATAGAAAGATGGGGCAAATGATTGAACCACTCAGCAGGAGCATCAGTCAAGGTTCACACAAACAATCTCATAGCAACCTCCTGTGTAGGGACGCTTATAACAACACAGGCAGAATAAAAAGTGCTTAAGTGGTCGTCTGTTGAGACCTTGCCGTCTCCACTGAACTTGAGTAAAACTTCAGTGGCTCCTTTAGGAAGTGGTACAGGGTTCACACCTAAATTCAGTGGACCTATGTTCTGTCCCCAAGGTTGATTCGCAGCCATGTTGGGTGGTACCACTTGCAAGGGTGGAATTGATATATAGGCTGGAACAAGGGCACCCAATGGAAGTAAGGATTGAACCAGAGGTGAGAAGGGGGAAGGCTTTGGTGGTGAGCTAGGCCTGCTTTGGGATTTAATCTGCTTCTTTTTAGGGTTGTTAAAATCTGGCAAGAGTTTTAGGTTTTTCAAAGGCTCAAAGTTCTCATCAAGAATTCCCTTTTTTCTTTCCTCTCTTGTGTATCCACGAATAGCCAGTTTCTAAACTATTGATGCGTTCAAGGTCTTGCAGGTGCTTGGGCTAGTCTATTCACAACAGTAGCCTCCTGAACTTCTAGCACTCCTCTCAAGAACTCGGCTCTTTCTTCCTCTATTTCCAGAACCACTAATATTTGCTGATACTGTTGACCACTTCTACGTTCTCGCCAAGCAGTTGCCGCTAAGTCTGAAATTATGTCTTCTTGAGTATCTTCAAATCAAAGATTGGGTTGTAATATAGGAAAAATCTCGTTATGTTGAAGGACCATGGTTATACATTACATTGAAGATTAAGGTTCCTTCAAAAGAACTCGATTTCCCCAGCAGAGTCGCCAAAAATCTGTTGGTGAACAGATTGTCCTCTTACTTAATTTCTCTTATTTTACTCTATGCCCAATGTTATGAAGAGAACATAATCATTCACTACAGTTGAGAAAGTATTAATTTTACTTTAACTTCCTCTCTGAATTTTTCTATAGGTACAGCTCCCTTATTTGATTTACAATGAATTCAACTTTTATAGTTACACTTTTTCCTGAAAGTGCATAAGGTTCTCTCAACCACTCCCAGGTAGTGAGGTAATTACAAAATACATATTGCAAATGAAAAGATTCACATATATACATAATCAACAAAATCTATCTCAAAGAATGGAGTTTCTGCTAGATTTTCAACATATATTAAAATAGGAAATAGATGAACTTACGACTAACCAACAGCAATAAGGAAATTTCGAATCGCCGAATTATCTCCACAAAGTGATAATAATTCAACACTCAGAACGCAAAGTTTCAAAGCATAACTCAAAATTTTTCATATATGTATATCCAACTTCAATGCACAAAGTCTTTGAAAGCTAAAACATGCACATACTATCCTTCATCCCTGTCCTTCTGAAAAATCTATCTTAAAACTCTATTTAACTTGCTATTCTTTTCTACTCTATTGCTAATCCCCTAAAACCGTTTCATGCCCCAGTATTTATAGTTATATTTGAAATCCCGAAGGGCCTCCCTTAAAACCCAGCCCTATCGGGTTAATACAAGAAACCGTTATAAAACTAGAAAGCAGTTATCAAAAAGATAAAATGCCAACGGGTGACGATTCAACTTCCGCTATATTCGCCGGCTTCTTCCTCATTTCCGACGGTTTGACGTACCAGCTTCCAGCTCTGGAAAGAAGACATGAATTCTTGCGTGGCCTGTGAATGCGGGTTCTTTAAACTCATCAGCCGGGCTTTACATGCATCCTTTTGCCACCTGTATTCCTTCATCTTTAGGCTCTGACATGGCATCAGCTTCTCATTGAGGCACAACATGGACTCTATACCTGCCAACGAAGTGAAATCATCGACCTTGGGCGTTTCTTTGTCCCTAATCCGCTCGACTGCTTCAGTGAAACTTTTAGTTAACACTTCAATGTCCATGCTGCCTTCATCGAATTGTAAGATGCCTGTGGGGTTGACAATCTTCATGTCTTTAATCAGTTCCTTATGCATGTCTATGATTTGATTCGTGACGCCTTGGACCTCTTTGATGGCTTCTTTGTAGATGGACTTCTTCCAGCTCATATTACTTTTCAGGATAAATAATGTGCACGGGTCCACGGCCTTCATGGAGTTTTCACCTAAGAATTTGAGAACTCCAAACTTTTCAACCTCAGTTACCCGGGAAACTATGGTTTGGCACCGTGACAATTCTGTCTCCCATACTGGTATCAAAGTTTGAATCTCTTCGAGCAATGCTTCACCCTCGGAATAGATACTAGTAATTTCGGAAATAAACTTCTTCCCTTGCTCTAATATGCTATTTACCCAACTAACCACAGCGTCAGACAACAATTTTCCCCTCTGCGTCTGTTTCATCAATTGCTGGCTTTCGGTGGAATTTGGATCGAACGGCTGAGGCAGCTGGATTATTGGGTTAGGCCCTAAATTAGTCAGTGAATTGATGTATGTGGCCATCATCACCACCATTGCTTTCAATTCTTTCTTCTCCTTAGAATCTTTTTCTGATTGAGTGAGCATGTGGTCAGTAGAAAACTTAAAGAAATTATTACCAGTATTCCTATTAAGGGTACCTAGTTCGATAGAAGTGACTTTGAATCCTTTCTCATCAATTTCCCCTGACTCCCTTTTCTGTTTATAAGTGGCCACTTCCGCTATGATTTTTCCCGTCACTGGATCTTTAGTGAGACAAGCATCCGTTTTCATTTTCTTTGCTTTAGACCCTCTAGCCGCGTACCTAGTGACAATATCATTTACTGGCGGGGCCACTGGTTGTAAACTCCATTTCTTATTGATTGAATTTGATAACCATAAAGGAACAGTGGGGGTAGTTGATACCATCTGAGTATCTTTAGTCGGAGTCAAGAAATTGGGTTGATCTGTCTTTGGTGTTTCAATGAATTGGACTTCATCGTCTGCTTCATCTTGAAAAGGGGACTTGTCACTTGAATCCCGCTCTGGTGATGTCATTTTCTACTTCTGGGAACTAGGCTGCTTCAAAGCTTTGTTCCTGGAATGGGATCTCGTCCTAGGAGCCATGACTTGGGAAGGAAATTTTATTTTCTTATCTGAGGCCAATGTATCACCTGCAACATGAGAAAGTGGAATGTCAGATTGAAGCGGTTCCGGGAGAGAAATCACATTAGGAGAAGGCTCATTGATGTTTCCATTTCTTTTCCTCTGCAGCCAATCATCCATATAAGTTAATAAGGATTTGGCTCTCAAGTTAATATCATCATCTTCCTCCTTGCTCCAATCGACTGTCAAGAATTTTGTTTCATTTGATCCTTCCCATCCGGGTTCAACTAAACATGAACCATCTTCAACGATCCCTTGTGTTTTGAACTTCAATTTGAAAGAATTAATTTGCTGCAGGGTGAGTCTAGAATGGTCCTTTTTCAAGACTTCTTCTTCATTTTCACAGTCTTCCCATAAATCTTCTAGCTGCGAAGCAACTGACGAGTTGATTTCAAGGCCGAGGATTAGAGCTGCATATCCTTTACTATCGAACTTTCTTCTGCTGTGATAGAAACCAAGATTGAATCCCAGTAAATTGCTTCTGATGATGGAAGCGTCACTCATGTTATTACACACCAAAGAGTGCAGCTTAATAGGGAAAACCGTCTCCCATTTCTCCTGAGGGAGATTATCCTTAATAACAGCAGAAAGTTGCCTGCACAATTCGGCTAAAATGAAACAATCAAGGGCATATCAAGGCAACCTCACAGGTTCTTCTTCAAACCCTCCGATCCTCAAATATGTGAACCTGGGAAACTGAATAAAAGAACTCCCGTAATGTTGAACCAGCTTCAGCGATTCAGAAGAGAGTCGTGGCATCTGAGCACCTTCTAGAGCCAACTAAATGTTTTCAAACAATATATCATGCACCTTATGGAAATCCTCTAGAACTCTGTCTTTTTGCAACAACAGACAATATTGGAAGATGGTCATTTCCTCATTCCATACCTCATGCAGAAGAGCGGCGAGGTCACAGGTGCAGGCAATACAATAAGTCAAATATGAGGCCATACGAAAATCTTCTCTAGACTCTTTGGCGCATTTGAGCTGGCTTCTCAGGGAAGTGGCAATAATCTCCACCCAATCCATCCATTGTTCACCTTTTAAGATAATTTCAATGTACCTATACATCCATTCTTCGAACAAACATACATCAGCTGAACCTTTCACCCTGTGTAATAATACCACCAAGTCGTGTATGTGGGGTTTCATGTGGCTTCTAGTAATGACCTTAGGAAGTCTAGACCCACCTCCATAGTTAACCTTGGTCCATTTCCTAGCAAGGGTGTTTTGGTACACACTAGGGTTTTCCCGATACTCAGCTTCAGCTTGGATGGGTGAAAAGGCGGCAAAAGTACTTGTTGTTAATTTCAAAACAGAAGAAATGGTTTCCCTGGAGACCGGAAGTATGACATTACCATTTTTGCCTACTATGCTCTTGCTTCTTACATCATAATGGTCAATGCAAAGTTGTAGGAGTTCAGGGTTTACGAAGGCGGGGGGAAACGCAGCAGCTTCAATTAGCCCGCTCGTTAATATTTCCATACATCCCTTAACCTCTTCTGTATTCGCAAGAAAATTTGCTTGAAGACTTTCCACATTTACCCCTTCTAAATTGATATCACAAATCACTGGTCTTTTACATTCAAGGCTAGAAACATTACCGAGAAAATGCATAACCGACTTCATTCTCAACTTAAACAAGCAAGACCTCTTTCAGACAAACCTTTGAAAATAACAGTTTTGCAGAACAGAACAAAGGTTACTAAACTCTCACCTGTTTTCCATTGAAAAGCAAATAATCTCCTCTAGCTTCCCTAACTGCGCCTTCTCTCCGAAATCAGACCTCCTCTCCTTTATCCTTTTTTCTTTATTTTCGGATAACTTACCAGGCAACTGAATGAAAATTTATCACAGGGGAACTTTATACATGGGAAGATCGGATAATGATAACTCATCACCTCACATCAGGATTGACATGCTCGAGGCGTCGATGCATAAATGCCTCGATTAATGATTTACCCTTTCGCATGAGTTAATAATAATTGATTGCATGCAAAATCCAATCATTCATAAAATGAAGGTCTACTCACACTCATAACAATGATGCCCTTTTCCTTGAAAAAGAAATAAAATCTTTTGATTTGATGTGCTGACGGGACCATTGATTGCTTTGAGAGAAAGGCGGCGCATCGTACTCCAAAAATAAACTCTTGCCGTCAGTACTTGCCAAAAACCACTTTGAATGGGCTTGAACCAAGCTTCAAAATGGTTCAAAGTGTTTCAAAGAAGACTACCACGATAAAAGATACTTCCTGCCAAAGAAAGAGTGTTAGTATGAAAAATTTGGTCGAACCACTTTGAACTACTTCGAACCGAGGTTCAAAATGATTTGAAGCGATTCAAAAGGGAGGGGAGAAATAACCGTGGAAGCTTGTGACCTTGACCAGTTTCTTCAAAGGACGATAGACACTTAGATGATGAAGGGGAGACCTCGAATAAGATAGGTGTGGTTTTTTTTAAAGGGGGACCCTTGAAATAATATGGCGACTCTAAACACAACTAACACCATGATAACACAAAGAATACTCTGAAGTACCCTTCAAATATCTGAAGACTCTTTTGACTGCATCCTAATGAACTCTACCAGGATTAGACATATATCTAGAAAGTACTCCCACTGATTGGGCAATGTCTGGTCTAGTACAGACCATAGCATACATCAAGCTTCCAACTGCACTCTGGTAAGGTACTCTGCTCATGTCTTCCATCTCCAATGGGGATGTAGGACAATCTGAAACAGATAGTTTCATTCCAACTATAAAAGGAACACTCAATGGTCTACAATTCTGCATGTTGAACCTCTGTAACACTGAATTCACATACTTACTTTGGCCTAGCCATAGCTTTCTGTTCACCCTATCTCTTCTAATTTCCATCCCAAGAATGTGCTTTGCTGCACCAAGATCTTTCATTTCAAATTTAGCAGCGAGCTGAGACTTCAGTTCTGAAATCATACCTTTCCTTTTACCAATGAATAACATATCATCAACATACAATGCAATGAATAAGAAATGATCACCATAAGATTTATAATAAACACAGTGATCTGATTTAGAACGTTCAAATCCCAAACTCAACACATATGTATCAAATTTATGGTACCACATCCTAGGACTTTGTTTAAGGCCATACAAAGATTTCTTCAATTTACAGACCAAATTACTTTTGCCTTTCACCACATAGTGCTCCGGCTGTGTCATATAAATATCTTCTTCCAAATCACCATGAAGGAAAGCAGTTTTCACATCCATTTGCTCAACCTCTAAATCATAAACAGTAGCAATAGAAAGCAAAAATCTAATGGACGTCATTTTTGCAACAGGAGAAAATATCTCACCGTAATCAACACCCTCAACCTGAGAGTAGCCTTTTGCAACCAACCTTGCTTTATACTTCTCAATGCTTCCATCTAAACCAATCTTTTTCTTGAACACCCATTTACAACCAACAGGTTTTCGTCCTTCAGGCAATGGTACAAGATCCCATGTATCATTGTTTTTCAAGGCTGCCATTTCTTCCTCCATAGCAATCTTCCAGGATTCTGCATCATTCATACCTAATGCCTCTTCTATAGATTTTGGTTCATCCACACTAGTATTCAAAGCAAAAATATATCTCCAATCATCAGGTGAATACCTTTCAGGTGGTTGTCTATGTCTTGTAGACCTTCGAACAAGCTGAGTTGGAGGTTCTTCCTCCTCTTCTGAAGATTCAGAGCTAGACGAGCTCTCTTCAAATTCTTGCCTATCTAGGGGTCTCAATTCAACTCTTTCAGGTGTAGAAGGAAGTTGAATCACATCTTCTTTTTTAGTCTGTTCTGGCTGCAATGTAACAAAAGGAGACTTAATTTCTCTAAAAATAACACTTCTACTATGAATTACCTTTTGTGCAACAGGGTCCCAAAGCTTGTATCCTTTCACACCATAACTATACCCGATGAAGATACATTTCACAGCCTTGTTCTCCAACTTTTTTCGCTTCTCCTTTGGCACATGTGCATATGCCTCGCAACCAAAAACTCTAAGATGTCTCAATGAAGGCTTGTGACCTGACCATGCTTCCATAGGCGTTTTATCAACAAGAGCTGATGTAGGAGACCTATTAATCAGGTAGCAAGCAGTGGCAATAGCTTCAGCCCAAAACTTTTGTTCGAGACGAGCACCACTCAACATACTCCTAGCCTTCTCCATTAGTGTCCTGTTCATTCTTTCTGCAACTCCATTCTGCTATGGAGAATATGGAGTTGTCTTCTGCCTGTTAATTCTACAGTCTTTACAAAATCTATCAAAATCATTAGAGCAAAACTCACCGCCATTATCAGTTCTCAAACATTTTATTTTCTTTCCAGTCTGCAACTCAACCATTGCTTTAAATTCTTTAAAACGACTAAAAACTTTAGATTTACTCTTTAGAAAATATACCCATGTCCTTCTACTAAAATCATCAATAAATGAAACATAATATGTGGATTTTCCAATCGAAGAGACATCTACTGGACCAAACACATCAGAATGGATAAGATCCAAAACACCACAAGTTTTATGAGAACTCGAGTAAAACTGAACGCGGTTTTGTTTTCCATAAATGCAATGCTCACAGAAATCAAAGTCAAGATTACAATCATTCAAACCTTCAACAAGGTTTTTATTTTTCAAGGTCCTTAGACCCTTTTCTCCAATGTGACCAAGTCTCTGGTGCCATAACATAGTCTTCTCTACAGGTAACTTTGCTTCAGACGAAAGAGCACCCTTAGGTACCCAAAAACCATTTCCATCTGCTGAAGGTGAAACCTTCAAATCTTCCAGTGAAGTATCCGCAGATTTAATTTTTACAAAAGTGCTATTACACTCAACAGTGTATGCTTCAAGCTTATACAAAGTGCCAAACCTGACACCTCTAGAAACTACCATAGCACCCTTAATCATCTTACATCCTGTTTCAGAAAAGACTACCTGCACACCTGCATCTATCAATTTGCTCACAGATAACAGGTTTCATTTTAATCCAGGGATATGCAGCACACCATTAATCCTTTTTATTCTACCATCAAAAAATTTGATTCTAACTTTACCTCCATTAAATCCTTCATATTCAGAAAACCAATTTCTATTGGAATTCATATGAAAAGATGCACCTGAGTCAATTAGCCAAGCATCATTACCTGCATGAGTCGCCAAAGCCGCAATAAATGCATCGCCATCTTCCTTGTCGGACTCAGAATCAGAATTGAACTTTTTCTTTTTCTTCTTCTTCTTTTCTTCTTTGCAGTCCTTACAGATGTGACCCGGTTTACCGCAATTCCAGCAAATGACTTTGGACTTTCCAGGAGATTTCGATCTCCCTTTGGATTTGGACTTGCCGCGCTTCTCATTCTTCTTGCCTTTCTCCTTAGGTCTTCCACGAATGGTTAGGGCTTCCTTTGAACTGATGGATACATTCCTTCGCATCTCTTCACCAAGTAGGGCACCCACCACGTCTTCAAATTTCAAAACAACAGAAGTACTACCGATAGCTATAACAAGAGAATCCCACGAATCAGGCAAAGAACAAAGCAAGATCTGACATTTCTCCTCCTCGTCCATCTTAACACCGACGGATACTAATTGAGCCACCAACATATTGAATGCTTCCAGGTCGTCTACAATTCGTCCACCCTCTTCCATCTTCAAGGAATACAATTTCTTTCTTAAGAAAATTTGATTTAATAAACATTTCACTTGATACATCTCACCAAGCTTAGTCCATAGCTTCTTTGCAGAGTTTTCTTCATGGACATTGATTAGAATAGAGTCTGCTAGGCATAGTCTGATTAGACCCTTGGCTTTTCGGTCCATAACATCATACTGAGTTGCCGCAGTAGGATCTGAGGGCCTTTGGACATTCGCATCAACAGCATCCCAAAGATCTCGATCTATTAGCAGATTTTCCATCTTCAACTTCCACATCTCAAAATTACTTCCATTAAATTTCTCCACCTCTATTCTCCCTGACGAACTCGCCATCTGAATATTCCTGCAACAAGATCAAAAAGTGTCTTCTGCACAAGCTCCCACTCAAAACTGGATTAGTTCAAAAAACCCAACTGCCCACAATTGAAACCAAAGGTGATCAGGCTCTGATACCACTTGTAAGGAAGTTAAGTAGCGGAAATAACTTCCTACACTAACCTTGAGAGGAGGGTAATGCAAAACTTTTTTAGATCATTACAACAGTTACAGAAAATAGAAATAGATATAATAGCATTCATACCACAACACAATGATTTACATGGGGAAAACCCTTTCGGGAGAAAAACCCCACTCTCCAAAAGCAGCTCAATATTTTATTCAGCAATCAAAAATAGATTACTACATACTTGCAGAGCAAGCTCTTCGTAGGAGTACCACTAATCAGAGATTCAGAGGCAACTCAATAGCCATAAGACTCTTACACACAACCTCTATCTCACACACCTCATAAATAGGAGATACAATACAAGAAACCATCAAACGGTATTACAAAACTATGGGTTAAAACCACCCAATAAGGTGTAGCCGACCTTATCTCCCTTCTAGATGCCCTATGACATGTTAAAGTACACATCAACACATGTCGCTCCCTTTTACAGCTCATTTATGTATCCGATACAAATTATTTTTCCTATTTCAGGAGTACAAACTTCCGGAGGCCATAACTTGAGAACCGGGTGTCCGATTGACAAACCGTTTGAAGCGCTGGAAAGCTCGCAAAGTGCTCTATCACCTTGTAACCCACTTCACCAATTACAGCCACTTTTCAGGGCATTTCAGAGCCTCTAAATCCCCCAAAATTAAGTTTAAACATTTTATTGCACCCCTCCAAGACGAAAACATTAATATCTTCAAAACTAGTTGTGACCTTGCAACACAACTTTACCGGAATGCTTATCTAGCCAACCAGAAGCTTTAGGGAGAGTTTCACACCATTTCGTGCTCAAATGAAAACTTACTATAAATAGTAACCTCACATAAATGCAAGGTTGAGACACCATTTTTGCTAATAGACATGATGAAGAATCAGAAACCAAATGGTGATAGTAATGGTTTAGGCTTTGAAGTTGGTGAAAGCTCTGGTAATGCAAACACATAAGATCATAGCAAACCGGTAAGACAACCAAATGCTTATAAATTAAATGGAAAATGCTTTAATTGTAACAAGTATGGTCATAGAGCAAATCAATGTAGAACTAGAGATTATCAGAATACCAATGCACCCATCGGTCAATGTTCAAAATGCAACAAAATTGGTCATAACTCTGAAAATTGTAGAGTGAATGTGAGTTGTTATATTTGTGGAAGATTTGGACATCTATCAAGTCAATGTAGAATACAAACCGGCATAGGATATGGAAAGGCTATTCAAAAAAATAATGTGACTTGTTATGCTTGTAACAAGATTGGACATATTGCAAAATTTTGCAAAAGTAAGGCATCACCGGAAGACAACAAAGGTTCTAGTTTGAAAGGAAAAGAAAAGGTTGAAGAATTCAAGCTAGAATTCTCAAAACAATGGATTAGAAAGTCATACCTAAATGGTGTTGGGAATACTCCTCCACTGGTAGAACAAAGTAGCACTCCACTAGCAGGAAGTTCTTCATCTAATTGAAGGAAATTTCTTTGAGGTTTTGGAAATCAAATGTGAAATATGCTATTATTCCCTCGGTTGATGGAGAGAAGTAGAAATTGCTTCATTAACAGTAAATAAAGTTAAGTGACTACTTAACTAGGAAGCATTAAATGTGGTAGTTGGCAAGTTCAACATTATAAAACAATGTTTTTTTAGCTCCATTTTCATTTCACTGAGCATTTAAATCTTCAAACAACGCGAATTTCCAGAGCTAAGGCATTTCAAGCAAAGAAGAAAAGCAACTCATCAAGCAATCATTCCTAAGGTAGAAAAAGGTATTTATAATCATGGCATCCTCCTCTGTACCTGAATTCATAGCAAACCCTACTGTAGTGGAAGTAATGAAGCACCCTAGGCTTGTATTTTAGTTAGTTCCAGAGATAGCAAAGAAGGATGATAATGTTGGTGCTGTGTGGGGGAAAAAGTGAAACTAAGCAAACATGCCCTAATCTCACTTTCAATCACACATTTGTGGAATACGAAAGAGCCTAGAGGTATCACACAATTGGCTACTTCTTTTTGTGGAAGAGAGAGCCATGGGCTACCTATTAGGATTTCTATTCCTTTGTTGTAATTGAAAGATAAAATGATGCAAGTTCAATCCCTAACCCCAAAGTGCAAGTATGAACCAATAATGAGATTACAGAATTGAACTTATACAATGGAAAGCTATAAACACAAGGACAAGACAATAATGTAAATGCGTACCCGGTGTTAAAATCTGAGTGAAAATGTTCAGGATGGGGGTGTGGGCGCCACTGTCCTGATTCTGCCCCTGAAACTACTCCAGAAGCTGTTATTTTGCACTCTGAAAAGCTGTCAGAAATGCTGAAACTGCTGTCTGACAGAGGGACCAGGGCGCCCAGCGCCCCTGTCCTGGTAGGACCAGGGCACCCCACACCCCTGTCCTAGTCTTTTTCCCAAAAATTTTGTGTGGAGTGCTATCTCAGCCTGCTTTTCCTGGATCTGCAACTTGCGACGTCATCCGAATCCCGAAACCTGCACTTATATCATAAAAGGGTATGGTGGGCGGCTATATAGGGTTTTACCTTAGTCAAACCCCCGCTTTGGTGATTTCCACCTCCATGAATAGCCAAGTTGTATTGTAAAAGTAATGTGTGTGTAGACCTTGTGTGTGTGCAAGATCCTAAAATACAAGCAAGCAAACTAGAGCAACCTAGAAAGTAAACCCTAATTGCTTGTAAATGATAATGTAAATGCTCCAAATCAAGATGCAAAGTGATCTAAAGCATGAATACAAATGATATAATGAGGCTTATGCCAAGACATGAAAACAACATGAAATCATACCCAACCCCAAGGGAGGGGTACAAGCCAATCTTCAGTCGGTGATCCCTTATTGCTCTTCAATGCCTTCAAAGCCATAAATGTATGAATGAAATTGATGAATGCTTGATGGATGGATGTTGAATGTTGTTGAAGTCTTCAAAGATCTACTCTTTCGCTGCATAGAAGGTCCTTGAAAGCCAAAATTCTGGATCCTTTCAAATGAAGAAAGAGAGCTCTTATATATGAAACCCTAGGTCTTAATTTCAACTTCTAGCCGACCTAGAGATTGAATCTCCCACCAATTTCTTGGGGTTGAGCTTTATTTTATGATTGGATCACGCTCCTAAAATTTCGAGAAAAATGTCCAAGACCATGTGCACTCCGGGCGCCATGGTCCTCTCCGGGCGCCATGGTCCCGACAACTTTTCACCAAATTTTTAGGGTCGTTGGATACGATGATTTTAGAGAGAATATCGAAGTTACAAGTGATTTTGAGATGTTTTGACCCCCGAAATCAAGCCCCCAAGTTCAAAATAGGACCTAATTAGGGTTTTTGATTAAATGATGTATTGGAGGAATAAAATGAAAAGGGCACACTTTAATGAAAGGGCCCAACTTTATGATGTGGAAGATGATGAAATAGAACCTTAGGCCTAATTAATTTAATTAATTAAGTGCTAAAGGGGAAATGCAATGCAAAATACAAAATGCGCCAAGGCGGGTGCTAAACTAGGTGTGAAATTGTACCACCCTAGCAAGTGCATACAATTTACAACGCTACAGGTGCATTCTCCCAAATTCCCAAAAGTGTAGTTTTTATAGAAGACCCTAGGATGTATATCCATTGCCACATAGAATAACTAGGTGATGAAGAAATCAAAAACATGTACAAGACTGTGATATGTGATAATTCCGGTAATGTGAAACCTGAACATAAAATCATTGAAACCCTAGGATTCATTGAAATCCTCAGTATTCCAGATTTTCCCAAGGAAGTTATTAGGATAGTATTGAGTAGGGTACATGGTGAATTCTTTTGGCTAGATTCGGTTCATAAAATTACCAAGGAAGCTATGAAAGTTGTAACAGGGTTACCCTCCACTGGTAATAGACCAGACAAGATAAAAAAGGTCTCAAATGACCTGGTAATAAACCTAACAGGTGCAACATCCGACAAAAGGTCCTTAAGGGTGAATGATGTAACTGACATAAATGTGAGATTCATTAGCATGATTCTAGGTTACAAAACAACTCATGCAAACAAACTAAATTCAGTTTCCAGCTTATGCATTAAAAGTGTTCATGATATGGTTAAAGATAATGTGAAAATAGATGTATGTGAGTGGTTAAAAGATGAGCTTATTGACAATCTGGGAAAGATTAAGAAGGATAAGAAAGGGACATTTAGATTTGGGAATTTACTTGTATGTCTAATGCTACATATAACAAAATAGGTGCCCGGTATAGGTAACAAGAACCTTGGATTTGACATACCCGTAGGGAAACAGTTATCTCACTTATTGAACAATATGGGTGAAAACAAAGAGAAGAACATCAATGAGTATTTTCTAGCATTGAAGGCCTGGATGAAGACAAGAGTTGGATTGTCACAAGAAATTGTGAACAAGTACAAAAAGGAAATTTGCTTTGTCATCAAAAATGATGAGATCTGGATGGAAGCAGTTATCCCAAGAACAATTTGGGTTACTAAAATGGGTTATGAGATTTAAGACCACATCATTGAAACATATGCAAAAGCCCTTCTGGAAACACCTGAGGAACCCAAAGAAGAAGTATTTAGAAATGCTGAAACCAAAGAGAGTCAAATTCAATCAAAGAAAAAGCTCAAAAAGGTTGAAGAAACTATGAGAAGAGGTACCTGACAAGCAAAAGCATTAAAAGATGATGTGCTAAAACAAACTGGTATAAGTGAAAGTGAGTTAGAACCTCTTCAACCTAAAACTCACCTTTCACTAGTAGCTACTTCTTTAAAGAGTGACATGCCTGCAGCATTTAAAAGAGTTGAAAGGAAAAGGAAACCTTCACTGATATCCACACCTTCTCCTAGAAAAACTAGATAGAAACAATAGGCAATAAGGCCCCCAACCAAGAAACTAACTCCAAAGAAGAAGGTAACACCCAAAAAGAAAACTCAACAAACCATTGTTTCAGTTGATAAACTTGTAAATGAAATCACAGAGGATGGCATGTTGAAAAACATCAACAAATTATATGATACATTATCACTTGATGACAAAGAGAAAGTTGAAAACAATGTAATTCTACACTTAGATGTCTATAAGAAATTTTTGATGCAAATTGTGGATGAAATACTAGTAGATTTGTACAAAAGACTTGAAGCTAGAAGGCAAGCTCTCATTGACCTTGACAAGAAAATAAAAATTGAAAAACTACTTGTTGCACACCCAGTAAACTCTACTAAAGAAATAGATGATCTGACCTCTGAGGCTAACCGGTCAGTATTTTCAACTACACACCCACATGTAGCACTTATGGTAGGAAGAGTAAATCAAGTAACAGAGGAAACAACAGATGCATGGGATATATTCCTTGTAGAAAAAGAAAAATAGGAAGAATATCTGAAACCAAAAACATTCAAGGTATACCAGAAAGAAAGGGGTAAGGGAAAAAGTAAAGTTGGTGGACCACTCAATTTAAAAATAATTGATAATCTACCTCCACCGCCTCTAGTTACTCCACCGGTAGCAACAACTAAAAAATCAACCAACAAATGAGAGTATGGATGTATCACAAGAGGATACAAATCCTAATTCTGAGGTATTATACACAGTTAATGTTGATACTTAGAAAGTCAACATTGTGGTAGACAAGGATATAACCGGTAAGACAGATATGGGTAGTGAGCCACCGGTAACAGATAAAGGTAAACTAGCAGATGATAACATAGGGCAATAGGCAGAAACTCAAACAAAGCAACAAACAGAGCAACAAGCAAAGCAACAAGCTCCATCATAGCAATAGTTAATGCAGAAACAGTGCCACCGGCAACAAGACAACAACAAAAACCTTGGCTTAAGGAAATGGAAACACAAACTGACCCACCAAAGGTCACTACAAGAAAGGATATTGCTCCCACCGATGGAATTCAAAGTGTTGGCTCTTCAACTACAGGATTCAAGACAACAAATGTAACTGAAGTTCTTTTGGAATCCATAAAGAAAATAATAGATTGTAGTTCACAGGCATATAAAGCTACAGATGACACAATTCCAATTTTGAAGATGATAGCTCCAAAATGTAATGTAGATAATAAGGATTCTTTGAGTCAACTTGAGACTTTGTCTAAGTATATTACTGACAACACAGTGACAGTTGAGCAAATGAAGGAAGAAGCATTCAAAGAGAAGTTAGAAAAAGAAAAATAGAAATTGTTTGAGGAAGAAATAAAGAAGCGTACAAGGCTATTTGACACACTTCTATGAGAACTATGTAGAACATTAAAGGAATTCAAAACTTTGTACAGTGAAACTTGTAAAACAAACTTTTTGACAGTTGACATAGACAGGAAAATGAGCAAGATATAGGAGGAAATTAATAAGCTAGCTGACAATTTTATTAATTCACTTGATTCATTATCAACTTTTGAGCAAAAGATAACAGGTTTTTGAAAGAGTGACTAAATCTAGAAAGAGAAAAGGAGAAAATAAAAAGCAAGTCTAAGGATTTGAAATGGAGATTAAGACCAAAATTGGACTACCTCGCATGTTTAAGGAAAGAAATATCTGATGCATTAGTACAAGGATAGAAAACACCAGCAAAGCAAATGCAACACCTCACCGGTATAGTTCAAAGAATAGAGGCAGCAATAAAAGATAGTAAAAAGTTTCTTGAAAGCCTAAATTTGGTTTTGGTGGATCTTTTTCAAATTGTAACCAACCAGCTACAAGGGTAAAGCAGGAAACTACACTCTATTGACACTTTGACAACCTTTGTCGTTGATGCCAAAGGGGGAGTAGTGGTATGAGAAAAGTCAAATAACTAAGGGATCATATGCTCAGGGGGAGCACACATTTTTGGTAACATTTTTGGACTTCAATTTTTGGATACACTTTTGAATTTTTCTCATGAGTGTTGCCATCAATGCCAAAGGGGGAGATTGTTGGAAAATGCACACTCCAATGAGACATTGTAGGTGATTGAAGGTTTTGTCATTGACGGCAACCTTACAATCCTATGACACTGGCAAGGCATTCCACTAACACTAACAAGATCAGACTCTACACTGGCAATGAAAGGAAGCATACCGACATAGAGGCTGACAGGAATTTTTTCTATAATTTATTTTGTTTATTATTGTAAAATCATTGTAAGCCGACTTGGCAAATTGTAAAATGACTCATATATATAAGAGATCATTGTAGAACAATTATGTATATATGGAGGAACGTAATTAGGTGAAATAAGGTAGACCTATTATGCGAATTATAGGTTAAGGGTTTATGTAAAAAGTAGAGCAGAAATCGGTACAAGACATTGGATTTATATAATCCATTTTGTAAGTCAGTGAGACTTCCTATTTTGTATTTGAGCAGTGAGCTCTAGGAACTTGGCCTTCCTGCATGTGCAGGCCCCTATTGTAGCAGTAATATTCTCTTATTGGCTAGTAAGTGAATATTGTGGGTCACAAATCCCATCGAGGTTTTTCCCACACCGGGTTTCCTCATTAAAATATTGTGTTATGGTGTGCTTTTCATGTGGTTGTTGTTATGTCTATTTATTGCATTACTTTCTATTTACTGGTACACAGTATTAATATGTTCTACATGTTTTAAGTTAAAAATTCTAACTAACCAGTACAATATTGATTCATGCCCCCCCCCCCTCTCAGTATTGTGGGAATGCTAACAATTAGATCATCTATTTCTTTCAGAGAGTTAACTGGATAGACAACAAGTAATGTTTCAATTTTTATTTTCTTGTCAAGCTCTACAACAACTTGTCTTCTTGCTTCCAGTCTCTTGAATAGTTCATCTGGTAGTTCATCTACCACTTGCATCAAGAACTTCTTGTAGATATCCAGGTGTAAAATAACATTGTTTTCAACTTTATCTTTATCATCAACTGATAGTGAGTCATATAGTTTGTTGATGTTTTTAAGTTTTCCTTCTTCTATGATTTCATCCAATAGTCTATCAATTGGAGTGATATTTTGTTGAGTTCTTATCTTTGGTGTCAACTTCTTCTTCTTAGGAGTTGTCTTCTTGACCGGTGGCCTCACTGCCTGTTGTTTTTGACTGGTTCTTCTGGGTGAAGGTGTGGATACCGGTGAAGGTTTCATTTTTCTTTCAACTATTTTAAATGCTACAGGCATGTCACTCTCTAAAGAAGTAGCTACCAGTGAAAGGTGAGTTTTAGGCTATAGTGCTTCCAACTCATCTTCAGTGATGCCGGTTTTCTTTCAAGTACATCTTCCTTTATAGCCTTAGCCTATCTTGAACTTCTTCTCACAGTTGCTTCTACTTTCTTTACTCTTTTCTTGGATTGAATTTGGTTTTCAATGCTCTCTACACTGCCAAATACTTCTTCCTCAGGTTCCTTGGGTACTTCCAAAAGGGCTTTTGCATATGTTTCAATGATGTGGTCATCGGTCTCATAACCCATCTCAGTAACCCAAATTGTTCTTGGGATAACTACTTCCATCTAGATCTCATCCTTGTATTTATTTGCAATTTCCTATGATAGTCTGACTCTAGTGTTCATCTGGGCATTCAATGCTAGAAAATATTCATTAATATTCTTCTCTTTGTTTTCACGCATTTTGTTCAATAAGTCAGGTAACTATTTCCCTACTGGTATGTCAAATCCAACATTCTTGTTACCTATACCGAGCACCTATTTTGTTACATGTAGCATTAGACATACAAGTAAATTTCCAAATCTAAATGTCCCTTTCTTATCCTTCTTAATCTTTCCTAGATTGTCAATAAGCTCATCTTTTAACCACTCACATACATCAATTTTCACATTATCTTTGACCATATCATGAGCACTTTTAAGGCATAAGCTGGAAACTAAATTTAGTCTATTTGCATGAGTTGTTTTGTAACCTAGAATCATGCTAATGAATCTCACATTTATGTCGGTTACATCATTCACCCTTAAGGACCTTTTGTTAGATGTTTCACCTGTTAGGTTTATTGCCAGGTCATTTGAGACCTTCTTTGTCTTTTCAGGTCTATTACCAGTGGAGGGTAACCCTGTTACAGCTTTCACAGCTTCCTTGGTAATTTTATGAACCGAATCTAGCCAAAATAATTCACCATGTACCCTGCTTAATACTATCCTAATAACTTCCTTGAGGAAATCTGGAATACTGAGGATTTGAGTGAATCCTAGGGTTTCAATGATTTTATGTTCAGGTTTCACATTACTGGAATCATCACATATGATAGTTTTGTAGATGTTTTTGGTTTCTTCATCACCTAGTTCTTCTATGTGGCAATGGATATACATTCTAGGGTCTTCTGCAAAAACTACTCCTTTGGGAATTTGGGAGAATGGACCAACATTATCATCCTTCTTTGCTATCTTGGGAACTAACTGAAATATGGGCCTAGGGTGCTTGATTACTTCTACTAAAATAGGGTTAGCTATGAATTCAGGTACAAAGGAGGATGCCATGATTATAAATACCTTTTTCTACCTTAGGAATGATTGCTTGATGAGTTTCTTTACTTCTTTGCTCGAAATGCCTTAGCTCTAGAAATTCGCATTCTTTGAAGATTTGAATGCTCAGTGAAATGAAAATGGAGCCAAAAACACTATTTTATAATGTTGAATTTGCCAACTACCACATTTAATGCTTGTTGGTTAAGTAGTCACTTAACTTTACTTGCCGGTATAGAAGTGATTTCTACTTCTCACCATCAATCGAGGTAATAATAGCATATTTTACATTTGATTGCCAAACCCTCAAAGAAATTTTATTCAATTAGATGAAGAACTTCCTACCGGTGGAGTGCTACTCTGTTCTGCTAGTGGAATGTTTCTTGGTTCTATTGGTGGAGCATTCCCAAGACCATTTAGGTCTGACTTTCTAATCCATTGTTTTGAGAATTCTTGCTTGACTTCTCCAACCTTTTCTTTTCCTTTCAAACTAGAACCTTTGTTGTCTGTCGGTGATGCCTTACTTTTGCAGAATTTTGCAATATGTCCAATCTTGTTACAAGCATAACAAGTGACATTATTTTTCTGAATAGCCTTTCCATATCCTATGCCGGTTTGTGTTCTACATTGATTTGATAGATGTCCAAATCTTCCACAAACATAAAATCTCACATTCATTATGCAATTTTCTGAATTATGACCAACTTTGTTGCATTTTGGACATTGACCAATGGTTGTATTGGTATCTTGATAATTTCTAGATCTACATTGATTTTCTCTATGACCATATTTGTTACAATTAAAGCATTTTCCATTGAATTTATAAGCATTTGATTGTCTTACCGGTTTGCTATGATCCTGTGTGTTTACGGTACCAGAGCTTTCACCAACTTCAAAGCCAAAACCATTACTGTCACCATTTGGTTTCTAATCCTTCATCATGTCACTAAGTTCTTTTGAGATTTTCTTGAATTTCTCCTTGTGTTGACTTGCAGTAGCTAATTCTCTTTCTAAGATTTCTTTCTCTCTCACAAGTTCATTTGAGTCATTTTGTGTATGCATCAAATCCATTTTCAACAAATCATTTTCATAACTAAGTCTTGTATTTGTATTTTCAACATCATTCAGTCTTCTAGTCAATTCCTCTTCATTCTTCTTCCTATCCTCAATTTCTTTACAAAATCTCACAGTCATATCCTGCATCTCATTCTTTATTGCCATGTTCGCTTGTTTCAGCTTGCCTATCAGATCACTAAGAATTTCTTTTTCATCATTCTCACTCTGCATCTTTTCACAAAGTTCTCTTCTCTTGTTTCTTGCAATGGTAAGGTTTTCTTGAAGTGCTTGAATAATATCCTGAGCTTCCTTTAGATCATCTTCAAGTTTTATATTTTTCAATTTTTCAGTATAATAGTCTAAGAGAGCTCCTTCTAGTTGTTTCATCAGGTTTTTCATCTCTACCAGTGTCAAGATCTTCCTCAAGCTGTTAGGCTTCTAAAAATAGAGGACCAAGCTCTAATACCAATTGTTAGGATTCTCACAATACTAAGAAGGGGGGGGGGGTGAATCAGTATTGTACCGGTTAGATAAATTTTTACTTTAAAACATGCAGAACATATTATTACTATGTACCGGTAAACAGAAAGTAATGCAATAAACAGAGATAATAACAACCACATGAAAAGCACACCATAACACAATATTTGAACAAGGAAAACTGGTGTGGGAAAAACCTTGGTGGGATTTGTGACCCACAATATTCACTTACTAGCCAATAAGAGAATATTACTGCTACAATAGGGGCCTACACATGCAGGAAGGCCAAGTGCCTAGAGCTCACTGCTCAAATATAAAAAGGAAGTCTCACTGACTTACAAAATGGATTATATAAATCAAGTATCTTGTACTACTTCAAAGTAACATCTACTATGCTAGATCCAGTACCGGTTTCTACTCTAGTTCTTACATAAACCCTTAACCTATAATTCGTATAATAGGTCTACCTTATTTTGCCTAATTACATTCTTCCATGCTTACCTAATTGTTCTACAATGATCTCTTATATATATGAGTCATTTTACAATTTGTCAAGTCGGCTTACAATGATTTTACAATAATTAACAAAATATATTACAACAAAATTCCTGTCAGCCTCTGTGCCAGTATGCTTCCTTTCACTACCGGTGCTAGTGGTCTGAGTGCCGGTGTAGACTCTGATCTTGTTAGTGCCAGTGGAATGCCTTGCTAGTGTCATAGGATTGTAAGGTTGCCATCAATGATAAAACCTTCAATCACCTACAATATCTCATTGGAGTGTGCATTTGCCAACATGCTCTACTGGTGGAACACTAGGTGCTGGTTGATCTTCTGTTATTTCAACAAAAGCCCATCCATTGTCTCCTAGTTCTTCATCAGAATCACCAGTAACTCCTTCATCAACATAGTAACATGATTTGTCTCTATTCTTCTTAAATCTGTATCTTTGATATTTAGGGTTAGGCTTATATGTTCTTTTAGCTTCTTCTCTCAATCTTGCATTTTTGTCTGGACATCTAGATGCCATATGACCAATTTTATTATAGTTATTTAAAAGGTTCTTTACCTTCATACTTACTTCCAATAGGACCTTTAGGCATTTTCCTTGCAAATAGTGCTTCAAGCTCTTCAAGTTCTCTTGCATAAAGTGTTTCCCAATCAGATTTATCATCTGATGATGAAGATGTTGTAGATGATGATGCTTTGAAAGATAAATCTATCTTAATTGTAGTAACGTGACCGAATTTCTCAAGCTCAAATGCTGAGAGTTTTCCAACCAAGGTATCTCTAGATACTGATGTATTAGGCATAGTTCTTAACTCATTAATAGTAGTTACTTTCATTTTGTATGCCGATGGAAATGCTCTTAAAACTTTAGAAACAATTTCATCTTCACTTAAGGAACCTCCACAACATTGCATCCCCAAAACAATTCCATTAACCCTTTCCATAAAAGCAAAAATTCTTTCCTCTCCTTCCATTTTTAAATTTTCATACCTGATCTGGAAGAATTCCAATTTTGTAATTTTGATAGTGGAATCACCTTTATTCAATGTCTCCAATTTATCCCAAATAGATTTAGCAGTAGATCAATCTGATAATCCCATGATTTGTTGATCTGACAAGGTGCTCAAAAGTGCTTCTCTTGATCCTTAGCCAATGTAGGTGGTTTAGGTTGACCTTGTGTAGGACCAACATAACCATGCAATTCAGATGTATCTCCATTTTGATCTTCTATATACCATAGTTAGTTCCATCAAGTTTCGGACTATCCTTCTTGAAATAGTTAGTTGCCATAGAATCTCCTCAAGTTGTTAAACTTCCACAAAAAAGAGGACATAGCTCTGATACCAATTGTTAGGACCCGGAGGCAACTGAGAGGGGGGGGTGAATCCATTGTCAAATAATTTCAACCCAAATATAACTTAACCAAACTTGATACTTAATACCGATGAACCAAACTTAATGCTGGTAAAACACATTAATAGTTAAAAAAGTACCGATGAAACTTAATGTAGGAAATAGAAAGAGAAATAATATCCACAACACATAACACACATATTTGTACGTGGAAACCCTGTAAGGGAAAAAACCACAGTGGGAAACCTTAACCACAATAAAATGATACTACTATAGATAGTATGTGTATACAAATGAGGTTTGCACATGCAGAAAGGCTAGCTGCCTAGAGCTCACTGCTGAATCAAAAAATGGGAGTCTCACAGACTACAATTGGATGATTAAATCCAATGATAATGTACTGCTCAAAGTAGTATCTCCAATGCTGGATTCAGTATCGGTTAAGCTCTAATTATTTCCTATAAACCTTCCTTGAATCTTCAAATGATGTCTGCGTGAGTAGCTCTTCTTATATTTGCATATATTGAATATCACAACCTTACAATACCTTATTACATATGATCACCATATTAATCTCACAATTGATATCTTATATGTATACCAAAACCTAAGACCAAATGTGTAGGTTGGCTTACTAAGAATAATACAATAAAATATATTACAAGTAAGTCAATATTTGATGCGTCATCTTGGCTCAACAACAATATTAATTGATTAAACCATCTCCATAACGTGTCGTGTTGATCCAGAATAGATAATGCGTGCCGGTCCATAACCTAGACCAATTTGCTGGTAATAGAAAATATGTCAACCTAATTAGACTAATAACCAAATCTCCAAAACCAAGTGTCCAAACCATGTCTTCGACATAACCAAGTGATCTCTAGATGATAACAAGTCATCCTCAGTGATAGTGAATGCTATAACTTGTCACTAAACCAAATACCGGTGACTGTGTATAAGTCACTAAACTTGCCAGTGAACATAATGTGTCGGTTCAACATAACTAAAGATCTCTAGAAGGATAAGTGTTGACATCAATGACAAAACCAATGCAACATATTCATAATAGCAACAATAATTTTCCTGATGTGACCCCAAAGACACACTTCTTAGGGTTTATCCTAACTTGGAATTGCTCCAATCCTTGAAGGATTTTATCTAATATGCCCAGTTGTTTTGCTCAGGTGAATGACTTAGCCAGTAAATCATCCACATAGCCCTCCATGAAGGTATGCATCATATCATGAATTATTTTCATCATGGCTTGTTGATAAGTTGCTCCAACATTCTTCAAGCCAAAAGGCATGACGTTCCAAGAATACATTCCCCAAGGACAGGTGAATGCCTTTTTATCTTGATCCTCTGGGGCTATATTGATTTGATTATAGCCAGAGAAACCATCCATTAATGATAGCATTGCATGGCCTGCTTTGAGGTCCACAATTATGTCGATGCTAGGCAAAGGAAAGTCATCCTTTGCGCATGCTTTGTTGACATCTCTAAAATCTGTACATATTCTGATGCTTCCATCAGGTTTTGAAATTGGTACAATGTTTGAAATCCATTCAGCATAGTCTATAGGTTGAATGAATCTAACGTCTAATAACTTCTTTAGTTCAGCTTTGGCCAATAATGTCACATGCAGATTAATCTTTCTTAATTTTTGTTTGATTGCCTTAGCTCTTGGAGCAATAGATAAATGATGCATGATCAGGTCCAGATCTATTATGGGCATATTAGCATAGGACCAAGCAAAATTGATTTTCTTTTCTTTGAAGAATCTGATAAACTCTGGTTGTTCCTCTTCTGTCAGTGATTCTGCTAGGTGTATGTTTTTGGCTGCTACTTCTATACTGATGATCGATTTTTCTAGAAGAGTGTCAAGTCTCCCATCCTTAGGTGCCTTAAAAAGGTTTTCACCCTCAGATGCATCCTTTATTTTGACTTTTTTGTGATCTAGTGCTGCCATTGATTGGCTTTCAGCATTAGATCCTTTGTTTCTTTCATTTATGTGACTGAGAGACTTCGCAATCTCTTGATTGCAAATATCATTACTTTGTTTATTAGTAGAGCATGTTTCCAGGTTAACTGAACATACATACTGGACAATGGTTTCATCGTTTGGGAATATTGTTATGTCATGGTTTTTAGGTTCTTCCAAGTCTATGAGATCAGGAAATACGAGTGGTAAGGAGTCTTTGGGTGGGTTGAGATCGGTTGTGGTAAGTGTCATGATATAGGCATCGTTATAGTTGTTTGGGATACTGGGTAGGTTTATGATGTTGTCAAGCTCTTCAATGGTATTATCTTTAATGTAGCCTTGCTCATATTGTTGCTTCTCATTCTCACTAGCCTCGTAGATATGTCACGGTCTAAATTCAATGGTTGAGACTCTGCGCTTTGTCCTTCCTGAGGAAGGGGTGTGTATGAATGGATAGTATCTACCACAATATCCTCTATAACATCTGAACATCTACCCCATTCATATTCATTAGAATCAATTTTGGAATCATTGTCCCAAACCATTTCGCTGCTTCAAATGGGTATGTTGTATGGTGAGAATAGATCCCTAATAATTGATACTATTTTTGTAGTTTGTTCTAATTCAGAATTAGAGCCTGCTTGTACTCTTTGCATTTGTTCATACACTGTCTCTCTATGGTGAATAGTAATTTCTTCAAGTGGTGGCGCTACTCTTGTCTGAACAAGTTCTTGCACATGGTGTATTTTCTTGTAAGAGGCTTCTTTTTGAATGGCCAGTTCCTCTTGATTTTTCTCTATTTCTTGATGTTCTTTCTTTTGCCTTGTTATTTCTACTACTTGGTGTAATGCTTCTTTCTATGAATTTTCATTATATTTCTTCTTTGCCCTCCACTGAGGTTTTTGATACTTATTTTTCTTTTGTCAAGGTGGTAGATTTTGTCCATGGCCCAGTCCTTTTTAATCTCTCACAAATTATGAAGGAAGTTGTAGAGGTTTTGTAATGTCTTCTTGGCACTTACCGATAGGTCCTTTGCCATTGTATCCCATCTGTTGCATGATCTGGAATCCTTTTCCATATTGTTGTGTTGATATGGCCACCTCTACAGTAGCACCTTTGACTTCTTCTTCATCCTTGTATAACCAACTAAGGATGTCCTTCTCTTCCGATTCATTGGCCAGTGTGCCTCATTGGATAAATTTACCATCAAACTTGGTGATGGGTTTTGTTGCTTGATGTGTTGATGTTGAAGGTTGTCCATAAGATTTTGGCAATGTGGGCAATTTTGATAGACACAAGGGTTCAAAAGACTATTCCCCCATGCCTTGATCTTTGATTTTCATCTTTTCTTTGAATTCCATGGATGAAGACTTGAATTTTTCTTGATGATGATTGTATGCTAAGAAAGCTTGGGACTCACTATTGTGTGGAACCAGGCTGCCTTGAGCTGCCCCCATAGTATTGCAATGCTGAAAAGGGTTATTATCTGTCGATATGGATATTTCCTTTTCATTGTACAAGAACTTGATACACTGATGGTAGGTTGAAGGCACTACTTGCATTTCATGTATCCATAGATGATCCAATAGAATATTGTATGTTGTCTATGTCCAAGACTTGGCACATGGTGTCTTTTTGTATGGGTCCTACCTGAATAGGTAGTATTACTATTCCTTTGGATGACCTTTCTTCATCATCATAGGCCTTGATGATGATATTTTTGTTTGGATCTATAGAGTGCTCACAGAAGCCCAATTCATGGATAAGCTTTAAAGTACAGATATTGAGACTGGCTCCTCCATCTATTAACACACTTTTTACTCGATTTTTATAGACTAATACTTTGATATGGAGTGGAGTGTTATGTAGATGATTCAAGGAGACATCATCATGTTCAGAAAAAAGTAAGGTTAGGAGGCCCTTTCATATGAGCCACCATGGCTTGGAATTGATCAATGTCTAGATCCTTGGGAACGTTTGTTTTGATAAGTTCTTGTTTCAAGATATCTTTGTGTTTTGGCAAGAGTTTGAGCAATTCTAGTATAGATATTTGAGTGGGAGTTCTCCATAGTTGATCAACCAAGTTATATTGGGTCTTGGGGATAGTTACAGATGTTGATGTGTTCCCCTTCAAGATGTATTTGTGTGCTCTGGGTGTCACATTGATCGACACATGGTCTTGTTTATCTTTTTTTTTATGACATTTACCTGGTTGTCATCTATTGATATGTGATTGATGGTGTTATTGTATAAATGATTTATGCAAGCTCCTCTGGTATTGCTTGATGTTGAAGCTCCTCCCTTATCGTAATTTGGAAGAGAGTTTTTAAAGGCATCATGGTCACCATCTATTTGTAAACCATCAACTATTAAATCACTTCTATCAATCATGTCCTGAATGATATTCTTTAGCCTCATGCAATCATTTGTGTGATGTCCCTTATTTCGATGAAAATCACAAAAATCTGAGTCATTCCACCAAGGTGGTTTAACCTAGGGTTCAAAGTTGTTCATGGCTGGTAATGTGATAATCTTGTTTGCCAAGAGTTCTTGAAACTCCGATTCTAAAGTCTTCCCTAGCGGTGTGTAAATGCATCTATATGGGAAGTTGTTGGTGTTGCCTCTCTAGTTTACATTATTCCCTCGGTAGGTGTTGGTGCCTTGGTTATTGTAATTGCCTTGGTTGATGTTGTTGGGATTATTTTTATTGGTGTTTGATGTTGAAGTCCTTTGATTGGTAGTTTGAGGATAATTGTTAGTGCCTTGAGTAACACTTTTCTAATTTTTGTTGGATGGAGAATTACCTGATAAAGTTAACACCGGTTGTTTGGATTTCAGACTATTAGCATCAACTACCCCATCATTAACAACGTTTTTGTTCCTTGTCCAAAATCTGGTTTTGTCTAAATATTTGTTGTTGGTTTGGTTGTTAAAGGGGTTAGAGCTTGATGAATTAGCTCCTTCCTTAAAGAACTTCAATGTTCCTTTCTTGATGCAAGCTTCCTCCACTTGGATTTAGTTCTCTATCAATTTGGAAAAAGATGGTATGCATTGGAGTTTGAGTTGATAACTCATCTCACTATTCAGATTATCAATGAAGATTTCCATCTTTTCTTTCTCAGGTACCTCTTGAGGGTACCTTGAAACCATGTGTCTCCAACGTTGAAGAAACACCATGAATGTTTCATTGCTCTTTTGTTTTGCATTACACAGATCCAACATGGTGATTCCATGTTTAATATTATAGGAGTATTGCATGATAAATTTGTTGACCAACTCATCAAATGATCTAATGGGAGGTGTGAGTTTAGAAAACCACTCCATAGTTTCCCTCCCAAACTTCTTGGGAATAGTCTCATTAAATAAGTGTCATCGTGAGAAAACTATAGGCTCATGGTACAAAATTCCCTAACATGATCACAAGGATCACTTTTACCATTGTACTTTTCATACTTTGGTATATTTGAATTGGGAGGGAACAGTACCATGTTTAATCTTCTATCGAAAGGATAAGGACAGATTTCAACTAAGGAGAATCATACTGTGGTATGCTATTGCATGTTTTGCATTTGTCTTTGCAGCATTTGAATTTATTGTGTAAGAGCAACCATCGACACATTTGTATTCTAAGGGAAAGCTTCCCCTCTTTCGTTAATATTATCCCAAGTCCGGGCATAGTTGTGTTCATGGGTGTTGTCTTGCTCAGGTATGTTTTCTGGGTCATGTGTTTCTTCTTCTCTTTGTTGGTCTTGATAGGCATAGTTTCTAGACCTTGTTCTTAAAACTCTTTCATCTAGATTCCTTAAGTTTTTTGTATCGAAATCTTAAGGAAGTCTAACACCTTTGCTAGTCAGCATGAGCATATATTTTTCTTTGTATGCTTCGATAAGTCTTTCCATGAGTTTTTGGAATGATGGATTATCTTGGCACTCTTGGAGAAGCTCTTATGTAATCTTTGTTTCGCCCATATTAGCATACTCATCAAAAGGCTTGGATAATCTACAACCCAAACTTGATTCTGGTTGTGATTCCTTTTGTTTGTTTTTCTGAGATCAAGTTTCAATGGGAATCTAGTAGATTTCTATTGGGATGAATTCTTTGTTTTTGATTGGAGTTCGGGGTGGTGTTGGTGGTTCAAGCTGAGCTTCATTATAGGTGATATAGATCTGTGGGAACAAAGTGGGGTTGATCTTTCTTCCACGATTTAGATGTTGGTTGAATGCCACTTTTGGATGTAATATCTACTTCTCAAAGGTTCCTTGTCAAACTCATTTTTTTTCCTTAGATATATAATCACATACGACGCAAGAATGTATGATGTGATACAAAGAGTTGACGATTAATATAGAGAAATTTATTTCTTCTCACAATTGCCTTAGAACTAGGTTGTGTCTTCTTCAACTTAGTTTTGTGATGAAGACTTGTTCTTCTCAAAATATAAGTGGTCATACATGAATGATCAAAGGTTAACATTGATGTTTGGATTTGGATACTTCATTTGAATACTTAAGTTTACTTTATCAAGTAGAGGTTTAGATTCACCTCCATGACAAAGTGTGTCAAATGATATGGATAAAGTCTCCCAATATGGAAACTTGATTTGACAACTTAAGAATTTAACTAGGTATTTGCTTTTCATAGAATCTGTTAGATGGTGAAACTTTGATCAATGTTATGATACTGCTTGATTTTGGTTGGATGAAGTCTTATCTTGAGCTAATTTAGGATTTGAAACCTTTAGTTATAAGGATGCCTTGCTGATTTAGAAATTCTTTTCCCTAATAATCGGATTTGAACTTTGATTGCTAGGTTTGACAGAGGACCAAAAAGGGTACTCACAACTAGAGATAAAATTTTCTTGAAATGCCTAGTTTGCTCTCTGTTTTTTTTGGTTTTTTACCACGTGCTAAGACGGGGACTATATGTGCTAAAAAATGATTTGGATGAGCCACAAAAAGTTCTATATGCGCTAAGATGCCTCTTCTATGTGCTAACTCTGATTGCTTGAAACTATTTTGATTGGCAAGGTTACATGCTAATATGTCCCTTTAAAGCGCTAGTGTTTGAGCTGAAAGCGGTAGTGTTTGAGCTGAAAGTGCTAAGATATGCCTCTTACGCGCTAAGATGATAGTTAAATGCACTAGGCTAGTATCGCAAAGTGCTATTGAAAGTTTACTTAGTCTAAAACTGGTTATGCGCTAATGTGAAGGCTGAGAGCGCTATGTCTTGGTTGAGATGTACTACAAAATGGTTGATATGCGCTAGGAAGTTGTTCCTATGCGCTAAGATGCCCTGATTCCTCTGTTTCTGTCATTTTTGGATTTTTTAACACTTGTGTTTTTTATGGATGATTTTTTGAAAAATGAATTGCAAACACGACACACAAAAGAGATAATAAATTTTACCTATGCTAGACAAATAGTGCATTTTCTATGAGGATGTGTTCAAATCCTCGATGTTTTCATAGGTTTAGATAACAAGTAAGACAAATCAAATAGACTCTTTATTGAAGGGTCATCAACAATATAATATCCCACTAGTCTCGATACTCCATCAGCTCAAACAACCATGTCACCCCTTAGGGGGAGCCCCTTTTTTTGCCTTTTGCCAAAAATTAACTCAAAGTGAATTGCTTCACAATTGAGTAGTTATCTTGGGAGATATATGGTGAGTGATCTTGGTGGTAGATTATTCCCCACCCTTGCGCTATGATATTGAAGATGTTTGGATACTGACTTGGCTCAAAGTTTCTAGTGCTTAGGTTTTTAATTTGGCTTTCATTTGGTCTTCAGTGATAAACTCCCTCGAGAGGCTTTCCAACCTTTAGAACAAAGGCTTTACATATCTTAAAGATATTGACAGAAGGATAATCACTGAATAAAACCATTGAAGAGGAATTTTGTTAGCCTCCACTTTTGATTATAGTGGGTTGGAACATTTGGCCATAAAGTCATTTCCCACTTAAGTCGTTCCCCTCTCACAATGATTAATGGTGCTCTAAGAGAAAATCGAGAGGGCAGGCCTGCTAAAGAATTTAATTGCTTGAAATGAAGAAAGCATGAAAGAGTGGTTTGGCTTTTTGGTTACCCAGTTAAGGGGAGAGCATATACCTTCCACTTTCGTGACATGGAAAAGAAGATTCTTTTCATCCTTCAAGGCAATGATTTGCTAACTTCTACTTGGAGATTTTGCTCCAAAAAGCATGGTGTTCTTTTGAACTTTGTATAGTAATTATTTTCTATCTAAAAATGGAAATCCTGGTCAACAAAAGAAATTGTGATTTTGGTCAACAAAAGTAAAGTCGATAAGTGAAAATTTTTCCTTTGCCTTGCACAAAAATAAAGATGAGGTTCTTTTACTTTTTGCAATAAATAAAAAATGAATCCTTTTATGCACCAAAGGAAGGTGAAGTTCTTTTTACCTTTGCAAACTGAAAAGGAAATTTGTTTTGTTTCTTTTAAACCCAAATTAAAGTGTTTTCCTAACTTGCAAGAATGAAAAAATTCACTTTGTTGTTCTTTTTATCCATGCAATAAAGAAAAGATTGAGTTTTTTTAAAACACAAAAAGAAAGCATGAAATTCATTTTATGCATCCCAAAGAAATTATGAGGTTTGTTTTAAGATTTTGCAAACTAAGAAAGGTGATTTCTTTTTACTAACTTTGAAAGAAAGCAAAGAAAACTTAAACAAACTCTTTTTGTTCCTACACAAAAATATAAAATGTTAGAACCTGCACACAATTAGTTAGTAAAAACAATCAAGTGATGATGGTGAGCTTCACAAGCCTAAAATTTTCTTGTTCGGTTACAGTTTTGCCTTTTCCTCTATTACAGTTATGCACTAGACTGTTGCACGTATACACTACAAAAAAGTGCAGATGCACTACACTGGCTACCTAATGGGCTACATTGTTTACCGAATGTGCTACTCTGGCTACCAAATGCACTATGATGATACAGAATAAAGCCAAAATGCTATGCGCTAACAAAAAGTCTAAATGCGCTAGAAAAGGGGTCTAATGTGCTAAATAGTGTACCAGAAGCACTAACAAAAAGTTACAACATGCTAAAACAACTTTTCTATGTGTTTGCAATCTTGCTCCTATATCAAAAATGATAAGATTAGTGGTGCCCTGCCCCACGGTGGGCACCTGAAATGTGTGCAGGAAAAGCGAGCTACTGAAACGTGAAAATTAGTTTCAAAACTGTGTCCACACACCAATGAGACTCTTGGTGCAAGTTATAGGAGCTATATTGAATAGCTCAACTTCCCAAGGGGTGTCCCATTGTTCTCTATTTCATAGGATCCCTAAAGTCAATGCCTTCGCTCTCAGATCACTGAGCAAAGTGACTTACGAATGACAACTCCAAGAATCAGTGATGTTTGATTAATTTAGCATGAATGCATTCCTAGATAGGTATGATATTAAATCTATGATGATTTAAACTAGCATAAAGATGATGATAAGATAAAGGATCAGTAAACTTATCCTAGCATGATATACTAGATTAACATGGATATGCTTATGATATTAAAATTATTTCTAAAATGCTATTAACATGATTTTTATCAAAGAGAGGCTAAATGCTTGGTAAACTGTGTTGGTATTTTGGATATGTTTATATGGTTTTGTCATTGATGTCAATACTTATCAACACTTGTCAACTTATCAGCACTTGGAGATTTGGTTATGTTCACCGCCAAGCAAGTGACTTATGCACAGTCACCAGTACTTGGTTCACCGACAGGTTATATTGTTCACCGGCACTTGGAATCACTTGGAGACTACTTGGTTATGTTGAAAACATCATTTGGACACCTTGTCTTGGTGATTTGTTCATTGGTTTATTTGAGTTTGCATATTTGCTGTTACTGGCAAATAGGTCCAGGATATACACCGATAGGCATATCTATTCCAGATCAGCATGACACGTCATGGAGATGATTTGCTATTATTGTAAATACATTGAGCCAACATCATGCATTGGATATTGTTTCATTTGTCATTGATTTTATTGTAATATCTTTTAGTGAGCCGACCTACTCAATTCGTCTTAGGTTATGGTATAAATGTAAGATCTCATTTGTGAGATTAATGTATGCAAGAAAACAGATTGTAATAAGGTATATGCAAATATTAGCAGAGCTATACATGCAGACATCATTCAAGATTGAAGGAAGGTTTGAAGAAGCATATTAGAGCTAAACCGGTATTGAATCTAGCATATGAAGATGCGATTTTGTGTAGTACATTATCATTGGATTTAATCATCTAATTATAGTCAGTGTGACTCTCATTTTGTGATTGAGCAGTGAGCTCTAGGCGCTTGGCCTTTCTGCATGTCCAGACCCCTTATTGTACACACATACTATCTGTAGTAGTATCATCTGATTGTGGGTAAGGCTTACCACTATGGTTTTTCCCCTTATAGGGTTTCCACGTACAAATATTGGTGTTATGTGTTCTGGATGTTATTGTCTTTCCATTCCATGCGTTAATCTTTACTGGTACTGCAAGTAACTGATAAACTGTCTACCGACATAAAGTTTGGTTTACCGGTATAAAGCATTAAAGTTTGGCTAAGTTGTTTTTGGTTTGAATTTATTGGACAACTGATTCACCCCCCCTCTCAGTTGTCTCCGAGGACCTAACAATTGGTATCAGAGCATAGTCCTCTTTTTGCAAAAGTTTAACAGCTTGAGGAGATCCAATGTCTTCAAACTATTTCAGGAAGGACAACCCTAAACTTGATGGAACCAACTATGGCATATGGAAGATAAAGATGGAGACACACTTGAATTGCATTGGAAAGGACATATGGGAAGTTACAAAGAATGGTTACACTGCTACTACTCCAGGTTAACCTAATCTACCAACCTTAGCTAAAGATGAGGAAAATGACAACAAAGTAAGAGAAGCACTTTTGAGTCCATTGTCAGATCAGAAAATGATGGGATTATCAGATAGGTCTACTACTAAAGCTATTTGCGACCATTTGGAAACATTGAATGAAGGAGATTCCACAGTCACAATTGCAAAACTTGAATTCTTCTGGGTCAGGTATGAAAATCTAAAAATGAAAGAAGTTGAAAGGATTTCTGCTTTTATGGAAAGAGTAAATGAAATTGTTTTGGGTATTAAATGTTGTGGAGGAACCTTAAGTGAAGATGAAATTGTTTCAAAAATTTTAAGAGGATTTCCACCAGCATATAAAATGAAAGTGACAGCTATAAATGAGTTGAGAACAATGCCTAATACATCAATAACTAGAGACACTCTGATTGGAAAAATTTCATCTTTTGAACTTGAGGAATTTGGTCATGTTGCTACTATAAAGACAGATTTAGCTTTTAAGGCATCAACATCATCATCATCATCATTTAACAAATCTGATTGGAAAGCCTTTTATGCAAGAGAACTTGAAGAAAGTAGGAGAGAAGATGAAGAACTAGAATAACTTAAAGCACTATTTGCAAGGAAAATTCCTAAAGGACTAGTTGGAAGTAAGTATGAAGGTAAAGTGCCCTTTAATGTTTTAACTACAGTAAGATTGGTCATATGGCATCTAGGTGTCCTAATAGACATGCAAGATTGAAAGAAAAAGCTAAAAGAACATATAAGCCTAACCTTGAATATCAAAGATACAAATTTAAGAAGAATAGAGACAAATATGTTATGTTGCTGATGAAGGAGTCATTGATGATTCTAATGAGGATCCGACAGATAATGGATGGGTTTTTCTTGCTATAATAGAAGATCAACTAGCACTTATTGCTCAATTGGTAGAGAAGGCCCTGGTAGCTAGAATCGAAGATAAGGATGAATGGATCGTTTACTTAGGATGTTCACATCATATGACTGGTGATAAGAGTAAATTCTTAACCTTTTAGGAATACAATGGAGGTCTAGTGAGATTTGGAGATGACAAAGCTTGCTTGATCAAAGGAAAATGCACTATATCTTTGGATGGTAAGCACAATACTAATAATGTTTACTGTGTTGAAGGTTTAAAGCATAATCTTTTGAGTGTTGGTCAATTAGTTGAAAAAGGATTTCAGTTATAATTCAAGAATGGTAAATGCAAAATCATGAATAGAACTGGTTTGGAAATTGCAACTGGTAATCAGACTAGAGGTAATATCTTTCATTTGAACAACAATGAAAAGACATGCTAGATTGCACATATTGATGAAAGTTGGCTATGGCATAAGAGACTTTGTCATGTAAATTTTGATTGCATTGTGAAAATTAGTACAACTAAGGCAGTAAGGGATTTGCTAGGAATTGTCAAACCTCACAATTTGTTATGTAAGGAATGTCAATTTGGAAAGTAGGTTAAAGCATCTTTTAAGAGTATTCCAGAAAAGTCCAATAATGTTCTTGACTTGATTCATACTGATTTATGTGGTCGAGAAAGAACTAGAAGCTTAAAAGGAGTTAGTTATTTTATGCTAATCATTGATGACTATTCTAGAATGTGTTGGGTTACTTTTCTCAGGGAGAAATCAGAAGCACTTGGGAAATTCAAGCTATTCAAGGTGATGGTTGAGAATGAAACCAATAAGAAAATCAAATGTATGAGATCAAATCAAGGAGGTGAATTCACATCTAAGGAATTTAATACATTCTATGAAGTAAATGGGACCAGAAGACAGTTATCAGCACCCTGGACACCTCAGCAGAATGGAGTTGTAGAAAGGAAAAATAGAACTATCTTAGATGCAGCTAGAAGTATGTTATCATAAGCAAATCTACCTCATGTATATTGGAGAGAAGGTGTAAGTATAGAGGTTTACACATTTAACAAAGTTCACATCAAAGGTGAAATTGGTAAGACCCCTAATGAACTATGGTTTGGTATTACCCCTACTCTTAAATATTTCATAATATTTGGAAGTAAATCCTATATTAGAAGAGATAAGTATATTGGAAAATTTGATCCTAGAAGTGATGAAGGAATATTTCTTGGTTATTCATCTAAGAGAAAAGAATATAGATGTTTTAACAAGAGATTGCAGAAAATTGTTGAGATCACAAATGTGAAGATTGATGAACAGTTTAGAGGAAATTCAAGGTATATGGACTCTGAACCGGCAATAGAGATAATATCAAATGAACCTACAATGAATACACCGATACAGAATGATTACCCAATTACACCGGCAACATCTGAAAATTCCACAATAACTAAGGATCAATAGCAAACAAAGACACTCCAATATGTAAGATTGAACCACTCTAAAGATTAGATAATTGGGAACAAGTATCAAGGTGTTATGACTAGAGGAAGATTGGCAAATGAAGAGATGTGTCTTATTTCTAAAATTGAACCAGCATCAATTAATGAGGCATGTGAAGATAAATACTGGATTAAAGCTATGGAGGATAAATTTGAACAAAATGAAAATAATAACACATGGACATTAGTTCCCCGACCTAAAGACAAAAATGTAATTGGAACAAAATGGGATTTCGTAAACAAACTTAATGAAGATGGTAAGGTAATCAGAAATAAAGAAAGATTAGTGTGTAAGGGATATTCACAAAAAGAAGGAATTGATTATAATGAAACCTTTGCATTGGTAGCTAGAATTGAGGCAATAAGATTATTCTTGGCTTTTGCAGCACATAAGAACTATACAGTATATCAAATGGATATTAAATGTGCATTTCTAAATGGAGATCTTGAGGAAGAAGTTTATATTGAACAACCTAATGGATTTTCTTTGATAGACAACAAAGATATGGTTTGTAGGTTAAGGAAAGCTTTGTATGGGCTAAAACAAGCTCCTAGAGATTGGTATGCTAGATTGGATAAATATCTTTTGAAGATTGGTTTTACTAAAGGTAATGCTGACAACAACTCCTAATACAAAGTGACTAATGATGACATCTTGGTTATAGAAGTTTTTGTTGATGATATAATCTTTGGAGGAGAAGATGGATTATGTAAAGACTTTTCTAATGAAATGTAGCAAGAATTTGAAATGTCCATGATTGGGGAGATACAATTCTTTTTAGGATTGCAAATTTCATAGATTGATAAAGTTATATTCTTGAGTCAATATAAATATTTGAAGGAGTTACTAAAGAAATTTGGCATGGAGAACTCTAAACCAGTAAGCCCACCTATGACTACAACTAATAAATTATCATTAAGGGATGAATCAACACCTATTAATCTGACTAGGTACAAGTCTATGATAGGAGGTTTACTGTATTTGACACAAACAAGACCTGATATTATGAATTCTGTATGTATTGTTTCAAGATTTTAGAGTAATCCTAAAGAAAATCATGAATCAACAGTAAAAAGGATTTTCTGGTACCTACAAGGCACTACAAATCATGGCTTATGGTATGCTAGAGATGAAAAATTTGATTTATGTGCATACACATATGCAAATTGGGCAGGAGATGTAGATGACAGAAAAAGCACCACCGATGGATCATTTTTTCTTGGGAGCAGATTAATTTCTTGGTTGAGTAAGAAACAAAGTTGCACATCTTTATCTACAACAGAACCAGAATATGTTGCAGTAGCAACTAATTGCACATAGGTATTATGGATTAAACAAATGTTGAAGGACATAACCGTAAAATGCAAGGAACCTATAACTATTTACTGTGATAATATGGCAGCAATTGATATATCTATGAACCCAGTACTTCACTCAAAAACTAAACATGTTTCTATCAAATTAAATTTTCTGAAAGAGAATGTTGAAGCAAAAGAAGTGAAATTGGTTTATGTGAATACTAAAGAGCAGATTGCAGATATTTTTACTAAGCCTTTGCCTAAAGAGACTTTTGAATATCTCAGAGAACAACTTGGGGTTATATCCCCACTGCTAGAGACTTAGACAATTGATGTTTTTCATCAACCAACAAAATTAACAGAGAAATATTTTATTCTAGCTTTGATGAGGAGAGCTACTTCTCAGGGGGAGTAGTTGGTATTTTGTATTTGTATTACTTTGGCATTTGATGTAAAAGTGGGAGAGATTGATATGGAAAAACACATTATACCTTGGGGGAGAGACTCTACTTTGGGGAGTGATTGTTGGAGAGATTAATTACTCTTTGTATCTAAATTCTGATTTCTGGTTATGATCTCTTTGGGAGATTGTTGGTTTTTGGCATTTTTGTTTTGGCACTTTGATTGTTTTTCCATCTTGTGTTGCCATCAATGCCAAAGGGGGGGATTGTTGGTATTTTGGATATGTTGATATGGTTTTGTCATTGATGTCAACACTTATCAACACTTGTCAACTTATCAGCACTTGGATATTTGGTTATGTTCACCAGCAAGCAAGTGACTTATGCATAGTCACTGGTATTTGGTTCACTGGCTAGTTATATTGTTCACCAAAACTTGGAATCACATAGAGACTACTTGGTTATGTTGAAAACATCATTTGGACACCTTGTCTTGGTGATTTGTTTATTGGTTTATTCAATTTTTCATATTTGTTGTTACCAACAAATAGGTCCAGGATATACACCGGCAAGCATATCTATTCCAGATCAGCATGCCATGTCATGGAGATGATTTGCTACGATTGTAAATGCATTGAGCCAACATCATGCATCAGATATTGTTTCATTTGTAATTGATTTTATTATAATATCTTTTAGTGAGCCGACCTACTCAATTGGTCTTATGTGATGGTATAAATGTAAGATCTCATTTGTGAGATTACTGTATGCAAGAAAAAAAATTGTAATAAGGTATATGCAAATATTAGTAGAGCTATACACACAAACATCATTCAAGATTGAAGAAAGGTTTGAAGAAGGCATATCAGAGCTAAACCGGTACTGAATCCAACATATGAAGATGCTATTTTGTGCAGTACATTATCATTGGATTTAATCATCCAATTACAGTCAGTGTGACTCTCATTTTGTGATTGAGTAGTGAGCTCTAAGCACTTGGCCTTTCTACATGTGTAGACCCCTTATTGTACACACATACTATCTATAGTAGTATCATCTGATTCTGGTTAAGGCTTCCCACTATGGTTTTTCCCGTTACAAGGTTTCCACATATAAATATTGGTGTTATGTATTGTGGATGTTACTGTCTTTTTGTTTCACACATGAATCTTTACTGGTACTGCAATTAACTGATAAACTGTCTAGCAGCATAAAGTTTTTTTTATCGGTATAAAGCATTAAAGTTTGGTTAAGTTATTTTTGGTTTGAATTTATTGGACAACTGATTCACCCCCCCCCCCCCCCCCCCTCTTAGTTGTCTCTAGGACCTAACAAACTAGCTATAAGTTCTATGCTTGAAAGACTTGGATATCTCAAAATGAGAGAATGAGAGATCTATTTATAAGGAAAATAAGGCAATGCAGGGCCAAGATTGGATAATCTCATCAAGGACCAGGATTGAAAGTTAATCAATCCATCTTTGCAATTCTCACCAATGAAATGGTGACAATTTTCAACAAGAGGTTTCTTGAGAGGAGATGCAAAAAGCATTAAATTCTTGAGAAGACATGAAGGTTACCTTAGGTGGTAAGGGTTAAGGTTAGGTTAGTGTTATCCATTGGATAAAGCTTTTACTCAAAGGATAAACTCTTGTGCAAGGGTTAAAGGGATAACCAAGGTTAAAGCCATGAATTCTTGATGAGACCCTTGGGTAAGATGAGGGTTGAGTTAGAGAGAAAGTCTCTAATCATGCAAGAAGGTTGAGTTAACCATTAATGGTTTTGTAAGAGCCTTAAATGGTTTGGAAGACTTTGAGGGTTAACTTGTTGAGGACATAAAGCCTTTAATGGTTTTCAAAGACTTTGGAGGCTTTGAGAAGTGACTTCTCTTTGCTTAGGAATGTGACAATATTTAGGAGATGGATTAGGCTAAATTAGAATTGATTAGAAGAATTTAGAAGGGGCTTTAGGAGGCAAGTGGGAGATATAGGAAAATGCAAGTGGATGGAGGAGGATTTTAATTAAAATAAAATTACTTTATTTCAATCAAATAGATGCAACTTGCATAAATACAAGTGGGGGATTTAAATAAATAAATTAGATTTATTTATTTGCAAGGATCAATTTAATTAAATATAAATTTTAATTAAAAGGGGAGAAAGGGGATTTAATTAAATAAAGTGATTTATTTAACCAAAGGCTAGAAAAGGCTTAGATGAACTAAAATAAATAATTGAGTAATTCATTTAATCAAATAGATGAATGTGAAGGAATTAATTAAATAGAATTTAATTAATAGGAGGAATGGGGTTAAAATAAATATTAAATATTCATTTAGGAAAGTGGTCAGATTTATACGTCTACAGATATATTTTCTTTTACTTGTGAAGATTTGAAAGGGTTTGATCCTAGTCTGGCCCAGCATACCATAGAGCTAGATCAAAATGCAAGGCCTGTCAGATAAAAGAAAAGACCCATAAATCCCAAGGTTGAACCCTTAATGAGAAAGGAGTTGTCCAAGCTCATAGAATCTAATATAATTTTTTGAATAAAACATTCTTCTTGGGTAGCTTATCATGTTCTAGTTAGGAAAAATAATGGAGAAATCAGGTTATGTGTACACTTTAGGGATTTCAATAGGGCCTCCCTTAAAGATCATTATTCCCTTCCCTCCATGAAAAAAATATTGGATAAACTAAGTGGTTCAGAGAGATTTTCATTCTTGGATGGATATTCAAGATATAATGAGATCCCAGTCCAAAAATCAGACCAATTCAAGACTACATTTACTACTATTGGGGCAACTATGCCTATTGTAAGATGCCATTTGGACTAACCGATGCAAGTGCCACTTTTCAAACAGATATGGATATGGCCTTTAGGAGAGTATTAGTATAATTTATGTTGGTATACCGAGATGAGATAACTGTGTACTCCAAGCACACAACTGACCACTTCAGCCACCTTGAATAGGCATTCAAGAGATGCAAAGAATATGGTGTGTATTTAAATCCTAATATGTGTGTATTTTCTAGTGATCAGGATAATTTGTTAAGACACATCATATCAAAGGAAGGTTTGGCCATAGATCTAGAAAGGTTGGAGGCCATTTTGCCTCTCCCAATCCCAAGTCACAAAAGGGGTTTGCAAAGTTTCCTTGGTAGGATCAACTTTATAAGGAGATTTATTCTAAACCTGGTCGCTATATGGTTAAATATCTGATGACCATGTTAAAAAGGATATAGCTTTTAGATGGACTAGGGAGGGAAAATATGGTTTTGAACAGTTCAAATTAGCAATTTCTTAGGGCCCAGCCCTGGGAAATCCCATTTATTGCAAAGACTTCATCCTCTATACATTGGAAGGAGAAGCAAGTATCTCAACTATTTTAACACAACTAAATGAAGATGAATTAGAGTGGTCCATTGCCTTTTTCAGTGAAGGTCTAAAAGATTATGAGCTTAAATATGACTATGTGGAGAAGTAGGTCATCACTTTGGTTAGGGCATTGAAGAAGTTCAAACACATGTTATCCAACAATTGGATTCAACTCCTAGTCCCACATGCAAGTGTGAAGAATTTTATCATAAGCAAGGATATTAGTGAGAAGAGATCTAGATGGATCACCAAGGTTATGGAATATGACCTCAACATCAAAATAACCAAGCTTCTAAGAGGCAAGGGCCTATGTGAGTAGTTTATTTCATCTTTTGAAAAAGACCCAGAGACCACCCTTGTGTTACAAGAAGAGGAGCGACTGGCCAACAATGAATATGGACAAACTAGTTGGATTGAAGACATGACCACCTTCTTAAGGGATGGTAATTACCCTCCTCATTTTGATAGAACTAAGAGAAGACACTTTAGGCTTTATCCTATCCCTTATGTATTAGTGGATGACATTCAGTTCAAAAAGGACCTTAATGGAGTCTTATTGAGATGCATCAAACAAGATCAGGTTAGTAGACTATTAGAAGAGTTTCATGATGGTCCCTTAGGTGGCCATTCCTTTGTAAATACTACTTCCATGGAAATAATCAAGGTGGGCTATTATTGGCCTTACCTATTCAGGTATTCACAGAAGTTAATGAGGACATGTAAGGACATCGATGTGTTTGTAGGTAAACATAGGTTGGTTTCCTTTCCTCTTCAACCTATATAGATTGATCAACTCTTCAATCAATAGGGCTTAGATTTTATTGGCCCAATTAACCCTCTATCAAGCATTGGCCATAACTATATTTTGGCCATCACAGATTACTTCACAAGGTGGATGAAGGCAGGTGCCTTGAAAGATGCTATTGAACATTCAGTGGTTAAATTCACGGAGGGAATTGTAACTATAATTGGTGCCCCTTGCACCGTCATATCTGACAATGCCAAGGCTTTTGTCAGAGCTTAAATCAGTTTATGGGAAGTTAGGCATGATGTATATTTGAAGACATCATCAAACTACTACCGCTAGGGGAATGGTCTAGTTGAGTCCTTCAATAAGAACCTTATCAAAATCATCCAAAGGACTCTATATGACAACCAGAGGTCTTGGGATTTGAAGTTGGGGACAACTTTATGGGTTGACAAGATTACACCTAAGAGAGCATTTGGTAATTCTCCTTTCATGTTAGTGTATGGAAGAGAAGCAAGACTTCCTTTATCTCTTGAGTTTCCCTCTTGACTTGGCACACCAGTAAAAGCTAGGAAAAATGATCTCATGACAGTCAGATTTGTAGAGTTGATGGAGCTAGAAGAAATCAAAAGTAGGGTCATGCAGAACCTCAATAGTCATCAGGGATAGGTCAAAGGAATTTTAACAAAAATTCCACTCATAGGACCTTCAAGATTGGTGATATTGTCCTAAAGTGGGATGTTGACTAAGCCAAGCTAGGTAGGCACTCCAAATTTCATGACATTTGGATTGGCCCATATGTCATCACTAGCTATAGGGAGGTCAATTCATTCCATCTATCTAGACTTAGCGATGACGCCCTCCCCATTAAAGTCAATGGCATCCACCTTAAGGCTTGTTTTTGAGGTGATTTTTGGCCCATATAAATATTAGTTAGCTTTTAGCTTTCAAAAAATTCCACGAGCATAATATATTCTCCCTTGCAATAGCAGAGTTCTGATTTTTTGTAGGTTGTGGAGGTAAAGGTTTTTTATTTTGTTGCAGTCTCGAATCTATGCCCAATGGATTATCCCAAGCTATTGATCATATGCCAAGTAGGTTTGTCATCTCCTCTAAATCACTAGAAATGTTAACCATTTTTGTGTCACCCTTAGCCATGCATATAAGCAGTCTCAGATAACATATTGGCTAAAACCCTATTACTTCCCCAAGGGCCTAAAACCTAACCCCTTAAGGCTTCTTTCCTTAGATTTTTTGGCCTTATTCTTTTTCTCCATTGTCCAGTTGGGGTAGTCATTTCACTTAAGGCCCACTGGCTAGAGGAGGGCTTATTCATTCTTCTACTGACCACTTTTACCTGCTACTAGGAGACAAAGTGCTTATAACAATATAACTACCTTATCGTAGTATCGTAGTGGTTGGAGCTAGAGATGTTAGACACAATGCACCACTGAGAGGGGGAGGGGGTGAATCAATGGTTCTCAAATCTTTTCCCTTTATCAATCCTATGTGAGCATACCAGTTGATAGATTTAACTCAATGTAGAATTACCAGTTAGTGAGGACATCACATAACACTAGCATATACGAGGAAAACCCAAGATGGGAAAAACCTTGGTGAGCAATTCTGCTAGAGTCTGTTGCTCTAATCCAACCTCACAATGAAAACACAGTTACAAAGTTTAGGGCACCAACCCAAGGAGCACCAACCCATGAATTTAGGACACCAACCCAAGGAGCACCAAGCTTTGACTTTATGGGCTACAACCTAAAGGAGCTATAACCCCTGCACTAAGCTACAACTTAGTGAACACAAAGATAACTTCAATTATAAAAGTATTTTTCTTGTTACAAGTGAATCTTGCAACCTTGTCATACATCTTACTTTGTTAGTGAGATACTTTCTCTACTACACCGACTCACTCTTCTGCTACTCTTCCCCTACTGCTTCTCTATTGGTAAGCCCTACTGGTTCATCTCTCTTCTGTTCTACTCTCATTGAATCTCCTCCTCACTACTCTGCTCTTCACCAGTTATACTCTCTATCGGTTCTCTATCTACCTTCCCTACAGCCTCCTTCACTTTTGTTCTATCGGTATGAACACTACTGGTTCTTCTCTCCAACTGGTTGAATGCTTGAACTAGGTTCTCTCTCACTCCCACTCTCTTCACAAATGCTCGTTGAGCACTTGGTTGATTTGCACTTACTTACAAAAGTCTTCCACTTTGCAATAGCACAATATTCTTCTCTTTAGCAACAACAAACAATCTCTTTGGCCTTCATACTTATAGCCTAGTCTTCCCACCAAAAACCAATTCAAAATCTGGGTTGTTAGGGTTTCCTCACCATCCTTGAGGTAGACCAAATCCAATCAGATCTTGCTCAATCTAATCTCCTTGACATCCATCTATTCATCTCTGCCATTGATGGACCTTCTAATACACGTTTTCCAAATATAGGAAACATGATCCTCTACCTCGACCTGTATCTATCAAACAACCATTAATGCCTCTATTGTTTCCTTCTCAAGGTTGTCTTATAGTTTGATCTTCTTCCTTTGATTTAGGTGCCAACAACTCCCTGATTCTTCTCTATGGTTCATTCTTCCTCGAGCCACATGCTCCTGGCCTGATCCACAAATCATAGGATCCACATTCAATCCACACCTGTTGAGATACCTAACAACACACAACACTTCACCAACCTTTGCGAGCTTTCCACCTTGACTCCTTGTGGAATCCACATCATCCAACTATTAACTTGAATTTTTCATTTGGTCCAGATAGGATCACCGATCGAAACACTATACTAGTTCCTTTTCTCTGTCAGTTTGCTAATCCTTCCGGTCTCAGCGATTCTGTCGGTTACCTCCTTATGTCTACACTCTACTGAACTACCTGTGGAACTTCCAAACTGGTCTCTAGACATGTATATCTAAAGTATGCTCATTCCCACAAGTGGGAAGTCTTCTGCATCTACACCTTGCTTATATAACCGGTGGACTTTACCAGTTACCACTCTTGATGACACCATGTCATCAAACTTCACAAGACTCCATCCTCAATTAGGTCTTTCTACTTCTGACTGCATCTGCTTAGCCTTGCCTTTCTCCCTAATCAATTATGTTCATTCCTCTACCGGTTTGTCAAGGTGACAAACACTTCACACTTTCCCTATACTAGCATCTCAATGTGCCTTCTCAGTCGGTCCAGTGCATAACCCAGATCTTATGTACTTAAGGAATTCCCTTAATTCATAACAGGAGATAAGCTCCACTTACTTGGTGGAGTAACACCTTATCTTCTGCATCCTACAATGCTCTTCATGTGACTTCCCTATTTGTGCAACATCTTTTCAAATAGGCACATGTGATCTGATTAGAGCACCTTCACTATCAATCATTGTTTCTCATGATGACTGCATCTTCATCCAGTGGGACTCCTATTGTTTTGCAACATCACATCATACCGATGACCTATTCAATCTTGTCTTCCAATGTTGATGTGATTCAGGTAACATTCTATCTCTTCATCACAAACACCATCCAAGCACCCTGCCCTTTCTTCTCGCCCATCCTTGGTAACCACAGACTGTCAACACAGAACTTATCAGTTGACATCCTTTCCTTGCTTTATTGGTGTTCTGCAGTACACGGTGATATCCAAGATATCACATCCTGTACTCCTTCATAACAGTGTTGCACATATATCTCTACTACTGGTAGTCATCCCATACCGGTTGACATCAATGCCAACACAATGCCAACAAGAGATTGACCCACAACTACGATGTTGTGATACCTGCTAGTTATTCATCACAATATCATTGCATTTGAAAGAGATTGTTATGTTCTCTTTGCAATATGGTAGTGACCATTGTTGTTGACTATTGGATGTTATCGCACTACCACAACCATCTGAAGTAGTAACGAGGTGACCTTTTCGGTGTTGCAATAGCCGAACAATGGAAAGATTAGCTATGTTATCTTGGGGTCACAATAGTTGTGACTAACCACCACTTGACCCTTGTGATATGGTGATTGGATGTTGGTGGTGTGAAGGTTTGTTACTACTCTATTGTGATAGTTTGGGGATAATATTTTCTTCCCCCTATGAGATTATGGTAACCTTGGTGATGATTGAGGTAAAGCCACACCGCTGTATCACAACGGCTAAAGAGAAGGTTTTATCCTTGACTATAATACTGTGGTAAAGCTTGTTTAGCTGGTGGGGCCAACTTGTTTATTGTGGTGCAATCTCGGACAACTAGTTGTGCATGAGGATGATGGGGTGGCTCTAATTTAAACCTAAAGTGAGCATTGAAATTTAAATTAGTTCTCGAGGATGGTTACCAACTTAATAGGTTGAAAATCAGTTTCTGACTTCATCGGCGACCCAAATCGGATGTGATTCCAACCACTTCAGGAGGCTGATGGATGATTTTCATTACTTTACATGGCCACTACAAATGTTTCTCTCAACCACCCATGCACATTTATTACCTACAAAATACTTTTGGGCCTGACAAAGACATCATATGCCATCCTAGTGCAGGGTTTCACTCCAAATTTGGGGATTCTTTTCCCCAATTCTATGGACAATATATTTAGGCATGCAACATTAGATCAATTATTTAGATATGATCCTCATTCCTCTATGACCTAACCCTAGTAAGCTTAGGGTTTCAAATGGAATGTTCTATCTGATCTATGCTTGATCTATAAAAGTTGTAACATATTATAGGGGTTCTTTTCCCTTTTCTCTTACATAATTCTATGATTTTTGCAACTATAATTTCCTTTCCCTTATGTTAATAAACTATCTATTTTACCTTATCTCTATTCTCGAATACATTGTGTGTTATTCACCATTTCTTTTGTAATCTTTCTACTTTTCTCTCTTGATTTCAATTTGTGTTAAATTTTGCTTGTATGTGTTATCTATGGATATCTCTCAGTCCCTCTCAACATCTAGCTAGGTTCTAACCTTTTACTTTTCTCTGGAGATAGTTGGTAGATTGAGGTTTGTGTATACTTTTGGGTAGTTTATTGATGTCTTGTGCATTCACAAGTGAGGGAAACAAACATATTTTAATCTTTGTGCATCGCCTTTCATTTTCCTTTTAGAATTCCTTATTCCCTTTTCCACTCTCAATCATTAGATTAGGCTTTACAAGTCTTGGGTTGGTCCAATACTGCACCCTGGTGGGAAAGGAAGCCAACATTCTTCAAAGATTCAACTTCACATGTGCAAGATCCCACACTCGGATTTTTTTTCCATGTTTCATGAGGTTGTTGAGAATTAGTGTCTCAACAAGGGTGCATACTTTTGTGATAGCAACACCACTTGAATATTATAGTATGGTATGTGTAATAGTATCTAGGTCATTTAAGGCATGTAAGAGCATCTTTGACACTACAATATCTATATGAGAAACCATGACATGTGGTAGCATGCAAAAGGGGCATACAAAGTGAACTTGCAAGGGTATGTAAGTAGGATTTTGAATAGTTTATGATGAATAAGAATGGTTTACAAAAGCATCTTGTAACAATTTTAAATAGTTCAAAATAGAGGGAAAATTTTTATGGGTGGAAAGAATGATTCCAAGAGTTATGTGCTCTTCCTAGTATGTTGACTCATAATGAGAGGAAATTGGAATTGGGAAGACCAATTTGAGCACACAAAATAGGCTCCTTTTTTTATCATTGTTTTATTTTTGGCTATAGAGAAGAAAACATGACTTTTATTTATCTTTTTGAAGTGATCTCTTTATGGTTAAGGTAAAGGAAGAGAATTCATTAATTTCCATCGACTTTTGGGAAGAAATATAGATAAATATACAAGGAAATAATCCTTGAATTTTTAACACGTGTACTATTTTAAATATACCTTTTTTCCTTAATTCCAATCTCTAGCTTGAATATTATAAATTACCTAAGATACATGTAGGATAATCATTTCATAATATTATGATAGAAATTTCAAATATTTTGAGCCATTTGGAAGGATAGATAATGTGAAGATTATTTCTCTCTGCACAAGACTTAAATAGTTATGTCTCATAATTTTATACCATTTATCATATGTATTTGACTATATTCCTCATATCAACTTTTCATCAAGAAGTCTGTTCTAGACTTCTAGGCTACTATGACCTATTCTAAATATGTTTTAGATCTAAATTTTTTTCCATGATAGAGATATTTTTTAGTTATGTAGGTTGTCTAATTAGATGAATAGTCTTAGTTGATTCTCAATTTCCATCATAGTCTCCCTTTAGTAGTTTTTAAAATTGACATCATGTATATTTGTATAACATCTAAAAGTCATTTCTACATGGTTTTTTTGCCTACAATTGTAAGCTAGTTACTCCTCCATTGGTAAATCCCATTTCTTATTGAGGAAATCACATTATTCTAAAGGGTGTAACTATTTATACTAGAGAAGAGATGGATGGCTAAGTATTTGTATGGAAGACAATTTTAAGAATAACCCCAAATTTTTGAATTTCTAGTTTTGATACTATGGATAATACTAAGAAAAAATATGTTTTCTTTTGAGTTATTTATAGCTTTCCTTAAAGTAAGATCATAAGAAGAAATAAAATCTTCCCTTTCCTTGGATTCATCAAATCTTTCTTGGCCAAATAGAAGCATATAATCTATAAAATATTATAAGTGTTGTAATTGACAAAAGAACTTATCCTTTTTACACTAGCATTTCAAGTTTAATTTAAGGACAACATTAGATCAACATAAATATTTAGCAATAATTAGGGAAAGAGAAGGATAAATTGGATCACATTGTCTAATTCCATGTGTGAAAGAAAAGAATCTAAAAGGGGTACCATTCAATAAAATTGAGAATATTATATACCTGAGTACATTATCCTTATCCAACAACCATTGATTGTTTTTGGTCATTCATTATTTTTTTCTTAATCTTTTTGTCTCATTCTAATGATAACTTAAGGCCATCTTGACCTCGATATATCTTGGTATTTTAAGAAAAAATGAAAATATGGAATGGTCATTATTTTCTTATGTCATATTTGTGAATGTTCTCATAACATTTCCATGAAAAATGTGTTCTTTATGTGTCTTGAAATGTATTCTAGCATACTATTTTTTCAAACGCATATAAGGGCATTCATAACTTTTTTACTCTAGGACTATCATGCTTTAAGACTAACTTTCTCAAATAATTAGATAATTTTCTTTTCCACCCAGTATAAATAAGGACAACTTTTTCATTTGTAGATTAATTTCCTATGCAATGGATACAAATTCATCTTGGTTCCTGATACCTTATTCCATAATATATATTTTCTATATTAAAATAAGGACTTTTCTCTACATATTTATCAACATAATTAGAAAGCACAATATTAATCATTTACATATCTATTAGTGTCATACCTATCTATTTCATAATGACCAATTGTATATACACATATCTATCATATTTATGAATCATATTAATCCTTTATATATAGATCACATTTGAAATAGATATAAGAATCATAACGCATGGAACATCGTCCATAGAATTAAAATATTAGTTCAAAATATTTTACATCGCAATACCACATCATTCTCATAAACATGATTCATAGCATAACAACATCAGTAAAATATGCATCACTATTAAATTTTTTTTTTGAAACATACATGTACATATATAAACATCATAACAATCATATAAGAAAAACATGATATAGAATGCATATATATATATATATATATATATATATATATATATATATATATATATATATATATATATATATTCATTATCATAGAATAATCATGATCTTGAAAAATAAGCATGCATATTGTCATTAAAAGTATGATCTCTTCTTGTTTACATAATAAAAACTTGTTAGGGTACATCACAAATGTATGTAGAACCGTTCATGAGACATAGAAATATATATGCAAGCCCATAGACAATATGATGCAATATCTATAAAATATAAACAAAATACTAAGAGGATCGCATACCCTCTAAATCAATGGTTGACCGCTGTCTTGCACCTATTGATTGTCTCAAGTGGCCTTGTCTATTTTTATGATCTTGTCTGTGATGTTCATGGTGGCCATGGCAAGATGACACCCTCACTATTTGACTTCTATGATTGTGACCTACTTGATTTACTTAGAGTATAGCTACAGGATTATCTCTATTTAGGCACTACCCCTCATATAGCAACCTATAGTACACATTCTCCTGAGGTTCCCTAGCAATCTATAGCATAGCTAGACCCATAAGACCCTCTACTATTTATCTTTGATTAAGAGTCAAAGCCTCTGCTCACTTTTGTATCAACTCCACCTATAACCTATTAATCTATGCTTGTAGGCTATCTCTTTGGGCTCATGTTTTATCTGTATGCTTTCTTCCACCATCCCTCTTCGCACAAGCCTTATCAAATTTTGATATTGTTGTATTGAGATGCACCTATAACCCTTCCAACTCATCTCACCCACCACCACTTCCTCTTACTTCACAATCTTTGGATGATCTCTTTCCTTAGAATGAACACAATATCGTTCCACTCTCTCCACATCCATCACCATAGATCCTCATTATCCTATTATCCCCCATCTTCCCCCAGTCTTCTACAACTACGTCAACCCTGTGTCATCCTATCTATCCTCAATCTTGGCTTCGTCTCATCTATCCCACCCTACACCTACACCTACATGCCTTGTAGGTGTTAAGCAAAATGACACCTTATGTAATTTGTAATATTCTATTATACAGATTGTAGTCACCACATACCATCTATTACTTTCAAATTGCTAAATATACAGATAATAACTTATATAGCCCAACCCACAAGAAAATAAAAAATTGTTTTGAAAGGAATATAACATAAAATCTGTTGTAGAGGACATTGAAACGAGAAAGTGAACAGAGCTTGGAAGATTATGCTACACCTGGTGGAAAATAAAAGAGCATTCAAAATGATGAAAGCTAAACTGTGATCGAACAATATTAACACAAATAATAATCATAATATTAAGTTGTTCGGGATATGAATCACTGGAATGATTTTATTAAATTCATAACAATATGACTTTTATAAAACGTTTTGATAACATAACTATCCAAACCATATGAGAAGAACACGAAGGAAAGGTAACATAAACCATCCCATACTATAACCACCCAAACCATATGAGAACTGACAAAACAAAGCCACTAGGACAACACTATTAGATATAGAACAAACAGTACCATCCCATAATATCCCAAACAATTCTACCACACACGGTTACGTTAAGTTTTAAGCGCCGTTTATGGTTTGTTTTTCACAGCAGATGAGTCACCTGCAAAATAGTCAATTGAGAATTAGCGTTCTTGAATTCTTTTGTTAAATGAAGTTTAAACTAAAGATGGCAGGCAGGCAAGCTGTCATTGAATAGCCACTACTTGGCTTTAATTTACCTTTCATTTTTATTCTTTTTTGCCCTTTGTCGTCTGTGTCGTTTGTAGCGGATGAGCCACCTACATAACAGTCATTTGAGAATTAGCGCTCTTAAAATCTTTTGTTAAATGAAGTTTGAGCTAAAAATGGCAGGCAAGCAAGCTTCCCTTGAATAGAAACTACTTGGCTTTTATTTACCTGTCTGTGTATTTGGAGGTGTCTCAATAAGCAGAACGTCGGGTAGGTCATTCCTTATCTCTCTCGCGAAGTTTACCAGTAGCGTCTACAAATCCATCCGAAAGACATACGATTTGCAAGCCAGCCTCCGCAATGATTTCTTTAACATTGTCAAGATTGTCGCTCACTTCCTGCACAGAAGCAAAACGCCAATTGACTCCTATTTCTCTCACTTTCATCTCACGCTCAACTATTTTGAAACTCGGGGTTCCGCCAACAAGAAGCACATACATTGTATGGCATAAGTCCTCGTGCGCACCTCCGTTACCACCGCCACCGTCCGAAAGATATATAATTTCATTATCAGCAAGAGCTATCTTTTACATAATCGATTGTAACTACTCGTTCATATCATTCACATAGGCCAATCTCCAACTGAATGGTATCCGTTTCTCCCATCCATGCTTCTCGAAATTGAAACCATTCCCGTTGCCTGCCATAGAGCCTGCTATAATTGTTTGTCTTTCACACAGCACACAACTATATCTCCAACTGCAAGCATGCCTTTGCTATTGATATAGGCATGAATTACATTGGCTGTGGACAAATTTGTACACCACACCACGATCAATTTGATGTGACAACCTTTTAAAATGAAATAAAGTTAAGATGTCATTGGGAGAAAGGAGATCTACGATGTCAACTTTTAACAAAATAAAGTTAAGATGTCATTGGGAGAAAGGAGATCCACGAGGTTAGCCAAACTCTCAAGAGTTATTCGTTAAGTTAATTTCTCTTCTTTTACTTGATGATTCTCGACAATTTTTTTTTTTAATCTATATTTTCTATATTTGTAATTATTATATCTATTTGTTAGTCGGGTTTGTTGGATTTTTTTCAAGCCTCTCTAGTTTCTTTGTGAACTATTATGATCTAATTTGTATGGGTTGGTAACCCTTTCACAAACCTCATTTTTTAGAAAAATTAAATATAAAAATATTTTATTAATGTTTTACATTGACTAGAAATAAGGAAACTTTACTAATTAAACCATCATACGTTTTAATATTTCTGTAATAGGTAGCTTGCACTCCTAAATTTTGTAGGCTACTAATTGAGCATCATTATTTGCAAATAAATTTCCAAAATTGTTCACTCAAATTGACCATCTTCCATGATTAAATCTACATATGCACTTAACATAATGGTTGGGGAGAGAGAATTGTACAAAATAAAAGAAAATAAATTTTATTTAAAAGATAATCTGGAAAAATAAAGATTATACAACCAATCCAATTCTTAAGAAAATATCATTCTTTTGGATTACATAATTGTAAAGCTAACTCAAGACGAACTAGGGAGTATAAAAAACAAAAAAGCTATTTGTAGTTAATTTCAAGCCAAAAAGATCTTTATTGCTTTCCAAGGAGACCAATTCAAAGCATATATTGAATCCCTTTTTTGAACAAGTACTAACTCTACTTAAAGAAACTAATTGCAAGTAGAAATTGTTGACACTAAATATGTCTTTTCTACCAAATGGATAAAAAATAAAAACTATATCCATGTTGTAGTGAGTTTTCTTTCCACATTAAAAAGCATTCTTGTACCATTGTAAATTGCATCCCTATGCAATTTATTGCTCAACTAGGCTATATTTTAGCATGCATTATTGCAAGGCATGTGCCCTTGGTCTCCTTGTGGTGTGCAGCGTAATGCTCAGGTTTGCGAACTGGCTTAACCGCCTCCCATGGATTCATTAAGTCTTATAGTTGTATCAGGCATTAACAGGTCAATCTTTTGGTGCAATAGGAACCGTGTTTCCAACAAGTGGTATCAGAGCCTGGGTCACAAGTTCAAACCCCTGGCTTGCACTGGGGGAGATTGTTGCAAGGTGTGTGCCCTTGGTCTCCTTGTGATGTGCAATGCAATGCTCAGATTTGCGACATGGGTAACCACCTCCTATGGATTTATTAAGTCTTGCGGTTGTATTGGGCATTAACAGGTCAATCTTTTGGTTCAATGACAACTATGTTTCCAACATGTATGACCTCTCACATCTAGTCTTCTTCATCCTAGCTCAATTCTACATATCATTCTAAATTCTCCTTTCCGTTTTGGACTGGAGGTCCCAATTTGGGTTCACATTAGAGGGAGAAGGGTGCTTAGGGTGACCTAATCCCAAGAGTGAGCTAATCAAGGTACCACTCTCCCTAGTGTTTGGGCCCAAATGCAAAGCACATAATGGTCAACTAGGTTAAGCAATAAATCCTTGTCCATGCTCGCCTACTCCAAATTTTGCATCCCAAACTGCTTGGGAGAGGTTTATAAGCAAGGTATCCTCCATCATTTTAGGTAGAACACAAATGGACAAGATAATAGAACAAGGAAGATTCAACTCAAGCATTCAAGGAATTTCATCCCACCATATTCTTCATTCTAACAACCATAAACAACCCCCATTCAAGTATCTCTTCTATGGTGTCCTTTTAGATCTCTTGTGGAGTCGTGATATTGCATCAAAATTTGTGATCATATTCAAAAAAGTATTTGCATCATCAAGGTGTAAGACACTATCATTCTCTGATCTACCCTCTACTACATATCAACACACTTTCCTTTCAAGTAAATTTCAATTCAATTTCAAGGTTGATTCCAAGACTGGGGTTTGACTTAGGCAAACCCCTTTACACTTAAATTTTACCTCTTTTCTGTGTGCAGAAACGTGATAAACCCATGAAGACAAGTGCAGAGCAAGTAGGTGGAGATCTATAGTCTAAAATTTGTCAAAATTGAAACTACAAGGAGTAGGCTAAGCATGACACCTTAGTCCTGAGAGAAGATTGAGTTGGATACCTTGCTCTCTCTATTTTTGCTTGAAATTTTTTTTGCAACTTGGTTACAATCTACTCTACTGAATCTTCTTCTAGAATCGATCTTTTTGTTCACTATCTTCCTATACACATAAAAGGTCTTATCTCTTTGCAAGCTTTTCCAATGCCTCTCTCTCTTTCTTTTTCTTCTACTTTACCATGACTATGTGTCTACCCTGATTCTTCCGCTAAAGTGGGGCTAAATTTAGCATTGCAACTAGGGCTCGCGAACCCTAGTGATGTCACATGTACGATCATAGTAGGGGGTTCACTTCAACCCCAAAGAGTAGTTCGCTCGAACAACCATAGTACAAACAAACACCCTCAGAATCTTTTTCCTCCATCCGTGGTTTTCCTTTGCGGGTGAAAGTGGGAAAAATTATTATGAGAAGACCCCCCTATTTTAGCATCTATGGCCTCCTGTGGGTGTCGTTCATCCCAAATCAATTGTACATCTTATTTTGGCTTCTCTTTCCCATTCTGTACCTTAGGTCCCAATTTGGGGCCACATTAGAGGGAGCATGGTGCCTAGGGTGCCTCGCTCCTAGGAGCGAGCCAACTAGGGTGCCTTGCTCCCCAATGTTTGGACCCAAATTCAAATGACATAATAGTCAACGTGGTTAAATGGCAAATATTTCCCCATGTGGGCCTGCTCCATGTTTTGCACTGCAAAATGTTTGGTTGAAGTATATAATCAAGGTATCCTCCCTCATTTTAGGTAGAACATAAATGAACATGAGAGTATAACAAGTAAGCAATCAAATTCAAGCATTCAAGACATTTCATCTTGCCATATTCTTCATTGTGGCAACCTTCAACAACCTCCAAGCAAGTATGTTTTCTATGATGTCCTTTTAGATCTTTTGTAGAGTCATGATATTGTATCAACATTTATGATCATCTTCAAAGAAATATATACATCATAAAGATATATAAGTGAATTTCATTCATACATCTAGCCTATGCAACATATCAACACACTTTCATTTCAAGTACATTTTAATTCAATTTCAAGATTTATTCCAAGGTTTATCTTATAAAAAGAAAGAATCATATTGTGATCGCCATCTGACTTTAAAGTTGGGACGGGGCTAGCTAAAGCAATTTTGATGTTGATGTATGTGACTGAGATTTTGACGTTGATGCATGTGACTAAATGTGTGTTCTTATTTTCTATAAGCCTCACCATGATTTCATATTAGACAGGTCGAAGTGGATAAGACAACACCACTATTGCATGAGGGTCCATCCATCGACACGTCTAGTTTTTTCCTATGGCAGATTGCTTTTTCTTTCCTTCTATTGTATTTTCTAAACCGTCCTCTGTAAAAATTGGTAAAGTGAAGGGATAATAATGATAGACTGCATCACCTACCATCAACTTGCCCTGGGGTGTAAAGATCTTATGACAGCAACAATCTGAAAATAAAGTGGGGCTTGAACCGATAATCAAGTTATGTGTCAATTTAGGCACAAGACACCTGTGACATCCTTTTGTGCTGAGTGTTCAAGTTATGAAATACTGTTTTCTCGCGAAACCTAAGCTATATTTTATCAAGAGAAACCACGGTCCTCATGTCTAAAGCCCTGTGTCATATCTGGAATGCTTAGTCTATATTTCACAACTGGTAGTCTTGTAAGCTTCAATTCTGAGCATCCTACAAAAAGTTAGGCTCCATACATACACACTAGTTGAGTGGATGTTACAGGTCTACGGTCAAGGTCTGTGATGCTACATCTTCTTCCTTTCTTTCTATCAAAGTGGGGATGGGGTAGTTGCAATTTATTTTGATGTTGATGTATGTGACTAAAGGTAAAGGAAATTTGAAGGTACTTTATTATTCCTTTAAAACACATCAAAACAGATTGAAGGGGTGGGGCAACACCTTTGTTGGACGACGGTCCATCCACCTACAAGTCTATTGGTTACGAATGGCAGCTGCCATTTCCATCCATCTTATTGTCTTTGTTGGGAATAATTCACCTTACCAAACAATTTTGTTCTAAACTGCCCACTATAAAAAGTTGCAAAGTGAATTGGTTAACAGTGAAGTTGGAGTACCAAAATCAAATGAAATCGATAATCCATGGCGTATAGATTATGAACAAAGTAAAATAGATAGACGTTCAAAGAAAGTGCGCTTCATTTTCAATCCTAGCTGGCAATGACTAAGTATAGTACAATCCCCTTTTTTCAATTTTGCCTGTCAAGGAGAAGAACGAACAATTTTACGTGGCCAGTTGATAAAAAGTTTGGAAGAGAAATTTGGAAAATTGTTGGAAAGAAGGCTAGAAAGTAAAATGACACTGCGATTGTACAGCGTAACCATTCTTCCCTGTACAATCTAATCCTTTAGAAATGCAACGGATGAACATTAAAGCAGATAAAACAATCTAATTTAAGAGTGAGTATTATTCTTTGTATTAAAGATGATACCTCCATTCAATATACACTAGCATAAAATGGAACATTTGATATATACCATCCATTTCTATATCTTAGTTAGGTCATCATAAAATGAAATATTTGATACTCCAAATTAGCCTCATTTCTTAATATATTCTTTAAGATTAAAGTAAATTAAATACTATTGGATAACTTGGTAATCTTATATTGCTTTGGGTTTGGAAGATACATCAACTATATAAAGAAATGATATTTCAATAAACAAAAATAAGCTATATAAATAAAAAATTAACGAATTTCATTAGCTAGAAAAACATAGGTCGATGATAGATTTTTTTCCTACAACACACATGCATTATTCCTTATGTTATATACCATTCAATAAAAGGTATAGCTTTTAAACCGTTAAGAATTTGAAGATGATGTAAACTAGTGGTTTGTAACATCTTGTCTATAGATTCTAAATATATTTTTTTCCAAATTTTTTTGAATAAAATTGTATTGACTTTTTCATCTCCTTTGAAAAGTATTTTTTTATAACAAACAACATTTTTTAATAAAGACGTGCATTACTTTTTCTTTGTTTTTTTTTTTTTTTTTGTATATGATAAAAACTCAATTCTTTTGAATTTTGCTTTGTAACATCAATGTACCCAAGGCATGCAATTGGTTTCATAGTGATATGTTGAATATTTTTTATTTTATTAAGATTTGAAGTCGGACTAATTATAATTTAGACATAGGTGTATGTTTCAACACATTACTTGTAGTATATATATTGCAATTCTTTTTATTTTATTTTGTTAGAAAGAGGACATCAATTCATAGGGCATACATATTTTTCAGAATTTTTTAAAATTAGTTTACTATTTTTTCAAATGCGTTGAATAGAGAAGTTCATGTTCGGTAAAAAACCTTTGTTTGGTTAAATCTAAAAATTAAGATCATAATAAACTCAATATGTAATAAAATTATAGTCATTGGAAATCTTGCTTCGAGGACTACCATCCTACATTTTGGGCTGTCAAGGTTATTCCATTTGAGCCTTCAACTAGAGGTTTCAAGGCCAAAATTTTGTAAAAAGTTAAAGAGTTTGGTTGAGAGAAGCGTAGAAAGGGGGTTCAAATGAAACCCCTTAGATTCATTTTGTAATGGTTAAAAATTGGTTAAAAAGGGGTTCGCTCAAAGGGGGGTTTGAGTGAACCCCATAAAATATTAAAAAAAAAAGGGGGTTTGAAGAAGATATTACTATGATACATAGTCAATATGATACTTCTATAGTGAGATGGAAAATGTTGATTTAGTTGGTCAAGGCTCTTCTAGGCTCTTTTTCCAATGTAAAAGATTCCTTATGAGTTCAAATTACAAGGAAAATGTAGAAGCATATATGTGTATTGCGGGGAAATAGGGTTCACTATCTTGTATGGGAAAACTAGGAAGCTTAGGCCTATTTATGCTTTAATTATTTTGAGATTGTGAATGATCCACTCGGCCCAAAATCTTCTTAAGCACATGGTGAATTCAGTGGTCCCTCATGCAGGTACTTGAAAGGTGACTTTGCAATTTAAGAAGGAGGATGCCCAATGAGATGAAAAGATGACCTTTTGTGTGTACATGAAGACAATGAACTGACAAACCAATTCTAGAAGAATCTGATAGAGAAAACTATAACCAACCTACACAACAAATCTCAGACAAAACTAGACGGAGCAAAGAACCTAGCTTGACTTTCTCACAAGACTGAGCTGCTCATCTTACCCCACTCTTGATATTTTTAAGGTTGATGAAATATAGACTATATATTTTCATCTGCTTGCTTTGGTGCAATGGGAACCATGTTTCCAACAAGTGGTATAGGAGCCTGGGTTGCAAGTTCAAACCCCTGGCTTGCACTGGGGGAGATTGTTGCAAGGTGTGCATCCTTGGTCTCCTTGTGATGTGCAATGCAATGCTCAGGTTTGCGACATGGCTTAACCACGTCCTATGGATTTATTAAGTCTTGCAGTTGTATTGGGCATTAACAGGTCGATCTTTTGGTTCAATGACAACTGTGTTTCCAACATGTATGACCTCCCACATCTAGTCTTCTTCATCCTAGCTCAATTCTATATCTCATTCTAAATTCTCCTTTCCATTTTGGACCCGAGGTCCCAATTTGGGTCCACATTAGAGGGAGAAAGGCGCTTAGGGTGACCTAATCCCAGGAGTGACCTAATCAGGGTACCACTCTCCCTAGTGTTTGGGCCCAAATTCAAAGCACATAATGGTCAACTAGGTTAAGCAATAAATCCTTCTCCATGCTCACTTGCTCCAAATTTTGCATCCCAAAATGCTTGGGAGAGGTATATAAGCAAGGTATCCTCCATCATTTTACGTAGAATGCAAATGGATAAGAGAATAGAACAGGGAAGATTCAATTCAAGCATTGAAGGAATTTCATCCCACCATATTCTTCATTCTGACAACCATAAACAACCCTCATTCAAGTATCTCTTCTATGGTGTCCTTTTAGATCTCTTGTGGAGTTGTGATATTGCATCAAAATTTGTGATCATATTCAAAATTGTATTTGCATCATCAAGGTGTAAGACACTATCATTCTCTGATCTACCCTCTACTACATATCAACACACTTTCCTTTCAAGTAAATTTCAAATCAATTTCAAGGTTGATTCCAAAACTGGGGTTTGACCTAGGCAAACCCCTTTACACCTAAATTTTACCTCTTTTCTATGTGCAAAAACATGATAAAACCATGAAAACAAGTGCAGAGCAAGCAGGTGGAGATATACAATCTAAAAGTTTTCAAAACTGAAACTACAAGGAGTAGGCTTAGCATGACACCTTAGTCTTGAGAGAAGATCAAGTTGGGTACCTTTCTCTCTCTATTTTTGCTTGAAATTTTTTTTTCAACTTGGTTACAATCTACTCTATTGAATCTTCTTCTAGAATCGATCTTTTTGTTCACTATCTTCCTATACAAATAAAAGGTCTTATCTCTTTGCAAGCTTTTCCAATGCCTCTCTCTCTTTCTTTTTCTTCTACTTTACCATGACTATGTGTCTACCTTGATTCTTTCGCTAAAGTGGGGCTAAATTTAGCATTGCAACTAGGCCTCACGAACCCTAGTGATGTCACATGTAGGATCATAGTAGGGAGTTCGCTTCAACCCCAAAGAGTAGTTCGCTCAAACAACCATAGTACGAACAAACACCCTCAGAATCTTTTTCCCCCATCTGTGGTTTTCCTTTGCGAGTGAAAGTGGGAACCATTATTGTGAGATGACCCCCCTATTTTAGCATCTATGGCCTCCTGTGGGTGTCGTTCATCCCAAATCAATTGTACATCTTATTTTGGCTTCTCTTTCCCATTTTGTAGCTTAGGTCCCAATTTGGGACCACATTAGAGGGAGCATGGTGCCTAGGGTGCCTCGCTCCTAGGAGCGGGCCAACCAGGATGCCTTGCTCCCCAATGTTTGGGTCCAAATTCAAATGACATAATAGTCAACATGGTTAAACGATAAATATTTCCCCATGTGGGCCTGTTCCATGTTTTGCACTACAAAATGTTTGGTTGAAGTCTATAATCAAGGTATCCTCCCTCATTTTAGGTAGAGCATAAATGAACAGGAGAATATAACAAGTAAGCCATCAAATTCAAGCATTCTAGACATTTCATCCCGCCATATTCTTCATTGTGGCAACCTTCAACAACCTCCATGCAAGTATGTTTTCTATGATGTCCTTTTAGGTTTTTTGTAGAGTCATGATATTGTATCAACATTTGTGATCATCTTCAAAGAAATATTTACATCATAAGGATATATAAGTGAATTTCATTCATACATCTAGCCTATGCAACATATCAACACTCTTTCCTTTCAAGTACATTTTAATTCAATTTCAAGATTTATTCCAAGGTTTATCTTATAAAAAGAAAGAATCATATTATGATCGGCATTTGACTTTAAAGTTGGGACGGGGCTAGCTAAAGCAATTTTGATGTTGATGTATGTGACTAAATGTGTGTTTTTATTTTCTATAAGCCTCACCATGATTTCATATTAGACAGGTCGAAGTGGATAAGAAAACACCATTGTTGCATGAGGGTCCATCCATCGACATGTCTAGTTTTTTCGTATTGCACATTGCTTTTTCTTTCCTTCTATTGTATTTTCTAAACCGTACTATGTAAAAATTGGCAAAGTGAATGGGGTAATAGTGATAGACTACATCACCTACCGTCAACTTTCCCTCGCGTGTAAAGATCTTATGATAGCAACGAACTGAGAATAAAGTGGGGCTTGAACCGATAATCAAGTTGTGTGTCAATTTAGGCACAAGACACCTATGACATCCTTTTGAGCTGAGTGTTCAAGTTATTTAATACTATTTTCTTGCGAAACCTAAGCTATGTTTTATCAAGAGAAACCACGGTCCTCATGTCTATAGCCATGTGTCTTATCTGGAATGCTTAGTCTATATTTCAGAACTGGTAGTCTTGTAAGCTTCAATTCTGAGCATCCTACAAAAAGTTAAGCTCCATACATACACACTAGTTGAGTGGATGTTATAGGTCTACGGTCAAGGTCTTGGATGCTACATCTTCTTCCTTTCTTTCTATCAAAGTGGGGATGGGGTAGTTGCAATTTATTTTGATGTTGATGTATGTGACTAAAGGTAAAGGAAATTTGAAGGTACTTTATTATTCCTTTAAAAAACATCAAAACAGATTAAAGGGGTGGGGCAACACCTCCGTTGGACGATGGTCCATCCACCTACAAGTCTATTGCTTATGAATGGCAACTGCCATTTCTGTCCGTCTTACTATCTTTGTTGGGAATAATTCACCTTACCAAATAATTTTGTTCTAAACTACCCACTATAAAAAGTTGCAAAGTGAATTGGTTAACAGTGAAGTCGCAATACGAAAAATCAAATGAAATTGATAATCCATGGCATATAGATTCTAAACAAAGTAAAATAGATAGACGTTCAAAGAAAGTATGCTTCATTTTCAATCTTAGCTGGCAATGACTAAGTATAGTACAACGCCCTTTTTTCAATTTTGCCTGTCAAGGAGAAGAACGAACAATTTTACGTGGCCAGTTGATAAAAAGTTTGGAAGAGAAATTTGGGAAATTGTTGGAAAAAAGGCTGGAGAGTAAAATGACACTGTGATTGTACAGCCTAACCACTCTTCCCTATACAATCCAATCATTTAGAAATGCAAAGAAAGTGCACTTCATTTTTAGTACAACCTAACCACTCTTCCCAATACAATCCAATCCTTTAGAAATGCAAAGAAAGTACACTTCATTTTCAATCTTAGCTGGCAACGACTAAGTATACACTGCCCTTTTTTCAATTTTGCTTGTCAAGGAGAAGAACGGACAATTTTACGTGGCCAGTTGATAAAAGGTTTTTAAAGAGAAATTTGGAAAATTGTTGGAAAAAAGGTTGGAAAGTAAAATGACATTGCCATTGTATAGCCTAACCATTCTTCCCTGTACAATCCAATCCTTTAGAAATGCAACGGATGAACATTAAAGCAGATAAAACAATCTAATTTAAGAGTGAGTATTATTCTTTGTATTAAATATGATACCTCCATTCAATATACACTAGCATAAAATGGAACATTTGATATGTACCATCCATTTCTATATCTTAGTTAGGTCATCATAAAATGAAATATTTGATACTCTAAATTAGCCTCATTTCTTAATATATTCTTAAAGATTAAAGTAAATTAAATACTATTGGATAACTTGGTAATCTTATATTGCTTTGGGTTTGGAAGATACATCGACTATATAAAGAAATGATAATTCAATAAACAAAAATAAGCTATATAACTAAAAAATTAATGAATTTCATTAGCTAGAAAAATATAGGTCGGTGATAGATTTTTTTCCTACAACACACATACATTATTCCTTATGTTATATACCATTCAATAAAATGTATAGCTTTTAAGCCATTAAGAATTTGAAGATGATGTAAACTAGTGGTTTGCAACATCTTGTCTATAGATTCTAAATATATTTTTTTCCAAATTTTTTTGAATAAAATTGTATTGACTTTTTCATCTCCTTTGAAAAGTAATTTTTTATAATAAACAACATTTTTTAAGAGTGATGTGCACCTAGAAATGCATAACTTTTTTTTTTTTTCTATAAATGATAAAAACTCAATTCTTTTGAATTTTGTTTTGTAACATCAATGTACCCAACGCATGCAATTGGTTTCAAAGTGATATGTTGAATATTTTTTATTTTATTAAGATTTGAAGTCAGACTAATTATAATTTAGACATAGGTGTATGTTTCAACACATTACTTGTACTATATATATTGAAATTATTTTTATTTTATTTTGTTAGAAAGAGGACATCAATTCCTAGGGCATACAAAATTTTCAGAATTTTTTAAAATTAGTTTACTATTTTTTCAAATGCGTTGATCAGAGAAGTTCATGTTTGTTAAAAAACCTATGTTTGGTTAAATCTAAAAATTAAGATCATAATAACTCAATATGTAGTAAAATTATAGTCATTGGAAATCTTGCTTCGAGGACTACCATCCTACATTTTGGGTTGTCAAGGTTATTCCATTTGAGCCTTCAACTAGAGGTTTCAAGGCCAAAATTTTGTAAAAAGTTAAAGAGTTTGGTTGAGAGAAGCATAGAAAGGGGTTTCAAATGAAACCCATTAGGTTCATTTTGTAATGGTTAAAAATTGGTTAGAAAGGGGTTTTCTCAAAGGTGGGGTTTGAGTGAACCCCATAAAATATTAAAAAAAAAGGGGGTTCGAAGAAGATATTACTATGATACATAGTCAATATGATACTTCTATAGTGAGATGGAAAATGTTGATTTAGTTGGTCAAGGCTCTTCTAGCCTATTTTTTCAATTTAAAATATTCCTTATGAGTTCAAATTATAAGGAAAATGTAGAAGCATATATGTGTAATGCGGGGAAATACGGTTCACTATCTTGTATGAGAAAACTAGGAAGCTTAGGCCTATTTATGCTTTAATTATTTTGAGAGTGTGAATGATCCACTTGGCCCAAAATCTTCTTAAGCACAAGGTGAATTCAGTGGTCCCTTGGGTGGGTACTTGAAAGGTGACTTTGCAATTTAAGAAGGAGAACGCCCAATGAGGTGAAAAGATGACCTTTTGTGTGTACAAGAAGACAATGAACTGGCAGACCAATTCTAGAAGAATCTGATAGAGAAAACTATAACCAACCTACACAACAAATCTCAGACAAAACTAGAGGGAGCAAAGAACCTAGCTTGACTTTCTCACAAGACTGAGTCGCTCATCTAACTCCACTCTTGATATTTTTAACTTTGATGAATTGTAGACTATATATTTTCATCTGCTTGCTTTGTAACTATTTCCATGGGTCCATCACCTATTCCTACATTCAAAAAAGATGAAAAATGTTGGGTGGAAAGTAATTTTCCTAAGTCAAATCCCAATTATGGAATAAACCTTGAAATTGAATTGAAATGTACTTGAAAGGAAAGTGTGTTGATATGTAGCAGACGCTAGATGTAGGAATGAAATTCACTTAATCATCATGTAAATACTTCTTTGAACATGATCACAAATGTTGATGTAATAGCATGACTCCACAAAAGACTTAAAACGACATCATAGAAAACATACTTGCATGCAGTTTGTTGAAGATTGGCACAATGAATTATATAGTGGCGATTAAATATCTTTAATTCTTGAATTTGATTGCTTACTTGTTATATTATCCTATTCACTTGTGTTCTACCTAAAATGAGGGAGGATGCCTTGCTTATATACTTCAACCAAGCATTTTGTAGTGAAAAACTTGGAGCAAGCCCACATGGGGAAATATTTTGTGTTTAAACACATTGAGTGTTATGTGATTTGAATTTGGACCCAAACATTATAGAGCAAGGCACCCTGATTGGCCCACTACTAGGACTGACGAAACCTAGGAACCTTGTTTGCTCTAATGTAGCCCCAAATTGGGACCTAAGGTATAAAATGGAAAGGAGAAACTAAAATAACATGTGCAATTGATTTGGGATGAATGAGACCTATAGGAGGCCATAGATCCTAAAATAGGGGGGTCATCTCACAATAATGGTTCCCACTTCCACCCATGAATGAAAAATGCAAATGAGGAAAAAAAATTCTAGGGGTGTCTAAGCGAACTACCCTTTGGGGTTCAAGTGAACCCCCTACTTTGATCTTATGTGTGACATGAGTGGGGTTCATGAGGCCTAGTTGCGATACTAAGTTTAGCCCCCACTTTAGCAGGAGTTGTAAAGTTCTGATGCCAATAGTTAACAAGATGAGAGAGGGGGGGGGGTGAATCATACAAACTTAATCTTCAATATATTCAACAAATTCAACCTCGGTAGCCTTATCAGAAAAACTGTAAAACATGCAAACTCATAAATAGATAACATCACAAAACATATAACACCAGATTTAATGTGGAAACCCAAATAGGGAAAAACCACTGTGGGATTTCGGACCCACTAAGAAATATACTCTTATAGAATATGCTCGGTTAAAAGCAAATCTTGTTAAAGATTACAAACACATTGCTAGATGTGACCTGGTTAAGGGATTTCCCTCAGATCTATTAGGATCTTCACTTTGTTAGAAGTGACCTTGTCAAAGGATTTCAAACACTCAATCAGAATGTCACCTTGCTAGAGGATTTACAAATAAGACTCTTAAGTCCACTCAGTTAAGAGATTTTCTGTGACTTTACAAAATAACAGTAATAAAAATATATCTGCAACTTCACATCTAAAATGTTAAAGAAGATTCTTATTTGCTCAACACTGTCTAGTCATAGGACTTATCTTGTCCCTCTACTAGGATCCTTACTCTATTATTGAAATAGGTCTTAAAGCTTTTGTGCTCAGTAATCACTATGTAGCTTCCCTATGCTTACACTTGCCCACATACATTGCTTATCAATAGTTCCTTATTTATAAAAAATTTGCTAACTACATAATCTCCTTGATCACATTTCCCATGATCAATCTTAGCCATTAGATCTTCAAACTTGACTAGGTTCAATGTTTTAACTTGCCTTGGAACTTGCATTCTTTCCTTGAAACTTGTGCTAGGTAATTGCGGTTCAATCTGCACTATAGATCTTCCACTTGATTTTCCATTGTCGTAGATCCGTAAAAAACTTTATGCATGAAATACTAATCATTTAATCAACTCCAGCTCATTAGCATCCTTCATTAAATAATGCTTTTATTCATCCAATGCATTCAATTACATCTCGGTTGTTACTCAGTAAATATTGAAGTTCACTTGGTAGACATTCTGTCTTGTTTAACCGATAGCGATAACCTTAGGGTTTACCGGCTAGGTTCTTTGCTTGATAACATAGAACAGTATTACACAACATATGTAGGATATCAAAACAGTCAAAACAACATAATCTCATCATTGTCTAACTCGGTAATAGTTGCCCATTGAATAACTTATTCCTCCCCTTATTCATCACATTCTTTCTGTGTCTTTTACCGACATCTTAATACTCATCAAATCATACTTCTTAGGATATAGCAACATCATACTGAGTCAGAAAATCAATTTCTTGACATCAATGATAAAATAATATTATTAAGATAGTAAACATCCTTAATCAGTTATATCCATGATCATCAACAACCTTCTCAATATCCTTATTGAAATGCCAACAATCTCTCATTGTAATTGGAATACCAACAATCTCTCATTGTAATTGGAATACCAACAATCTCCCCCTTTGGCATTGATGGCAAAACCAATTGATTTGACCTAATTGATTCATATTCAGATTGTTGTGAGAATTTAAATGCTCTTCCCCTGTCATTGTTCTTCTCCATGTAGTTTCCTCCTTCGGTCATTAGCCTTCTCCCCCGTACATTAGTCTTCTCCCCCTCTGACAACAATGCCAAAAAGAAAACTAATACATAATTTCTTCCTGTATGAAGTAATTCCCTTGTTGTTAGGTATCAACTTAGTCTCGGTCAGAGCATTTTGTCTTCAATTCCTGTTCCCTATTTTTGTTTCCTGCACACCTTTAGAAAACGTCCTAAAGTGTGTAAATCAGCATCAACTCATAAAAAGTATTTTGTCGAGTCATCGAATTCATGCTTTCACCGAACTCTGTCAGTGAGTAGAAGATAGGGGTAGGACCCTGTTGATGTGTATTTTGTACATGACCAAACACAGAATAAAATACCCAAAGATATCTTATCCTCTCTTGATTAAATTCTTCGAATGCTGAAGATGTCGCTAGAAGGATCAATAGGATGACTTCAAGGTTCTTTTTTGTAGGATCTCTATGTGTAGATAAGCACCAGTGGTTGTTGTGTTTGTTGTTTCTTCAAGGGGCCTTACGCACTTTCAGAGAAAGCTTGTCCATATTACTTCCTTTCAAATGAGGGAACAGGATTTTCTAACTCTAATAGATTTTCAAAAAATGTCAAAAGATAAGGGCTTTGAGGAGTAGAGACTTAAACTAATCCTAAGAATGACTCATTGAATGCTAGACTCGACAAGATTCTACCAATTTTAGTATCGCCAAGAGATTACAACTTTACTGGAATTGATGCGATCTTCAAAGGGGATTCAATAACTTTCAAATCATCAAGGATGTGGATACTATCAAGGTGATGCATATCAATACTTCCAATAATGATTGAATTCTTAATCAATCTTAATTTTTCTAGTTGACCACACAAGGTGTTCTCACAATCAGTAAGAAACTAGTAGTTTGGAATATGAATCTTATCAAAGGTCAAGCACAACAATTCATCTTTCAAACTTAAAAATTAAATGTTACTTCAACTAAGAGTGATTCAAGAAGATAAACAATCATGAAGATAGCCACAAGTATTGCAATAAAACACCATAACTTCAATATTTTATTGATCTCATAGCCAAATGGACAACAATTGTTCAAAATTCTTTCTTCACTACTCAATCTTGCTACAAACAATGACTAATTTCTCTCTAACTTTCTAACTTTTTACTCTCAAATCTAACCTTTCTAACCCCTTTAAATGAAATGAGTGAGGGCATATATAGCATCCTCAAATACAATGAATGGCCTAGATTGAAAGAAGAGCAATGGCTAAGATTATGACACCTAAACCCTAATTAGGGTTTGTTACAAAAAAGTCCCCATTTAGATAAACATCATTAAACCATAGCCAATAAAAATTTGGCACAAAAACCAAAGAGACATAGACCAATAGGAATTAAGCTACCACATCATTTCATAACCACTTTTCATCTAGGACTTTGTTCCCTTTCCTGTGCTCTTTTCTAGCATATTCAATGAATCTAGACACAATTCCCTCAATCTCAACAATAGGAATCTCAGGAAGATTCTTCATTCGTTCTTCCAAGTGAAGGACTTGATCAAAAGAGGTGAGAAGAGTTGTCTCTCAACCAGGCTTGAGTTATTTAGTCTTCTCAATCAAGAACATAGTAGCACACATCTAATCTCCCTGTCTTTTTGTGACAATGTTTTCTTCCTTGCAAAAGATGACCTTGATCCTGTCTTCGAATTCTTGAATGTCCACTTCTGTCTCAACTTCAATTTGTCAGTCAAGGATGGTACACAACACCTCAAAAACCTTGTCTTGGATTGGCTGGATGGCGCCTTCAATTCAACTGCATCTTGCATTAACATCTTCAAAGAGAACTTCCTCATCTAGAGCAAAGTTGACCACTGCAAGAGATTATGAGTTCCTCCTTCCATTATCTTCTCTTGTGCTAGAATCCATCTTGATGCTCCTCTTATCACTTGCAAGACTGGAATGATAACATCTCTAGTGTGAGTGAATGCATCTATGGTTATCATCAGATTATGGATGATCTCAAGGACTTGAATAGATCGATTTATTCTCTTCATCATCCTTGTTGCAAATTCAACAGCTACTTTGTAAGATCCATCAATCCAGGAATGCATAAGTTGAACCAAGCTCTTCACCCTTTCTGCCTCACCAACTAATTCAAGAGGAAGTGCATGTGAAGGAGATACTGCTGGATCTTGACGTCTCAAAGGCTGATTAAGATGACTAAAATAGTTCCTCCAAGCACTGACCTCTTTCTCAAGCTTCTTATTTTTTTCCACTTCTTCTTTAAGTTTGTCTTTAAGTGCTTCAAATGAATTAGTTGCTTCTTCTATTGGTTGCTCAGAGGTAAGTGGACCAAGCTCAAATGTTTCTAGGTCATATTCATCTACAAGAATTTCATCCTCATACTTATCCACTGCTGGTGTAGCTACCTGCACTTTTCTGGATCCTGTCTCATCTTGAATTACCTTTGACATCTTTGTGGCCTTCTTCTTTTCTACCACTTCCTGAGAATTCCCTATAAATCTCTCCAAGTCAATTGTATGATCTTCTTCTTTGACCACAACCACCTTTGTCAATCTCTCCTTTAGCCAATCTAGAATAATAGATCTTCTTTCCCTTACTTGTATTTCTTTAAGTAGAGTTCCATCTTCCTTGAAAGGAGATATTGCTTCATCATCATTCTTTTCTCTTTGTTTCTCATTAGCATCAACCTGAGGGGATTGACTTGATGAATGCTGAGGTGTCTATCCTTTTCCTTGCTCATTATTCTGTACCATGGATTCCATAGACTCATCAATTTCATACACTATCTGCCTCTGATCTTCTCCTTGACTCGTTTGCTTTTCATGTCTGGAAGATGTGCTTGGTGGATGATCAGGATTCACTTTCTGCTTTTTCTTGGAAGGTTCTCTTTTCCCAAGTCCTTCTTTCCTCTTTGATCCTTTGGAATGAGAAGTATTCTCACTCACACTTGCCTCTCCTTCTTCTGGTCTTGTTTCCAAGGTGAATGTCATCAATACATTCTTATCCTTCAACTTCTGATGTTGTATGTCCACCCATCTACGAGTGCAAGCTAAAACTGGGGTCATCAAAATTCTTAGGTCTAAAACCTCTGGCTCATTCCAATTTACCTTCACTCCTTTATCTTCCTTCTCATAGGATGATTGGAGGTATTTACCACTATCCTCGGCTTGATCAGCAACTCTATAGATCTTGCATTTCCTGATGAAATCTAAGGGTAGCCTGGAATGCATCTTTCTTTTGACCTCTAAATCATCTAGGACATTCATCCAAAATTCCCCCACCTGAAACTCATGCTTGTACTTCTTCCCGACTGTCTCCTTTGTATGACCATGAGGGTCAAAATTCTCCCTTGAAGAAAAAGGTGTGAATGAACATAAAGACAATTCTTTCTCTACATCCTCTACGACCTGAGTATTAGGACACACCTCAACTAAGTTTCCTAGTAGGATGAGTACAGGAATTCCATTTCCATGCTTGTGTCTTGATGCCTTTGCATAAGCTACCAACTGCCTAGTCACCTCAAGTAGTACTATCCTGTCTGTAGGATATCTTCGCAACATGTAGGGAGGTGAAGGACATCCATGAACTTTGATGTATGTAAACTTTGGAAATGGAATGAACCATGCACCATGCTTCTTCACAAGCTCCTAAGCATCTGGAGAGAGTCGATTATGAATTCCTCCTTACAATGTCCTAGTAATATGCATCGTGAAGGTGTCATTGACTAGCTTGTAGTCACTTCTTGGTGGATGATCCAGTTGAATGTAAGAGTCACAAACTCTTATTTCTCTAGGTCCTCTTCCAATCACTCCTCTATGAGGTAGTCTTGCATACTCAAAACTCCTGACCAAGGCATATATAACATATGAGCTCATATGGAATGACTTGGTGGGTCTTAGCCTTCTCAATTGCACGTCCAGACAATTCCTAATGATTCTAGCCCAATGAAGCATTCATTTTCCTTGGATGATCACTTGTATGAAGAAGAACATCCACCTGTCGAAGAAGAAGGCTTGAGAAGCACCCGTAACTCGATTGAGCAAATTTATCAAATCTCTGTGTTCCTCCTGGAAGTCGATCATATGTGGTGTATTGGGAATTTTGTTTAGGTGAGGCCAACTTTTGAGCATCCAATTCTTATTGATGAAGTTCAAACAAGAGTCAAGATCATCTTCATAGATCGACCTTTCTCCTTCCAAGCTCTTATAGATCATGTCTTTATGGTCTGGAAGATGAAGGGATTCACCTATAGCTTCCTCTAACAGGTAGGCTAAGATGTTCCCATCCTTGGTTATGATTGTCCTTGATTGTGAGTCATAGTGTCGAGCACACTCGATCATAAACTCATGACACTTGACTACAGGAGGGAAACCTGTAGCCTTGATGATGCCACTCTTAATTATCCTCCTCACAACAAGTGATGGCTTGCCAATGTAGGGGGTCTCTTGAAACTTCCTCACATTGAAGTTTCCTAGGTTGGTGTCTCTGATATTACTCCACTTGGACATGATCCTGGTCTCCAATTCATCATTCCTATGGTCCTCCTTGATGAGAGCCTACCGATTAGTAGATCCTCCAGCTTTGGGGGTCATCATTTGATGCCTACACAAAAACCTAAAATTAGTCTTTGAGTATAATACCTTGAAGCATAGAATCTAAGACCTTTCAAGGGACTAATTCAACATATTAATTTGAAAATGACATGATAAATCAAGAATTATAAATTTTCAAATTAATTATCAATGGAAATTAGATTTTTTAAGACTTAGACTTTAAAAGATTGGTATGAAATCAAAGTAAGTCTTGAATAGGAATTTCAAAAAATTTGATTCTTCATACCTCCTCCTTGAATGCTTAACAATGAACCTTGGAAAATGGAAGAAAGAAGCTCAAAATTTGCTGGAAAAAGATTGAATTGTGGTCTTCCTTTGGATGAATTATGCCTCAATTAGCCTTCAAAAGAACTTTACCTTCACTAGCCTCCAACACCTAGCAAGAAATTCGCCTCCAATTTGCTAGAATTTTCTCGTCTAATCTACTCCTTAAAATCACATAAGAAGGAATGAATGAATGATATGCATTTTGAAACAATACACCTCCCTTATATAGGGTTCTCACCCTAATCCTTGTTGAGGTCGACCTAGGTATTTAGTAATAAAATGAAATAAAATCCATTTTAAAAGGGGTCGACCTGCTTGTTAAATTAATAAATGTGCTTGAGCACTCACCTTTTATTTTTTAAAATTTTAAAATTAATTTCAAGGCCTGAAAGGTGTATTTTATTTTTAATTTAAGGCTTGAGAATTAATTAATTCAATTATAAAGGCCTTAAATTGTGCGAATTTCATCTAACTTCTTGAATTTGGCAAATTTAGACAAAATTGAGGAATATTGAGGTTTGATTGAGGCTTAATGAAGTTTCCTTTTTCCCTTAGGCATTGAAATGTCCAAAATGGTGAAGGTCTAGATTATTTCAAGACTTGCTTGACCCCTTATCCAGGCCTGTTCACTTGATAAAATTGAAATTTTCTCAACCTACATTTGCAAATCTCCATGACTTTGTCCTCAGAATCTTGCAATTTTGCCTTAGACTTAATCAATCAAGGTTGAATGATAGGTTTTTTGATGATTTTGCCCTAGACCCTTTGGAAGGGTCAGGAGTGATTTTTCAAATTAGGTCCTGAATATCTCATTTCCTTCACTCCAAAACCTCCTGAAAGGTGAGCTCATGTTTGTTTTGATCAAATCAAAGTCTTGCATTTCAAACTTTTATCATTTTTCATGAGGAAATTAGGTGAAAATGTGTTTTTCGCTTTGGACCCTTTGGAAGGGTCAGGAGCGATTTTTCAATTTTAGGCCAAAATTTCACCTTAGTTTGATCATTAAACTCCTTCAAGGAAATCTCTAGGGTATATTCATCTCCATCATTGAGTTGGCTAATCAAAATTGTTAAGGAAATATTGCATTTTTGGGAATTTCACTTTGGACCCTTTAGAAGGGTCAGGAGCGAAATTCTCTCCTGAGCTCAAAATTCTCATTTTTGAAGATCTAAAACCTCTCCAAGGCATTCTAAATATGTTCTTTCATTGTAATCCAAGTCTATTTTTGCTTAAACTTTGGAGGAAAAGGTATCTTTGATGTTTTTCACCCTGGACCCTCTAGAAGGGTCAGGAGTGATTTTCCTTGCTTGGGCTTACTCCTCCATCATCTTGTCTTGAATCCTCCACTCAAGGTTAGGCAATGGTCTTCTTCATTCACTCCACTCAAGCTTGGTGTGTTCTTGCAAGGCAAAATAGAGGATTTTGAGATTTTTGCCTTGTACCCTTTGGAAGGGTCAGGAACGAATTTCTCTATCTGACCTAGAATCATCATTTTTTTAAACAAACATCCACTCAAAGGTGGTCTCAAGGGCTTTTTCAACATTGGTCTAGCCTTGCTTTAGCACAAACTTGAAAGGAATACACTGGTTTTATGATTTTCGCTCTGGACCCTTTGGAAGGGTCAGGAGCAAAAATTAGGTTTTAGGGAAATTCCTTCATCCTTTCAACTTCAAATCATTTACAAGGCATATAAGGTCATGCCTCACTCCCATCCAAGTCTTGAAAATCAAAATCTTGTCTTGAACTAGAAGGAAAATAGGAGGATTTGAAAATTTCACTCTGGACCCTTTAGAAGGGTCAGGAGCGAATTTCCCTCTTGGCTTCAAAATTTGCATTCTTAGCAATCCAAATCCTCTTCAAGGCAATTCAAAAGTCTTCTCACACCCTTGTCTAAGTTTATTTTTCTCCAAAATTTGGAAGAAAGGATTGTTTTGAGGATTTTCGCTCTGGACCCTTTGGAAGGGTCAGGAGCAAAAATCAAGTTCTAGGCTTAATTTCTTCTTCTTGACAATCTCAATCATCTTCAAAAGGAAAAAAACACTTCCTCACACCCATTCAAGCCATAAAAACCAAAAAGTTGTTTTGACTTTGCAAAGAAAATAGGTGTTTTTAGGAATTTTGCTCTGGACCCTCTGGAAGCATCAGGAGTGAAATTCACCATTTGGCTCAATTCCTTCACTTTTCAATGATTTCTTAGCACTTCAAGTCATTCCCAAGGGCAATTCCTTCCATATTTCACTTTATTCCACACTTGACTTAGCAAAATTTGATAGCAAAAAGTGATTTTGAGAAAATTTGCTCTGGACCCTTTGGAAGGGTCAGGAGCGAAATTCTCAATCTGGACTAAAAATATTCATTTTTCAACTTTGAAACTTCTTTTCCAAGTAGGGTTTCATGCTTCATCATGCTAGGATTAAGGTTTCATGTCCAAGAAAGGCTAAAAAATAGGTTTATAAGGAATTTCGCTCTAGACCCTTTGGAAAGGTCAAGAGCGAAATTGCCTTTCCTAGCTAAAATCTTCATCCTTCAATGCTATCAAACACTTTTCAAGGCAAGATCATGTCCATTTCCCCTTTCAACATGCTTTGGACATCACAATTTGGTCAAATAGGGAAGGAAATAAGGTCTAGGAGAATTTTCGCTCTGGACCCTTTGGAAGTGTCAGAAGTGAATTTCATGATTTGGGCTTGATTCTTCCTTTTTCCAACTCAAAATCACCTCAAGAGGTAACTAAACTTCATCCTTCACCCAAGGGATAAGGTCTTAAGCCAAAACAAGGTCAAAAGAATAGGCTTGCAAGGAATTTCGCTCTAGACCCTTTGGAAGGGTTAGGAGTGAAAATCACCTTCTTGGCTAAAATCCTTCATTTTCATCACTTCTAAACATGCCTAAGGGTTTCAATATGCTCTTTCTTCCTTTCATCATCTCTTAGACACCTCAATTTGACTAAACAAGGCAAGAAATGACTCTTATAAAGATTTTTGCTCTGGACCCTTTGGAAGGGTCAGGAGCAAATTTCTCAATTCAAGCTTATTCCATCATCATTTCAAGTTGATTTCACCTCTCAAGGAAAGAAAACACTATTCCTCTCTCATCCAAACCCAAGCTTGACCTGATTCTGCAAGGAAAACAAGTGATTGAAGAATTTTCACCCTAGACCCTTTGGAATGGTTAGGAGCAAAAATTTGGTTTTAGGAAAAATCCTACATTTTCCAAAGTTAAAACGTCTTCAAGAGGAAAAAGCAAGTTGTTCTTGTTTCATTCATGCCAAAATTTTAACCTTGTTCTTTGCAAATATAAGACCTTTTGGGAATTTCGCCCTGGACCCTTTGGAAGTGTCAGGAGCGAAATTACCCTTCTTGACCAAAATTCCTCATTTACTCATGCTTTCCAAATCCACAAATGTGATAGGAACGTTCAATCCTCCCTCCAAGATACCTTGCACATCAAAACTTAGCCAAAGTTAGTGAAAAATAAGCTCTAATAAGATTTTCGCTCTGGACCCTCTAGAAGGGTCCGGAGCGAAATCTCCATTCCAGGCTAGTTCATTCACTTTTCAAGTTTCAAACTACCTCACAAGGCAAAGTTAAGTCATTTTCCAAGCTAGGAACAAGATTGCAAGTCTATCCAAGGCAAGAAATAGTGTTTAGGATGAAATTCGCTCTAGACCCTTTGGAAGGGTCAAGAGCGAAATTCTCCTTCAGGCATCATTTTGCTCTTCAAAAATCAATCAAATTCTTCCTTTAGCAAGAACATATCAATCTACCCTCAAACATGCCCTAGGAGGAAATACTTAGTCAAAAATAAGGAGGAAAAGAAGTTTACAATGATTTTCGCCTTGGACGCTTTGGAAGGGTTAGGGGTGAAATTTCTGTTTTAGGCCAAGTCTTACCTTAATTTGCTTCATCCTCCATCAAACTTGATCAAATCAACTCCTTTTCTTCACTGACTCTGCTCAACTAACTTAGACAGGGAAATAAATAGGACTCTGACAAGAAAACCCTCAAATCTAGTCCTGACTTGACCTAAGACCTATTCATCTTGACCCCTGATCAAACTGACTTAACTCTCCTAAAAGGCATGCTTCATTATAGCAAACTTGAGGTTTTAGGTAGATGACCAATCCACTTCCCAAACCTAGGCTAGACTTAGCTTGAAAGAAACCCTAAAACGAGCTCTAGAGATTAGCCCTAATCTAGCCAGCCCAAGCAAAACACTCACGCACTCAAAAACCTAGAAAGCAGAGAGAAAAACACACCAAGGGAAAGCAAGACCTAAAGTGAAAAAGAGGGGGTCCCCATTCTAATGGGGCGATGTGTGAATTGGTCACAATAGACCCCTAACTAACTTCTGAGATACTCAAAAGTGTCCCTTGGCAGTGGCTTGGTGAAGATATTTGCTATTTGTTCCTTTGTGCTAACATACTCCAACACCACTTTCTTCACTTGAACTTCTTCTCTAAGATAATGATACTTGATAGAGATGTGCTTTGTCTTAGAGTGCATAACAAGATTCTTTGAAATGTTAATGGCACTAGTATTATCACAAAATATAGTTACTGGCTTGATAAATTTCTCATTTATGCCTTCTAACAGTTGTTTGATCCATGCTATACTGGTACAATTCAATGCTGCAACAACATACTCAGCTTCAGCTATTGACTGTGAAATGCATCCTTGTTCTGGCTAAGCCAACTCACTAATCTTTCTCCTAAAAAGAAAGCTCCTCCACTTGTGCTTTTCTTGTCATCAATGTTTCTTGCCCAATCAACATTAGTATAATCTTTTAAATCAAAATCATTTCTCTTTTCATATACTAAGCCATAATCTTTAGTGCCTTTCAGGTATCTGAAAATTCTCTTGATTGTTGTCATATGTGTTTCCTTAGGATCTGCAAAAAATCTTGCAACTATACCTACTACAAGTGCTATATCCAGTCTGTTGTGCACTACATATTGCAACTTTCCAATCATAGATCGGTAAAGTGTCTCATCAACAGATGCATATTCATCATTCCTTGATAGTTTGTAGTTGGTAGTCATAGGAGTACTTACAGGTTTAGAATCCTCCATTCCAAATTTCTTCAAGATTTCTTTTATGTACTTGGATTGAGTAATGAAAATCTCATCTTTCATTTACAGTATCTGTAAACCTATAAAATACTTTATTTCACCGATTAATGACATCTTAAATTCTTTACACATTTAATTTCCAAAGTTCTTGCATAAAGAGTCATTTCCACAAAAAATAATATCATCAACAAATATGGTTGAGATCAGTATCCTATTGTCCTTATCATGCTTCATATAAATGCTACTATTTTCACTAGTTCTTATTAAACCAATCTTGATTAAATAAGAGTGCAATCTCTCATACCATGCTCTAGGTGGTTGCTTTAGAGCATATAATGCTTTGTTCAGCTTACATACCTGATCTTTATTCTCTTCTTCAACAAATCCTTCAGGTTGTTCAATAAAAACTTCTTCTTCTAATATACCATTTAGAAATGCAGATTTGACATCCATTTGATATATCTTGAAATTCTTGTAAGCAGCATATGCCAACAATGTTCTTACTCCTTCAAGTCTTGCCACAACTGCAAAAGTCTCACCATAATCAATTCCTTCTTTGTGAGCATAACCTTTGCAAACTAGTCTTGCTTTGTTCTGAATGACCTCACCTTTTTCATTTAGCTTGTTTCTGAAAATCCACTTTGTACCAATTACATTTTTGTCCTTCAGTCTTGGGACCAGTGTCCATGTGTCATTCTTCTTGATTTGATCAATCTCTTCTGTCATAGCATTTATCCAATCGTCACTGTTAAATGCCTCTTTTACTATTCTTGGTTCAAATTCAGATATCAAACATGTGTTATGTCTCAATTTGTTCCTTGTCATCACTGGATCATCCTTATCTCCTATAATTTGACTTGATGCATGATTCCTTCTAACATACTTGGCTAATACAAGCTCGGTAGGCTCTGTATGATCTTCTTCATCACTCAGTAACTAGATATTCTCTTCATTTCCTTCAACAATTTTCTCGGTAGGACTTCTCGATTGAACATAGACAAACTCTTCATAATCTTCTGGTTCTTTGGAATTTCCTTCATCATTTCTTTCTACAAATTCATCAATTTTCACATTTGCACTCTCCACTATTTTGTTAGATGATTTGATCAAACATTTAAATGCTTTGCTTCTAGAAGAATAACCTAGAAATGTTCCTTCTTCACTTTTCTGATCAAACTTTCCATTTCTATCATCTTTGTGAACATAGCATCTACTTCCAAAGATTTTAAAGTAACTTACATTAGGTTTCTTGTCATACCAGATTTCATATGGTGCCTTCAAATTTCCTTTCTTCAATTGTACTTGGTTCAGTGTGTAAACTATTGTGCTTATTGCTTCTCTCCAAAATGTTTGTGGTACCCTCTTTTCTATCATCAGGGTTCTTGCACAATCTACGATAGATCGGTTCAACCTTTTAGCTATCCCATTCTGCTGTGGAGTGCTTGGTGTAGATACTTGTCTCTTTATACCATGATCATTGCAGAATAAGTTAAATTCATCAGAAGTAAACTCTCCTCCTCTATCAGATCTAAGACATTTCAGTTGTCTTCTTGTTTCATTTTCAACTCTTGCCTTGTACCATTTGAACATTTGAAAAGCTTCTGATTTTTTTTTTAAAAACATGACTGACATCATCCTTGAGCAATCATCCACAAATAATATGAAATACTTATCACCATAATAACTTTGAACTTTCATAGGACCACAAAGATCAATGTGTAGAAGATCTAAAATTCCTTTAGAAGAGTAGGACTTACTTGTAAAGCTTGATCTTGTCATCTTACTCATCTAGCATCCTCGACACATAGCATTCTGAGGTTTCTCCAAACTCGGTAGACCTCTTACTCAGTGCTTCTTACTTATTTTGATCAGATTATCAAAATTTACATGACAAAACCTTTTATGCCATAACCAAGTATCTTCTATCTTAGCATATAGACAATTGTTCTGATTTGAGTCAAGGTGAAATGTATTACCTCTTGTTTGAGTCCCGGTAGCAGCTAACTTTCCATGCTTATTGTGAACTTTGACACATCCCTTCTGAAATTCTATTCGGTATCCTGTATTGTTTAGCTATGCTACATTCAACAAATTGTATTTCAAACCTTCAACCCAATATACATCATTACATTTAGCATTGTCAAGAAGTGTTATGGACCCTTTACCTCTTACTAGACATGGTGCATCATTACCAAATCTTACATAGCCTCCATCATAATATTCTAATTTAACAAACTTGTGTTTATCACCTGTCATGTGATGTGAGCATCCACTATCTATGATCCAAGAATCATTTTTATTTATGTGAGATATTAAAGCTTTTTCTTCATACCTTTCTTCATCTGATCCATCTTTGATAGCCACATAAACAACTTCCTCTATTTCAGTTTCATCAGATTTATCACCATTTGATTCCTCATCACCTATTAGGCATGTCTTTCTATCTCTTCTTCTGAAGTCTCGGTGTCCTCTGTAATGATTATCTTTTTGTCTATCATCTCGATAATCTCTCTTTTCACTAGATTCCTTATCAGGATAGTTAGAAGCCATATGTCCTATTCTATCACAATTGAAACATTTCAAAGGTAGCTTTCCTTTATACTTACCTTTGCCTCTCAGTAACCTTCTAGCCAATAGTGCTTCAAACTCTTCTTGCTTTCTAATTTCCTAATATAGTTTGTGTACCTCTTCCATATTTTTGTGAAATCTTTCGCTTGCTCCACTGTGATTTCTTTTAGAGTACTTATTCATTCTATCATTGTAGTCATTAGATTCATCAATATGAAAAGAACTGAATGTAGATTCAACTTTATTTATCGAAGACCCACTATTATCAAAATTACTTAACTCAAATGCAAGTAGCTTACCGATAGTAGCATCCAAAGAAACTGGCATGTTAGGTACAGACCTCAATTCATTGATTGTAGAGACTTGAATGGCATAGGCAGGTAGAAGGGTTCTCAGCAACTTACTTGTTACATCCTTTTCTTCAATAGTTCCTCTTGCTCCTTTGATTTTATTGACATTCTCCTTTAATGTTGTACTGTATTGGGTTATGTTTTCACCTTCATTCATTCTCATAGATTCAAATTGTCCTCTTAGACTATCCGCTTTTTCTCTTTGAACATGTTCATCACCACCATACATAGATATGAGCTTAGTCAACATTGCTTTAGCATCAATATAGCCTTCTAGATCATTGAAATTTGAGTCGATCAATGCACATGTTATTTCAATCATTGCTTAAATATGTTCTTGCTTTGCCTTTATCTCTTCCAATGTCATTGGGAAAGTGCTTGGTGCAACATAATCATTCTCCAGATAATATACAACATATTCTCCACTTCCTGATAAATGCAGCTTCATCCTTTTCTGCCATGTAGAGAAATTTGACTTGTTCAGCTTCAGTGCATCCCTCTTATACATCTTTCGATCTTTAACTCAAGTACCTTCAAACTTTTCTTCCAGAGTCTAGAGCTCTGATACCAGTTGTAAAGTTCTGATGCCAATAGTTAACAAGATGAGAGGGGGGAGGGGGGGGGGGGGGGTGAATCATACAAACTTAATCTTCAATATATTCAACAGATTCAACCTCGGTAGCCTTATCAAAAAAATTGTAAAACATGCAAACTCATAAATAGATAACATCACAAAACATATAACACCAAATTTAACATGGAAACCCAAATAGGGAAAAACCACTATGGGATTTCGGACCCACTAAGAAATATACTCTTCTAGAGTATGCTCGGTTAAAAGCAAATCATGTTAAAGATTACAAACACATTGCTAGATGTGACCCTATTAAGGGATTTCCCTTAGATCTATTAGGGTCTTCACTTTGTTAGAAGTGACCTTGTCAAAGGATTTCAAACACTCAATTAGAATGTCACCTTGCTAGAGGATTTACAAATAAGACTGTTAAGTCCACTCGGTTAAGAGATTTTCTGTCACTTTACCAAATAACACTAATAAAAATATATCTGCAACTTCACATCTAAAATGTTAAAGCAGATTCTTATTTGCTCAACACTATCTAGTCATAGGACTTATCTTGTCCCTCTGCTGAGCTCCTTACTCTATTATTCAAATAGGTCTTCAGGCTTTTGTGCTCAATAATCACTATGTAGCATCCTTGTGCTTACACTTGCCCACATACATTGTTTATCAACAGTTCCTTATTTATAAACAATTTGCTAACTGCTTAATCTCCTTGATCATGTTTCCCATGATCAATCTTAGCCATCAAATCTTCAAACTTGACTAGGTTCAATGTATCCTTTCTATATCCAAGGCATCGACATCAATAGTGTCAACCGGTTCAGCAACCGAGTTCCCTTCACCATCAAATGTTTCATCTAGTTTGGATATTTTCGGTTCTTTTTCCGCTTGTAGGTTGGCCATACATGCTTTGTGAGCTTGAATAACATGGTTCATATGCTGATGAGTGTCTTTTTCAACATCAGCAATTCTTCCCTCTAATAGCCAAAGTCTTCTTCTCCTTCTGAAGAAGAGTCCTTTATTTTAGTCCAAAACATCAAATAATTCTGAGTTTGAGAGGTCAAGAAGGTATTGTGCAAAGACTTTCTCCCTAATCTCCTATTCTTTTTCTATGGCAATGCACCATTTATTATCTAATGCTTTATATAATGAATCCAATGTCTGAGATTTAATCTCTGATGTCGACTGATTATTTTTACACAAATAAATGATAATCTCCTATAGCACTTCATCTTTCTCCTCATCATTGAAATCATCATAATAATCTATTAAATCATGAAGTAATTTTCTCCTAATATTCTTTATTGTACTTTGATAATGTGTCAAATATTTATATGAGGAGATATCAATATTTACCGGTGCAGACATTGCCGGTTCATTCTTCTTCATCTTCTTTGTCTGTCTGGCCTTCTTTGGCGTTTCATCAGACTTAGTCTCTTCAGAGTCCAGTTCATTTGACTTAGTCTTCCTTTTTCTTTCAAAGACTTTTGCTGGTGCCACTTCCAGTTTCTTCTTTGCAGGTGATCACTTGGTCACTCTTGGAGTTGCAGTAGTAGCTGGTGCCGATGCTAAAGGCACTGCCTTTGCTTTCTTTGCTGCCGGTTCTTTTCCTTTCTTGGCAGATGGTTCCTCAATCAGTGCAATCCTCTCCAAATAGGTTTTGGTCCTCTTGGCCTTAGGATCAAGAGGCAAGGCAATAAGGGTTGAGGCATACACTTCTAGCATATCATTCATTACCTCATAGCCCATTGGCTCCACTTCTTCCATTCTAGGCTCAACAACCTCCATTAAGCATTTGTCCACCTAGATGGTGAAACAGATGTCATCTTCATATTTCTTAACAATATCACCTGAGATCCTCACCCTTTGACTCATCTTCCTTCTAAACTCATCAAAATACTTGTTCAGTACATCAGGGTAACCGGTTCTGATAACTTGAATGATTTCCTTGGTCTGTTTGGTTATCGGTTGGTCAGGGGACCACTAGACATCTCCTACTCTAGGAAAGTAGCCTTGGAAATAGAAGAACAACCCAACTAATAGTTTTCCAAACTTGAATTTCAGTGCATTATCCTGTTTAATCGACTTCAAATTAGACAGGAGTTGCCTTTGCATATCGGTGCATAGGTCAAATGATGCATCCTCTTTAATCATCCAATAGGCAGCATTTATGACTGCAGCAGATACAGAATTAATCCTGCTAGCTGAGAATGTTCTGTAGCCTATCACCATGCAGGCGTACTTCACTAGATCATCCTTGATAGGATTAACTATCATACCTTGTGAGTTGCTTGTTGAACTAGTGAGCTTAGCCATTTCCATTTTTCTTACCGTTCTTAGGGATGGCACTTCCCCTATGTTGCAGAAACCGGTGACTACATCAATTGCCTGTGGCATGATATCATGCATCCTTTCCAGGTACATCTTGTTACCATGGACTCTGCTCAAAATGATCCTATGAAAAGTCTTCTACAAAGTATACTGCATTACGGAGTTTCTTCTTCTCTAGGATACTAAATTCTAGTTTGATTTTCTTGTCCTTGTCATAAAATAAGCCTGTGTGTGAATAGCTAAAGACCCTAGGTCTTCAATTTTGCAATCAATATAGTCAAAGATTCCCTCTTCTACTATTACTCCAGTTGGAACTTGTGATAGGGCATTATACTTGGACTTCCTTTGAATGAAACTTTTTGACTCAATGGATGTGCTAGAACTGGTATGAGATGCAGAAGCCATTGTAGACTATTTTAAGAACATGAAAAATACCTTTAAAACATGAACTTAGGGCTTCCTGATTCTCCTTCACTCCACACTCCTTCAGTTTCCAAATCACCACTTTGTGTACTCCACTTGACCATTTGTAAATTGAATTTGAATCTCCTTCAAGATTATTAATTCCTTGAAATCTCAGCTCAAACCGCCTTTTCTTCACTCAAAAACAGATAGTGAGAAATGATTTGAAATATGCTTTTATACATGTCTCTCACCTACCATCATTAATGCTCCTCTATTAGGGTTAAAACCCTAATTTGCCTTTTTACAATTTCCAGTCTTCTGCCAAACAACAGGCAACACACACCGATTAAGGTCTTTTTTCGGTGTAAACTGGGGTTTCAAAATATCTTTCCGTTTGCTCCCCCTAAGCCATTTTGGAGCTTAGTTTGCTGGTTCCGATATTTCCACACTAGGTGTAGAAACTGGTTCCTCTTCCAACATTGTTGGTTTCTTCCTCCAGATTTTGTTCATGTCCGCTTGAACTATTTCAACATTAATTTCTCCTTCTTGTGTGAATGGTATATCATTAGATATACTCTTTCTGCTTCTACAGAAACTTGCAATGTGACTCGGTTTGTTGCAGTGATAGCAAACCAATCTAGGCGCTCTCCACAGTCCATTGTTCATGATTCCATTCTTCCTTCTGCATGTTGCAGTAGTGTGACCATGATCATGAAAAATCCAATAGTTTACTCTCCATCTGGTTGCCGTTTGATGGCCACCACTTCTTGACTCATGATTGAAGATATTAAACCGATTGTGGTTCCGGTTCAAAAAAGGTTCAGGACCAATTCCTTTGGTCGTTTGAGGATATCTTCTAGTGTTATTCATCACAGACCCACATTCAAATTCTCTATGCCAAACTTGTTGCATGCATAACAATGACCATTGAACTTATTGGATCTAGGTACTTTGTTAATAAAGTAAGGAAAATTATTGTAGGCTTTGCTCCTACATACACTGGCAGTGTGTCCTTCTTTAAGACAGTTAAAGCAAACATGTTTGAATTTTTGCTTACCTTTTCCTTTGAGAGCTGGTTTCTTCTTTGATGCTTCAGCATTTGTTCTTGAGGATTCTCCTTCCTCATGTCTAGAGAAACCAAGTCCATTGTTATTCTTTACGGGTCTAGTCAATTCAAGCTTTTGCTCTAGCTTGGCAGTACTTTTGCTGAACTTAGCAAGTATTTCTTTTGATTTAGAGAGTTATTTGGAAATAGTAGCATTTGTTTCCAATAGGTTTTCATTCTCAAAGATAGCAGTGTTCAGTTCTCCTTGCATGTCTTCCTTTTCCACCTTGCTTGCATGGAGTTGAGCATTTAGGGCACTCATCTCTTTTTTCAGCTCGAAGATCTCACAATCTCTTTCTTTCACTAGGTCTTCAATTTTTCTCTGGTTCTTAAGCTCTTGACACATCCAGATAGTCAGTCCTTCCAACTCCTTTCTTAGATTGCAGTTTGAGTCATTCAGCTTATTTACTTCTACAATCATGGCTTCCATATTTTCTTCATCTTCAGAACTATTTTCAGATAGCTCCATCGGCTTCTCTGCATGTTCTCTCCTTTTTGCTTGAGATGCCTTGTATTTGACCATAAGATCATCATAGGCTTGCTCAAACTGAGTGAGCCATTGAGTAAGTTCCCTCAAGGTGTATTCCCCCATATCTCTTTCCAAGTGGTTAAACTTATAGAAAGGTAGGCTCTAATACCAATTCATGAATACTAAGAGGGGGGGGGGGTGAATTAGTATGCCAAAAACTACTGCACTAAAACACTTACACAGTCTAAAGATAAATTGATAAAGCAATCTGACAGTCAAACCGGTTACCACACATGCAAACCAAAATGCAAATAAAGCATTCACCCACAAAAGCAATACAACCATAACACAAGATATTTGACGTGGAAACCTAACTGGGAAAAACCATGGTGAGATGGAACTCACAAGTCACTATCTGCAGAATGGAAACCAGACCGGTTAAGGTCTTACAATGTTCTTCACCAGAACAGATCTTGTTAGGAATCTCAATCTCTGTTAGGAGATAAGTCCAATTAAAGACTACCTTGTTAGAGGATTTTTGATTCACATGTGTGAACCACCTTGTTAGAGGATTTTACAAAGGCTTTGAGGCCTACCCGGTTAAGGGCTATAGACTTGTCAAAGATGTGAGTAATCAACAAGTGTTTGATCTATCTAATAGCACAAACTACATGGTTAGATCCAGTATTGCTCACAGCTAATGCATTCCAGCATTACTTCAGTCTTCTCTATCTCTTACTCAATTACAACTTGATCTTCTTAGATAAGATCGCTCTTCTAACAACTCATCAATCACCTTAAACCCTAGTCACAACATAAACCCTTTTCCTCAACAACAACAACAACAACCTAAAACCCTAGACATGATGTCATTTTAAAGGAATCTAATTTCATGTCAGTCCAATAGGATTACATTACAATTTCCTAGGTTCAATGAATCTACACATACTCAGTAACACGACTCAAGAAGCACTGTCGGTGTGTCGGCACCATCAAACAATCGGTGGAATGATAACTCATCACAAAATGCCAGTTGGTATCTCATCATAGAGTATTACCGGTTCATACAAAGTACCAGTTGCCGGTTTGACAAAATGAAGACTGGTAAGAATGTGTTGTGCTACTTTTCTTCCTCGTACCACTTGAGATCTATGAACCTCTTGGGGTCAACATGTCACTTCAGGTCGAGAAACACATTCTGCAAAACATCAATAGTCTAAAGACTATAATACACCATACCGGTTGGAACAAATACCGGTTGAGCTCTAGCTCATACATATAAAGGAGATCTCAATGCAAGTGTGTGTCCATCAATGACAATCACAACATAAACATAAAAAATGCCAACAACACATGTGTTAGAACACCATATGACCCATTTAGACATCATATAGGGGTCATATGGGGCCCTAAGGGGCCACGCATTTGTTAGAACACCATATGACCCCTTATAACAATATATGGACATCATATAGTCCTAAGCAGTCATATGGGGTTCTAAGGGCTCACAGATGTGTTAGAACACCATATGACCCCTTAGGACACCATATGACCCATTATGACATCATGTTGTCCTAAAGGGTCATGTCTATTGGCATGTTATTTGCATAACTGATAAAGAGAATGATGGGGAGATCATTGGCATATGGAGATGATTATGAGATGAAAAGATTACTACTGAATTTATTGTATGCATAACAGGTAAAGTTGATGGAGATTGTTGGCTAGAAGATGATTATATAGTTGTAAGTTGTTTGATGACTTCATTTATGTTTTGATTGATGGAAACGATGTTTGTTGAGTCATATAAGTCATATAGACCTACCGGTAAAGCCTAACCAAAAAGTGGAGTGAATTAGACAACAAACTGCTAAGTTGATGTAAACCAGTAAGTAGGAACAAAGCGATGATCAAGATGTCGGTATGGATGATTGGTGAGAAGTAAGGTATTGCAGATTGGAACATATGTTTATGACATTGGCATGAGTCTATGATTGAAACCGCATTATTAGATTTGATGTATTGAGCGAGTTATGATTGACTGTCATAAACTCTGTGAAGAAGAATGTATACTGGTAATGATTTATAGTTTGGGGGTGGATCTTATGATTTTCATAACTTAGTGATGATGTGTTAGAATCTGTGTGTAATGATAAGATGGTGTTTGAGTGTGTACAAGGATCATATTTCTTAGGAAACAATAAAGTTCTTAGCAAAATGTGACAAGGGTTTGATTGCTTATCAAAGCGATGTGCGGTGATGTACAGTGATCATTGAATGGTGGAAATTGTTTAGAAATTTTTTGTAATGATCTATAATATATTTTGGTGGATTATTTTGCCACGCTTGCTGTAAATTTAATGTATTTTTAATGTAGTTAGGGTTATGTAACCAACCAAGTTGAAAAGTGTATTTAGGGCTAGTTTGAGAAGAGATTTAGTGTGGGTGGTTAGAGAAGAAGAGTGTGTCGAACTAGATTGAAGACTCTACATATGTGGAGCAGAGTAGAGCTAAAAATGATTTGTACTAGCAAGCAAGGAAGTGTTATGATCGGATCATTTTCCCTGTTGTTCCCTAACAGTTACAGCAGTTTGAAATCCCTTAACTGGGTAAATCCTAATAGGTCTGATATTTTAAATCCCCTCATCGGGTAGCTCATTAAATTGAGTTTAAAATCCTCTAGCAAGGTTGACGCGAAATCCCTTGACTGGGTGACTCCTAATAGAGTCTTCTCTTAATCGAGTATATTGTAAAGCTCCTAACCTGGCTAAGCCTTTAACTGGGCGCATTCTGAAAGAGTGCAAATATTTTGTGGGTGCTAATTCCCACCATGGTTTTTCCCATTTGGGTTTCCATGTGATAAATCTCTATGTTCATATGGTGATGCATTATTGATGTCTACATTTGATATCTTTACTTTGGTTGCATATTGATGAGCACTTAAATGAATGGTTTATTAAATTAGTTTAAAGGATTGTTTGAGTAGTTACTAGTACTGGTTTTTTGAAGTATTGTAGAATTGTTTAACTACCGATTCACCCCCCCCCCCTCTCAGTAGTTACAAGATACTCATAATAACAATTGGTATTAGAGCACTAGGTCCTCTTTTTGCAGAAGCTTAACTGCTTGAGGTAAAGATCTAAGATGAAGAAGGAGGGTCCTAAGTTCACAAAGGACAACTACAGAATATAGAGTGACAAAATGAAGATCTACATCAAAGGAATGGGGACACAGTTTTGGTTGCATGTGGAAAATAAGTACATAGCTCCTACCTGTACTCTGACTCCAGATCAGCTCAAGGAGTAATAGGAGAATAGTCAAGCATTGGAGGCTATTGTAAGTACGCTTTCTAATTCTGATTATATTGATGTGCATGATTTAGAAATCTCTTATGAAGTTTGGGAAAAGTTGAAGTTGATTTATGGTGGAGATGAGTATGTGCAAAAAGTTAAAGAAGAAATCCTAAGAGGCAAGTTTTATGACATTAAGATGATGGAAGGAGAGAACATCACATAGTACGGACAAAGAATAAAATAAGTAGTTGGAGGAATCAAAAGTGTTGGTGGAACCATTGCAGAAGACATAGTGGTAAGTAAAATGCTTAAAACCTTATTGTCTGCTTATGTTATTAGAGTATCTGCTATCCAGGAATTGAGGTCAGTTAGCAAAGATAAAGTCACAGTTGATTGTTTGATAGGAAAGCTTACTAATTTTGAGTTGAATAGATTTGACAATGGTGTACCTAAGGAAGAATCTTCTTTCAAAGCATTAGTATCTAATGCACCAGTAAGAAAAGGAAAGGATGTATATAGGTCTAGTCATCATGGCAATGGTAATGAAGGAATGGGTGATGAAAGTAACCTGATGGATTTTGAGGCTTTATTGGCAAAGAGACTTCCTAGAGGCACTTGTAAGTAAAAAAGAAAACTTCTTCTTAAATTTTTCTCATGTAAAAAAATAGGACATATTGCTACTAATTGTCCTAACAATGATCAAAAGGAAAAATTCAGAAGGTTTAAGGGAAAAGGTAAGAAACAATGTTCTATTGCAGTAGATGAAGGTGTTACCGATGAGGAATTAGAGGATGAAGACAATGAGGAGATTGTTTTTGTAGAAGTTAAAGAAGATATTTCTAACAAGAAAGCTTTAGTATCTCATCTTGACATCAGTGATGAGTGGGTCATTGATAGTTGTTTCTCACATCACATTACTAGTGACAAGAACAAGTTCATCTCACTTGAAGAATTTGATGGTGTAGTAGTGAGATTTAGCAACAATACACCACACTTGGTAAAAGGTAAAGGTTAAATTGTTAGGATTCCTAAAGATACTAAGAGGGGGGGGGGGAGGTGGTGGGTGAAACAGTATCTTACTAGTTAATAGATTTTCATGACTTAAAACATGTAGATCACATTAATACTGTATACCGGTGAATAGAAAGTAATGCAATAAATAGATATAAAAGCAACCACATGAAAACACACCATAACATAGTAGTTTAACGCGGAAACCCGGTGTGGGAAAAACCTCGGTGGGATTTGTGACCCATAATATTCACTTACTGGCCAATAAGAGAATATTACTGCTACAATAAGGGCCTACACATGCAGGAAGACCAAGTGCCTAGAGCTCACTACTCAAATACAAAATGGGAAGTCTCACTGACTTACAAAATGGATTATATGAATCCAATGTCTTGTACTACTTCAAAATAGCATCTACTATGCCAGATCTAGTACCTGTTTATAGCTCTGCTTCATACATAAACCCTTAACCTATAATTCAAATAATAGGTTTGCCTTATTTCGCTAATTACATTCCTTCATCCTTCCATTATTCATTTAATGAACTCTCTTATGTATAGGAGTCATTTTACAACTTGCCAAGTCGGCTTATAATGATTTTACAATAACTAACAAAATGTATTAACAACAAAATTCCTGTCGGCTCTGTGTACCGGTACGCTTCCTTTCACTGCCGGTACTGGTGGTCTGAGTGCCGGTGTAGAGTCTGACTTTGCTAGTGCTGGTGGATTGCCTTGCTGGTGTCATATGATTGTAAGGTTACCATCAATGACAAAACCTTCAATCACCTACAATGTCTCATTGGAGTGCATTTGCCAACAATCTCCCCCTTTGGCATTGATGGCAACACTCATGAGAAAAATGTGTTATCCAAAAATAGAATCTGCCAAAAGTGTCTTACCAAAAATGTGTTACCAAAAATATGTGAAAATATGTGCTCCCCCTGAGCATGTGAAAATATGTGCTCTGCCTGAGCTGATGTTCTCTTCATTTTTCTCATTCCACTATTCCCCATTTGGCATCAATGACAAAGGTTGTCAAGATGTCAATAGAGTGTGGTTTCCTACCTTACCCTTGTAGCTAGTTGGTTACAATTTGAAAAAGATCCGCCAAAACCAAATTTAGGCTTTCAAGAAACTTTTTAATGTCTTTTATTGCTACCTCTATTCTTTGAACTATACTGGTGAGGTGTTTTAGTTGCTCTGTCGGTGTTTTCTATCCTTGAACTAATGCATCAGATATTTCTTTCCTTAAACATGCTAGGTAGTCCAACTTTGGACTTAATCTCCATTTCAGATCCTTAGCCTTTCTTTTTATTTTCTCCTTTTCTCTTTCTAGCTTTAGTAACTCTTCCTCAAAACCTGTTATCTTTTGCTAAAAAATTCATAATGAATCAGATGAATTAATAAAATTGTCAGCTAGCTGATTAATTTCCTCCTATATCTTGCTCATTTTCCTGTCTATGTCAACTGTCAAAAAGTTTGTCTTACAAGTGTCTCTATACAAAGTCTTGAATTCCTTTAATGTACTACATAGTTTAGGTAGAAGTGTGTCAAACTGTCTTGTACACTTCTTTATTTCATCCTCAAAGAATTTGTGTTTTTCTTTCTCTAACCTTTCATTGAATGCTTCCTCTTTTATTTGTTCAACTATCACAATGTTTTTAGTAATATACTTAGACAAAGTGTCAAGTTGACTCAAAGAATCTTTATTATCTACATTACATTTTGGAGCTATCATTTTTAAAATTGGAATGGTATCATTGATAGCCTTGTATGCTTCTAAACTACATTCTGTGATTTTCTTTATAGAATCCAAAAGAACTTCAGTCACATTTGTTGATTTGAATTCTCCCATTAGTGTATCAAAAGTTTGTCCAATAGTTTTCACAATCTCTTTGCTTGTAGTGACCTCGGGTAGGTCAGTTTGTGTTTCCATTTCCTTAAGCATAGGTTTGGCTTGCTCAGCTATTACCGATGGTACTGATTCTGTATGAACCTATTGTTGCTGTGATGGAGCTTGGTGCTCTGCTTGTTGCTCAGTGGTACCATCTGCCAATTTACCTTCTGTGTTGTCTGTTACTGGTGGCTTACTAGCCATGTCTATTTTTCTAGTAGTGTCCTTATCTACCACAATGTTTACTTTCTGAGTATCAATGTCGACTATGTATAATACCTCAAAATTGGGATTGGTGTCCTCCTGTGGTATATCCATACTCTCATTTGCCAGATGATCTTCAGTTGTAGCTATTGGTGGAGCAACCAAAGGCAGTGGGGGTAGATTATCTGTTATTATTATGCTAGGTGGTCCACCAACCTTTCCTTTGCCTTTGTCCTTATCTTTCTGATACACTTTAATGGGTTTGGGATTCCTATATTCTTCTTGTTTTTCTTTTTCTACTAGGAATATATCCCATGCATTTGCAGTTTCCTCAGTAACCTTATTCACTCTACCAACCATAAGTGCTACATGCTCGTGTGTAGTGGAGAACACTGACCGGTTAGCGTCTGCAATTAAATCATCTATCTCCTTTGGTGAGTTGACAGGATAAACAACAAGTAGTTTTTCAACTTTTATTTTCTTGTCAAGCTCTACAACAACTTGCCTTCTTGCTTCAAGTCTCCTATATAGTTCTGTTGGTATATCATCAACAACTTCCAATAGAAATTTCTTATAAATATCTAAGTGTAGAATTACACTATTTTCAACTCTCTCCTTATCATCAACTAATAATGTATCATATATTTTGTTGATGTTCTTAAGCTTTCCATCTTTTGTTATTTCTTCTAAGAGTTTGTCAATTGGGGCAATGTTTTGTTGAGTCTTCTTCTTTGGTGTTACCTTCCTCTTCTTAGGAGTTATCTTCTTAGCCGGTGGCCTTACTGCCTATTGTATTTGTCTGGTTCTTCTAGGCGAAGGTGTGGATACCGATGAAGGTTCTCTTTTTCTCACAACTTTTTTGAATGTAGCTGGCATTTCACTCTCCGAAGAAGTTGCTACTGGTGAAAGGTGAGTTTCTGGCTGTAGAGCTTCTAACTCATCTTCAGTGATACCGGTTTGTTTGAGTACATCTTCTTTTAATGCTTTACCCTGCCGGGTACCTCTTCTCACTGTTGCTTCTACCTTCTTTACTCTTTTCTTTGATTGGATTTGACTCTCAATAGTTTCAACACTACCAAATATCTTTTCCTTAGGTTCCTTTGGTGCTTCCAGAAGAGCTTTTGCATATATTTCAATTATATTTTCATCAACTTCATATCCCATCTCTGTGACCCAAACAATCCTAGGGACAACTGCTTCCATCCAAATTTCATCTTTCTTTATCACAAAGCATATCTCCTTTTGATACTTGTCAACAATTGCTTGAGATAGCCTTATTCTAGCATTCATCTAAGTTTTTAATGGTTGAAAATATTCATTGATATTCTTTTCTTTGTTTTCACCCATATTGTTCAATAAGTTAGATAACTATTTCCCTACTGGTATGTCATATCCAAGGTTCTTGTTACCTATACTGGGTACTTGTTTGGTTATGTGCAACATTAGACAAACAAGTAGGTTTCCAAATCTGAATGTTCCCTTTTTGTCTTTCTTTATCTTTCCCAAATTTTCAATAAGTTCATCCTTTAACCATTCACATACATCAATTTTCACATTATCTTTAACCATATCATGAGCACTCTTTATGCATAAGCTGGAAACTGAATTTAGTCTATTTGCATGAGTTGTTTTGTAACCTAAAATCATGCTAATGAATCTCACATTTATGTCAGTTACATCATTCACCCTTAAAGACCTTTTGTCGGATGTTGCACCTATTAGGTTTGTTTACCAGGTCATTTGAGACTTTCTTTATTTTGTTAGGTCGGTTGCCGGTTGAGGGTAACCCTGTTACAACCTTTACTGATTCTTTAGTAATTTTATGAACAGAATCTAGCCAAAAGAATGCACCATGTACCCTGCTTAATACTATCCTAATAACTTCCTTGGGAAAATCCAAAATACTGAGAATTTCAGTGAATCCTAGGGTTTCAACAATTTTATGTTCAGGTTTCACATTACTGGAGTTATCACATATGACAATCTTGTACATGTTCTTGATTTCTTCATCACCTAATTCTTCTATATGACAATGAATTTACATTCTAGGGTCTTCTGTAAAAACTACTCCTTTGGGAATTTGTGAAAATGCACCAACATTATCATCCTTCTTTGCTATCTTAGGAACTAACTGAAATACGGGCCTAGGGTACTTGATTACTTCCACTACAGTAGGGTTTGCTATGAATTCAGGTATAGAGGAGGACGCCATGATTATAAATACCTTTTTCTGCATTAGGAATGATTGATTGCTGAGTTGCTTTGCTTCTTTGCTCGAAATGCCTTTTCTCAGGAGTTTTCATGCTCGTCAAATGTTTGAATTCTCGGTGAAATGAAATTGGAGCCAAAAACACTAATTTATAATGATAATTTGCCAACCACCACATTTAATGCTTGCCAGTTAAGTAGTCACTTAACACATCTACCGGTATAGAAATAATTTCAACTTCTCACCATTAACTGAGGGAATAATAGCATATTTCACATTATGTTTCTAAACCATCAAAGGAATTTTCTTCAGTTTGATGAAGAGTCTCTTGCTGGTGGAGTGTCACTTTGTTCTGCTGGTGGAGGAGTATTCCTATCAAAATTTTGTTCTAATTTCCTGATCCATTGTTTTGAGAATTCTTGCTTAACTTCTTCAGCCTTTTCTTTACCTTTCAAATTAGGACCATTATTACTTACCGGTGGTGTCTTACTTCTACAAAATTTTGCAATATGTCCAATTTTGTTACAAGCATAACAAGTCACATTGTTTCTCTGAATAGATTTCCCATATCCTATGCCGGTTTGTGTTTTGCATCGGTTAGATAAGTGTCCAAATCTTCCACAAACATAACATCTTACATTCATTCTACAATTTTCAGAGTTATGACCAACTTTGTTGCATTTTGAGCATTGACTGGTGGGTGTGTTGGTATTCTAATAATTTCTAGATCTACATTGATTTGCTCTATGACCATACTTATTATAGTTAAAGCATTTGCCATTGAATTTGTAAGCATTAGGTTGTCTTACTGATTTTCTATGATCATGTGTGTTTGCAGTACCGGAGCATTCACCAACTTCAAAGCCAAGACCATTTGTGTCACCATTAGGTTTCTAATTCTTCAGCATGTCACCAAGTTCTTCTGAGCTTTTCTTGAATTTCTCCTTGTGTTGATTTGCAGCAACCAGTTCTCTTTCCAAGATTTATTTATGTCTCATGAGTTCTTTTGAGTCATTTTGTGTATGCATGAGATCTGTCTTTAACAAATCATTTTCATGGCTAAGTCTTGTATTTGTATTTTCAGCATCATTCAGTCTTCTAGTCAATTCTTCTTCTTTTTTCTTCCTATCTTCAATTTCTTTACAAAATCTCATAGTCATATCCTGCATTTCATTCTTTGTAGTAATGTTTTCAAGTTTCAGCTTGCTCATTAGATCACCAAGAGTTTCTTTTTCATCATTCTCATTTTGCATTTTCTCACAAAGTTCTCTTCTCTTATTTCTTGCAATGGTAAGATTTTCTTGAAGTGCTTGAATAATATCTTGTGCAGCCTTTAGATCATCTTAAAGTTTGATATTCTTCAATTTTTTTGTATCATAGTCTAAAAGAGCTGTCTCCAATTGCTTCATCAAGTTATCCATCTTTACTAGTGTCAAGATCTTCCTCAAGCTATTAGGCTTCTGAAAATAGAGGACCAAGCTCTGATACCAATTGTCAGGATTCCCAAAGATACTGAGAGGGGGGGGGGGTGAATTAGTATCTTATTGGTTAATAGATTTTCATGACTTAAAACATGTAGAGCACATTAATATTGTATACCGATGAACAAAAAGTAATGCAATAAATAGATATAAAAGCAACCACATGAAAACACACCATAACACAGTAGTTTAATGAGGAAATCTGGTGTGGGAAAAACCTCGGTGGGATTTTTGACCCACAATATTCACTTACTAGCCAATAAGAGAATATTACTGCTACAATAGGGGCCTGCACATGCAGGAAGGCCAAGTGCCTAGAGCCCACTGCTCAAATACAAAATGGGAAGTCTCACTGACTTACAAAATGGATTATATGAATCTAATGTCTTGTACTGCTTCAAAATAGCATCTACTATGCCAGATCCAGTACCAGTTTATAGCTTTGCTTCATACATAAACCCTTAACTTATAATTCGCATAATAGGTCTACCTTATTTCGCCTAATTACATTCCTTCATCCTTCCATTATTCATTTAATGAACTCTCTTATATATAGGAGTCATTTTACAACTTTCGAAGTCAACTTACAATGATTTTACAATAATTAACAAAATGTATTAACAACAAAATTCTTGTTGGCTCTGTGTGTCGGTATGCTTCCTTTCACTACCGGTGTCAGTGGTCTGAGTGTCAGTGTAGAGTCTAACTTTTCTAGGGCCACTGTCATAGGATTGTATGGTTGCCATCAATGAAAAAACCTTCAATCACCTACAATGTCTCATTGGAGTGCATTTGCGAACATAGATTTCTTTAAATGGTAAAAGTAATGCTAATGATGTATATTGGGTTGAAGGATTGAAGCATAACTTGTTGATTTTTGGTCAGCTAAATGATAAAGGTTATCATCTTGAATTCATGAATGGAGTGTGTAGGATTTTAGGAAGTAAAGTAGAATTGATTGCTATTGGTAAACAAACAAAAGGTAACTTATTTAATCTAAATTCTAATGTTAACAATTGTTTGGTTGCAAAAGTTGAGGACAGTTGGTTATGGCATAGAAGATTTTGTCATGTGAATTTTAATAATTTGGTTAAGGTTAGAAAGTCAAGTATGGTTAGAGGTATGCCACAACTATTCAAACCAGACAATGTGATGTGTAAAAAATGTCAGTTGGGTAACATGACTACTTCCTCTTTTAAGAGAAATTCAATTTCTTTTCAGAATATTTAAGATTTGGTGCACACTGAGTTATGTGGTCCTATGAGGACTAGGATTTTTCAAGGTGACAAGTATTTCATGATATTTACTAATGATCATTCAAGAATGATGTGGGTTACATTATTCAAGGAAAAGTCTGAAGCTTTCAGCAAGTTTAAGGCATTTAAATGCTTAGTGGAGAAGGAAACTAGTAAGAACCTAAAGTGCTTGAGATCTGACCGGGGTGGAGAATTCACATTAGCTAGATTTGTGAAGTACTATGATGAGAATGGAATCAAGGGACAACTATCTACACCAAGGACACCACAACAGAATGGGATTGCAAAAAGGAGGAACTGGACCATATTTGAAGTAGCTAGAGAAATGTTGATAGAAGGAGATGTACCTAAAATAATCTGGAGAGAAGCAGTCAACATTACACTATACACATTGAATCGGGTATTGGTCAAGAATTTTAGTGACAAGATACCTTATGAATTATGGTATGGTCATACTCCTAATGTTATCTTTTTCAATTTTTTTGGCAGCAAGCGTTACATAAAGAGAGATGAGTATACCTATAATTTTGATCCTAAAAGTGATGAAGGAATATTCCTTGGTTACTCAACTAAGAGAAAATCATTCAAGTGCTTTAAGAAAAGAACCAAGAACATTGTGGAAAATATTAATGTAAAAGTTGATGATTATTTTGATAAATCTGATGATACTAGCAAGTATGATGTAGTAGATGAATAGAAAATAGTGATCATTGAACAAAAAGTTTAGAATGATGCTGAGCATAACAATGTGGAGGATAATGCTCAACTGGTAGAAGATGAAGAACAAGATAAAGAAGAAACTTCTATACTAGAACCGATTATACATATGTATGTAAAATTGAATCACTCTATAGATCAGATTATTGGAGACAAGAATGTTGGAGTATAAACATGAAGAAAGATCAAAGAAAGCACTTGTCTGATTTCCACAATGGAACCTAAGACAGTGAGGGAAGCTCTCAAGGATGATGATTGGATAAAGGCTATGAATGAAGAGCTTGATCAAATAGAGAAGAACAACACTTGGTCACTTGTCCCCAGACCATTTGAAAAGAATGTGATTGGTACTAAGTGGGTGTTTAGAAATAAATTGAATGAAGATGGTGAAGTGGTTAGGAAAAAGGCTAGACTAGTTTGCAAAGGATATGCACAAGAAGAAGGTGAATATTATGGAGAAAACTTTGCACTAGTTGCTAGACTTGAAGGAGTAAGAATGTTAATTGCATTTGCAACATTTAAAGGATTCAAGGTTTACTAGATGGATGTGAAGTCTGCATTCTTTTAATGGAATTTTAGAAGAAGGGGTTTACATTGAACAACTGGATTGGTTTGCATTGACGTGGTGTGCAAATTGCATAAAACTTTATATGGATTAAAGCAATCTCCTAGGGCATGGTTTGAAAGACTCCATTCACACGTGCTAAAGATTGGATTCCAAATAACCAATGAGGAAAACAATATTTACTTGAAGATAGATGGAGACAAGTTATTGATTGCAAAAGTATTTATGGATGATATCATATTTGGAGGAGATGATGACATGAGTTTAAATTTTTCAAAAGAAATGAGGGAGTATGAAATGTCTTTGATAGGTGAAATCAAAATTTTCATTGGCTTGCAGGTCCAATAGATGAAAGGTGCTATCTTTATCAATCAGTCCAAATATGTGAAGGAGGTATTGAAAAACTTTGGAATGGAAGACTATAAACCAGTTGGAACCCTTATGGTTATTGGTTGCAAATTATCAAAGGAAGATGGTTCAAATCCAGTGGATGAAATAGAGTATAGATCAATGATTGGAAAACTACACCATGTTGTTCATAGCAGACCAGATATTGATCATGCAGTTGGTATAGTGCCAAGATTTCAGAAAAGTCCTAAAGAGACTCATTTGGTGGCAGTTAAGAGAATTTTCATGTATCTTAGAGGAACCATTGACTATGGATTATGGTATCCATACAAAGGAAAATTCTCTTTGAAGCTATTCACAGATGCTGATTGGGCAAGTAATATAGATGACCTGAAGAGAACAACTAGTGGCACGTTCTTTCTAGGTGGAAGACTAGTATCCTAGAATAGTAAGAAACAAAGTTGCATTTCTTAGTCTACAACAGAAGCAGAGTATGTGGCTGCTTCTATGAAATATACTCAAGTAATATGGATGAGACATGTATTGGAAGGATTTAAGGGGAGCATCAGAGATAGAGAAATCAATACCAAAAGATGAGGAAAACATAGCAGCAGAAGATGACTTTGATACTTTGCACCTTCGTATTGTTGTCAAAAGGGGAGAATAAAATTCAAGGAGGAGAATAACAAGTACAATAGTCATAACAACTAGTGTTCCAGTTTTGCATGATGAGCTTTTGGTGTTTCTATCTTGGTGTTTCCATCGATGCCAAAGGGGGAGATTATTACCATATTGTTGGCATAACTAATGAAGACAATAATGGGGAGATTATTGGAATATGTAGATGATTATGAGATGAGAAGATGATTGGTGAAGGTATTGTTGACATAACCAGTAAAGTTGATGGAGCTTGTTGGCTAGAAGATGGTGATATAGTTGTAGGTTGTTTGATGACTCTATTTGTGTTGTCATTGATGAAAACTATATTTGTTGAGTCATCTAAGTCATATAGACCTACTGGTAAAGCCTAACCAATAAGTGGAATGAATTAGATAGAAAACTACTAAGTTGCTATAAACCGATAAGCAGGAACAAAGCGATGATCAAGATACTGGTATGGACGATTGGTGAGGAGTTAGGTGTTGCGGTTTGGAACATATGTTTATGACATTGGAATGAGTCTATGATTCAAACCACATCAGTAGATTTGATATATTGAGTGAGTTATGATTGGCTGTCATAAATTATGTGAAGAAGAATGTATACAGGTGATAGATCTTTAACCAGTAATGATTTATGGTTTTGTGGTGGATATTATCATGTTCATAAATTAGTGATAATGTGTCAGAATTTGTTTGTAATGATAAGATGGTGTTTGAGTGCGTACAAGGATTGGATTTCTCAGGAAACAACAAAGTGCTTAGCAGAATGTGACAAGGGTTTGCTTGCTTATCAAATCAATATGTGGTGATGTGCGGTGATGATTCAACTATGGAAATTGTCTAGAAATTTTTTGTAATGATCTATAATGTATTTTGGTGGATTGTTTTTCCACGCTTGATGTAAATTCAATATATTTTGAATGTCATTAGGGTTATGTAACCGACCTAGTTGAATAGTGTATTTAGGGCTAGTTTGAGAAGAGATTTAGTGTCAGTGCTTTGAGAAGAAGAGTGTCTCAAACCAGATTGAAAAGTCTACATGTGTGTAGAAAACTTGAGTTGAAAAGGATCTATACTAGCAAGCAAGGAAGTGGCATATCAGATCATTTTCCCTATTGTTCCCTAATAGTTACAACAGTTTAAAATCCCTTAACTGGGTAGCTCCTAATAGGTCTGATATTGTAAATCCCTTCACCTGGTGGCTCATTAACTTGAGTCTAAAATTCTCTAGCAAGGTTACTTCTAACAGGTTAAAGCTCATAATAGGGTTGAGGCAAAATCCCTTCACTGGGTGACTCCTAACAGGGTCTTCTCTTAACTGAGCATACTGTAAAGCTCCTAACCAGGAGCATTCTGAAAGAGTACAAATATTTTGTGGGTGCTAATTCCCATCATAGTTTTTCCCTTTTAGGTTTCCACATGAAAAATCTATGTGTTCATATGGTGATGCATTATTGATATGTGCATTTGATATCTTTACTTTGGTTGCATATTGATGAAAACTTAAATGAATGGTTTGGTAAATCAGTTTAAAGGAATGTTTGACTAGTTACCAGTATTGGTTTTTTGAAGTATTATAGAATTATTTAACTACTAATTCATCCTTGTGCTTAGTAGTTACCATATCGTCATAATAATAGTCATGTACTAGGATGTTAAAATGGGTCATATGGTGTGCTCAAGGGTCATATGGTGTCCTAAGGGGTCATATGGGGTCATGAGTGCCCACACATGTGTTCTAACACCATTTAACTCCTTAGGATATGACCCCTTAGGACACCATATGACCTATTAGGACATCATATTGTCCTCAGGGGTCATCTGGTGTCATAAGGGGTCATATGGTTTCTGAAGGGGTCACATGGTGTTGTCATTGGTCAAATGTGGTTCTAAGGGGCCACAAATGTGTCAGAATGTCATATGACCCCTTAGGACACCATATGGACATCATATGATCCTAAAGGGCCATATGGTGTCTATAGAGGTCATATGGGCTCCTAACGCCCCACTCATGTGTTTGAACACCAAATGACCCCTTATGACACCGTATGACCCCTTTGGACATCATTTTTTCCTAAGGGGTCATATGGTGTCATAAGGGGTCATATGGTGTCTCATGGGCTCACATGGTGTCATTAGGGGTCATATGGGGTCCTAAGGGGCCACTCATGTATTACAACACCATATGACACCCTAGGACACCATATGGACATCATATGCTCCTAAGGGATCATATGGTGTCCTAAGGGGTCATATGGTGTCATTAAGTGTCATATGGGGTCATAATCCCACATGTGTATTAGAACACCATATGACCCCTTAAGATATTTGTAAAACGGAAAATCGCAATCGAACCCTAGTTGCTCTCCCCTCTTCCAACTCTGAGGAGAGAGAAGGGAGGTCGCTAGGGTTGATGGTTTTCACTTAAGGGAGAGACTTTACATTCAAAAGAGGGGTTGAAACTCACAAGATCCAATCCCACACAATGCAAGATTGGATTCTAAATGAATTTCAAGGGTTAAGAAAGCAAGGCTACCCTCTTTTGTAAAGAATGTTGATAGAAGAATTAAGCTAGGAATGCATAGAAAGTGACAAAGATTCGCTTATAAACTGAGATAGAGATATAGGATGAAGCTGCGGACCTGGAATTAGCAGTAAAATGTCGATACGGCACTGTCCTGCAAATTTGAGCAAAAGTTGTTGGGACGATGGCGCCCGGCGCCACGGTCCTCCGAAAAATCCGCGAAACGAAGGGGGATCTGTTCGTCTCTGCACAAGGATTCCAGATCTTCAATTTCAGCCGCGTACCTGCAACCTACACATAGAAAAGCGAAGACGAATGGGGGGTTAGGGATTAGGGGTTTGCCTTTAGGTCAAACCCCGGTTTTGGAATTAACCAAGAAATGAGAAATGCTGTAAATGTAAATGTTTGTAATGTAAAACATGTACTAATACCTTGTTCTAAGGATGTTTGTATCCTTATGTGCGAAGGTATAGATGTTGTTGTTTGTTGTATGTAGTATGTTGTATGTAGCTTGTAGTAAGTGATCTCCTCTTCAATGGTTGAATCCTTGTCTTGAATGCAACACTTAGCCTTGAATGGAGACTTAGAAGGAATGCTTGAATGCTTGAATGCTTGATTGCTTGAATGCTTGAGTATCGTTTCCACATATGTTCATCCTCTACCCAAAATGAGAGAGAAAATGTAGTTTATATACTTGCCAATTAGGGTTAAAAGACTGATTTTTCTGACCTTAGGCCGACCAAGAAAGTTTATTTTCCAAATTGCAAACAAAAAGACCCGAGACCCCATAGGAGACTGGGCCCAAAATAGGCCCAGGGACCAGGGCGCTGGGCACCATGGTCCTGGGGGACCAGGGTGCTGGGCGCCCTGGTCCTGAAGGACCAAGGCGCTGGGCACTCTGGTCCCACCTCCCGGGACAACAGGGTGCAAGGAGGTTCAGGCCATGGTGCTTGAAAAATGCAGTTTTTAGTGTCGTAAGCAAGTTTCGAGGTCTCCATTCAGGTTGCGTGTTGCGTCGCCATCGTGAAGACCGAAATGCAGTCGAAATTGCAAGTGTCACAATTTTAGGACGCTACATTTAGCCCCCACCTTAGCGGGAGTATGTATGCTCATACTTCTGGTAAAGTACAAGGAAACAACATTGAAAGACTTTCACCACGTCAAGGAGGCAAGACACACCAAGCCCCCAGTGGACTAAGGATCTTACGACTTCGATTTACAAAGTAAAAGGGAAGATCACAAGGGAGAACCATGACTGTCAGTAGTAAGGTTCCCTCACTATGAGTCATGCAAAAGAAATACCAAAAATTTTCAAGGCAAAGCTAAGTTCGCCAAGAAATTTTCAAGTATCTTGAAAGGATAGACAGGGTGTATGCCCCCCTACGTTAAAGCGATCACACATGACTCAACGGGGGTGATTGTTTTAACATAGTGATACACATAAGAAATGAGAAAGGAAAGGAGCACGTTATCGCAAAGATTTAGCCCCCAAGTGTGAGATAAACCCAAGGATAATAGACACAAAAACACAAAGCACGAGGTGACTTTGCTTTCCTCAGGGTCAGTATGCTGTATGATAAGTCATGTATATATATCATATGTATGTATGCATAATTGTTCTTCATTCCCCAATCAAGGAAGGTCACCTAGAAGAAGGGAACACATGTGTCTTTTGAGTCAACATGAGAGAGACCAAAAGAGATCTCAATTCTTTGCATCGTCCTCAAGTAGAAAACACTAAGGACAACAAATAGAAGAATGAGAATAACATATAGAAGAAGTAACAAAAGAGAGGAGGAGGGAATCTGCTATGCTAATGTAACTAGTCTAGCACGTCATCTACCCCCCGATCTTGCTGATCAATGTTTCGGGAAGGCAGGGAACATGCTAGAGGAGGAACATCCAACATAGCAGATGGAGCTATCACAAGATCCAAACAAGGGCTATGTTCATGTTCCGAGCCACGTTGTTCTTGTCTAGGAGCTAGGATAAGTGCTTTAGAAAATTCATTAGATAAATGGTTATCAACATCAACAAGTTCATATTCACTATCAGAAGCAAGAGGAGTAACATTTTCATCATGAATAACATTTTCATCTATATCATCATCAAGATTTATAAAAATAGGATCTTTAACTCGCACAGGATCAAGACCATCATGCATCTTGTGTTTAGGAGATTTTGGAGAAAATGGAATAATGCTTGTTGAAGGTGTTTTTGGAGATTGCAAAGTTTGAGAAGCAGCTGCTTGAGCCCTAAGACGATGCTTTCGTCAGCGTTCACATGCAGAACGATTTCGTCTAGTCTTAGTAGGAAGTGGAGAAGATTGAGGAGGAGGAATGTTCTCATCCTTATCACTTGGGTGTTTAGGTTGTGGTCTCTTAGGCTGGATAATAGGAGAAGAAGAAGGTCTCTTTTCTCTATAAAAGGAAGGAGGAGGAACTGCTCCATATAAAGGAGGAATTTTTGGTTTAGGAAGAAGACCAAGTCCATCATGACGAGGAGGTATAGGTCTACTTTTAGAAGGTTTATTAGGCATAGACATAGTCACATCCATAGGGATGGGTTGGGAATCTTCTTGAGGAAAGACATTAGTTTTATCTTTCAAAGGGAGAGCTTCCTTCTCAAGAATGATAGGAATGTCAAGTTTGGGTGTTCTAGGTTCACTTAGAGATAGGATCATATCTGTTTTCCACTTTTGATAAGATTTGAAAAGATGATCACTTTGCGGAGGAAGAGATTGGAATTGTTTAGGCCAAAAGTAATCAATAGGAACACTAGAAGTTCTTTCAGCTGGTTTAAAGAGACTATGATTGACAGTAACAACTTCACCATTATGGGAAAATTTCAAACACTTGTGAATAGGAGAAGCAATAGCTTTCATGGAAGACAGCCAAGGATAGCCAAGCTTCACACGAAATTGTTCGGATGAAGGAATAATAGCAAAGTTCACATCAAGGGACTTGTTATGAACTTCAATAGGCAATGTAATAGAACCAATTGTAGGAGAAGAAAATGCATCAAATAATTTCACAATCACATCTATTTTGTCATAGATCACTTGATTCAATTGCAAAGTAAAAAGAAATTCCTCAGTAATAACATTAACCATGCACGAAGGATCAATAAGCACTCCACGGCAAGGTGTATTCTTGACTTTTGCAACTATGTATAAAGGACCATCAGGTGCCCTGATAGTTTCACTAGAATCAAATGTGATGGAAGGTTCTTTAGGGTTTTCTTGCTGCTCTACAAAGTTAATCACATTCGGAGTCATAGACACAAGACCATCAGATGAGGGAGAGGAATCATTAGCCTCAATCGCATTAGAGGTATGAGAAGGTAATGGATCAGTAAAAATCTAAAGATTTTGGTTAGGAGGAGCTACAGATGTGTTGCCTTTATCATTCACTCCAGAAACAGAGATAGTATTATTATCAATCAAATCTTGAATTTTACCCTTTAAAGAAAAACATTTTTCAGTATCATGCCCAGGCTGACGATGAAAGTGACAAAAAGCTTTGTTATCAAAATAAGGTGAAGTAATCTTTGTAGGATCAATTTGCCTTATAGGAGGAAGAGTAAGCACATTTTGTTCCAATAACTTATTCATAATACTATGCAATGATTCATTCAAAGGAGTATACTTTCTTTCTTTCTTGAAAAACTTAGAAATAGGAGGCACACCTGATGCTGCATTCACATTGTTGTTGATGATGTTTTCATTGAATTTGATGGAATCTCTGTTCGGTTTAAACTTTCCAAATGGTTGTTGACTGCTATCACCCTTATCACTCGGAGCCATAGGATGTGATTGTTCCATTTGACTCACAGTCAGTTGATAATTGTGAAGAGTTGCACACAACTGTTGGAAAGAAGTAAACTCAGAAAACAGAAGTTTGTCTCGAATATCTTTTTGCAAATTAGAAATAAAGATTCTTTGAATATCATTGTCAGGCACTAGAAAAGAAATTTGAGCATACAAATGCTTATATCTACCAATGAAATCAGTCACTTTTTCTTTAACACCTTGTTTACAATGCATTAAATCAATCAAAGTAACTTTAGGACTTATATTGTTTTGAAATTGTTGAATGAAAGCATTTGCAAGTTGTTCGAAAGAAGTAATAGAATAAGAAGGCAATGAGCAATACCATTGTAGGGCTTTGTCTCTTAATGTTCTAGTAAACAATTTTGCAAGCAACCTTTGGTCATAAGCAAAATCGGTACAAATTGTTTGAAAAGTCTTAACATGTGTTAGAGGATCACCTTTACCATTATAAAGTTCCAAATGCGGGATTTCAACATGTTTAGGAGGGATAGCTCAAACAATGTCAAGAGAAAGTGGGCTCACAACATCAAATGTGGGCACACTAAACTTAGATTGATTCATAGAGGCAATTTGTTGCTGTAAAGAAGAGACAGTTTGTGCAAGATTATTAATGGTCGCTTTAGTCGAAGAGTTCATATTAGGAGTGTTAGATTGAGATGGAGGTGTTATGTTATTGAAAGAAGGTAAAGAGTAAGGTGGTGGGACCCTATGATAATTAATCATAGGAGATGATTGGACAGGAGGAACACTACAAGGAGGAATGGAATGGTTAAATGAATTGCCCCCTTACATCATGTTCATTTGTGAAGATGTAATAGGGACACTTATTGAAGGGATGAATGAAGAAGTTGGATTGAATGAAGGAATAGGATTGATTGAAGAGGAAGGATTGCCTCCATGACTGGTGATCATAGGGGGAATGTCTTGTATAGAAGTAGTCATTATGTTTGATGTAAAGGTAGGTATGCTAGCAATAGAAGTTGTCAAAGGAATAGAATGATTAACTTGTGTAGGAGGTTGTGTATAACCTAAAGTTTCGGCACAACTCTTCATAGGCATCACATTCGAATCCACAATGTGTGCAATACCACACAAAATATCAATTCCATTCTTATCACTTTGAAGCATATGTTTTAGACCCTCAATTAAAGGAAGAGCTTGACTATCGGGATACTCATGAGACATCCATTGGTGAAAATCATCAAATTGGTTATCCAATTTTGAAAGTTGTTCTACAGAAACTTCATGGGGAGCTACTTCATCATTAGGAGGATTAGAGGAATTACCCATGTCCTCGTTAAAAAGGCTATTCAAATTAGGTTCCATCTCCTCGATAGTTAAACCTCGGAAAGACTTAATTCTACGGCTTCGTCTAATGGGAATAGTGTAAGTAGGGCTTATTGTTGTAAAACTCATGCACTAGAAAGAGAGAGAAGATTTTGAATTTTAGAGGTAGCAATTTTCAGTAAAATCAGCCAATCTTCTGGATTTAAGCTGTTAAATGCAATCACGACAGTCTCCCGAAATTTCGAAAAAAATGTCCGGGACCGTGGCGCTCGGAGTGTACACGGTCCTTGCAACTTTTTTCGAAATTTGCAGGGATGAAAGGTATGATGATTTTAGAGCTAATCTAAAAAAAATGAGTGATTTTACGATCTGTAGATAGGCCAAATTAAAGTTGCAATCTCAAAATTGAACCCTACCAAGATTGTCAAAAAATGCAAAATTTGAATTTTGAAAAAGAGAGGGAAACTGAAATTTTGAATTTTATGATTTTAGAGGGAATGTCCAAAGCAATGCAAGTTTTGAAATTTAAAAATTGACTCAATTTCACGCAAAATTCAATTTTGAAAGCGGAAATCAAATTTGTTGTAATTAAGCACTTAATTTCAAAAGTCACAAATTGCAAGAATTTGAATGAAGCACTGAAATTTCGAATGAAGGTACACACACTTTTCAGATTTAGGACAGTAAGAACATAATTTTGACACAAAATTTCAATTTCAACAATTTTTGAATGATTAGGAGCCTTAAACCAAGCAATCACAAGACCAACTTTGACTGTAATTTTGAAAGTGCTATAATTGATAAAATCGGCCAAAATTCTGGATTTTAGCAGAAAAATACAGTAAGATCTTGCTCCCGAAATTTCAGAAAAAATGTCGGGGACGATGGCGCTTGGAGTGCACACGGTCCTTGCAACTTTTTTCCAAATTTTCAGGAATGAAAGATATTGTGATTTTATTGCGGAATCCAAAGTTACAGCTGATTTGGAAATGTTTTGATCAGTGAAATTGTCGGACAAAGGTTGAATCAAGAGGGTTTCAAAAATTAGGGTTTTGACACTTAACCACTTAATTTTCAAAATTAAAGCATAGATATGAATTGATGATTTGTAATAGAAGGGCAGATCTGAAGCAAGCATTAATAATTAAACATTTCACAAGTTGAATTTTCAAAAAGAAAATTTAGGTTTTCTTTTTTTATGTAATTAACCTCTAAAATTTTGCAAAAGATCAGACATGGAAATGTAATCAAGGAAGCCAATTTTCAGATCTAAGCATGAAAAATCAGAAAGGATGTTCACGTCGGGTTCACCAAAATGTAAAGCGGAAAATCGCAATCGAACCCTAGTTGCTCTCCCCTCTTCCAACTCCGAGGAGAGAGAAGGGAGGTCGCTAGGGTTGATGGTTTTCACTTAAGGGAGAGACTTTACATTCAAAAGAGGGGTTGAAACTCACAAGATCCAATCCCACACAATGCAAGATTGGATGCTAAATGAATTTCAAGGGTTAAGAAAGCAAGGCTACCCTCTTTTGTAAAGAATGTTGATAGAAGAATTAAGCTAGGAATGCATAGAAAGTGATAAAGATTCACTTATAAACTGAGATAGGGATATAGGATGAAGCTGCGGACCTGGAATTAGTAGTGATGTCATGGAAATGGGGACAAGGCAACAACAAAGTTCAATGTTAATAAGTTAGTTTCAACCATAAAAACAAAACAAAGAACTAAAAACCATTCCAAACATATCAAGAGAGATTTCAAAAAGCATGAAAGAAGTTTAACAAAATAAAAGAAAGGAGAAGAGCCTCCCTAAGATGCTTCCATGATGCCTTTTGATGCTTCTCCCTTGTTTCTCTCCTCTCCAAGTCCCAAATGAGTGTAGCTCTCAGCTTTTAGCACTAGCCATGGATGCCATATGGAGATTCAAGATGGTTGAATATGATAAGCAAATACTATGCAAGAGTAGATAGTGATGCTATGAAAAAGCTCTATGCTAATGCCAGTATAACAACAATACTCTAAAATGCTTCCTTTTGCTTGAGCAGAAGGGTTCTATTTATAGAAGAAATGGGGAAATGAAGGGTTAAGATTGAATGGTTTAATCAAGGGCCAAGTTTGAAAGTTGGGGATCCATGTGCACAATTGGCACCAATAAAATGGTGACAAGTGTCAACATAGGATTGGGTTGAGAGAAGAGGTTGGAGGCATTAAAGGCCTGAGAAGACCTCATGGTTATCTAGAAGGTAAGGGTCAAGTCTAAATTAAGATTACCCATTGGATTAAGAGTTAATCCAAGGATAAACCTTTGTGCAAATGATTAAGAGATAATCATGGTCAAAGCATTAAAGGCTTGATGAGACCTTTGGGTTGGGTAGAGGTTGAGTCAAAACAAATGTTTTAACCATGTGGGAGGGTTTGAGGTAACCATTAATGGTTATTGGAGACTTTGGGGATTAAGTGGTTGAAGGTTGAAAGCCTTCAATGGTTATCAAAGACTTTGAGGGTTAATTTGTTGAACACACAAAGCATTAATTGCTTTTCAAAGACTTTGGAGTCTTTGAGAAGTGACTCCAATTTGCTTAGGAATGTGACAATATTTAGGGGATGGATTAGGCTAATTAGGAAGGGTTTAGAAGAATCTAGAAGGGGTTTAGGCATACAAGTGGATTTTGTAGGAAAATGCAAGTGGGAGAAATTTTGGTATTTTCAATTAAATGGTGTAATTTGCATTTGGATAAATATTCAAATAAATATTAATTTATTTAAATGAGAAAAAGAAGATAAAGCATTAAAATGCTTGAAGACTTTGAGGGAAACCATTAAAGGCTTGAAGACTTTAAGGAAAACCATTAAAGTCTTAAGAAGACTATAGAAGGAAGCCATCAAGTTTGAAGACGTTAAAGCCATCAAGTTTGACTACTTTAAGGGAAACCATTAAAGGTTTCAAGTGGGTGAGGATAAATAGGATTTTAAATAAATAATTTATTTAAAATAGTTGTGCAACTTGCTTTTGTAGGAAAATACAAGTGGGTGGAGGATAAAGGTGATTTAAATAAATTATTTATTTAAAATAATTGTGCAACTTGCATTTGTAGGAAAATGCAAGTGGGTGGAGGATAAAGGTGATTTAAATAAATGATTTATTTATTTAAATATGAGAGGTGGAATTTTGGGGGTTTTAAATAAATATTAATTTATTTAAATGTGAGAGAAGATTTAATTAAATAAATATGATTTATTTATTTAATTAATGGTCTGAATTTGGTTAAGTGAATTAAATCAAATAAATTGAATAATTTATTTAATTAATAGGAGAAGAGGGTTAAGATGAATTAATTAAATATTAATTTAATTAATTGTTAATTGATGGTTAAATAATCAAATAAATACTAAGTATTCATTTAATTAAGTGGACAGATTTATGTGACTACAAGTAGTAAAATGTCGATACGGCGCTGTCCTGCAAATTTGAGCAAAAGTTGTCGGGACGATGGCGCCCGACGCCACGGTCCTCCGAAAAATCCGCGAAACGAAGGGGGATCTGTTCGTCTCTGCACAAGGATTCCAGATCTTCAATTTCAGCCGCATACTTGCAACCTACACACAGAAAAGCAAAGACGAATGGGGGGTTAGGGATTACGGGTTTGCCTTTAGGTCAAACCCCAGTTTTGGAATTAACCAAGAAATGAGAAATGTTGTAAATGTAAATGTCTGTAATGTAAAACAAGTACTAATACCTTGTTCTAAGGATGTTTGTATCCTTATGTGCGAAGGTATAGATGTTGTTGTTTGTTGTATGTAGTATGTTGTATGTAGCTTGTAGTAAGTGATCTCCTCTTCAATGGTTGAATCCTTGTCTTGAATGCAACACTTAGCCTTGAATGGAGACTTAGAAGGAATGCTTGAATGCTTGAATGCTTGATTGCTTGAATGCTTGAGTATCATTTCCACATATGTTCATCCTCTACCCAAAATGAGAGAGAAAATGTAGTTTATATACTTGCCAATTAGGGTTAAAAGACTGATTTTTCCGACCTTAGGCCGACCAGGAAAGTTTATTTTCCAAATTGCAAACAAAAAGACCCGAGACCCCATAGGAGACCGGGCCCAAAATAGGCCCAGGGACCAGGGTGTTGGGCGCCATGGTCCTGGGGGACCAGGGCGCTGGGCACCCTGGTCCTGAAGGACCAGGGCGCTGGGTGCTCTGGTCCCACCTCCCGGGACAGCAGGGTGTAAGGAGGTTCAGGCCAGGGTGCTTGAAAAATGTAGTTTTTAGTGTCGTGAGCAAGTTTCAGGGTCTCCATTCAGGTTGCGTGTTGCGTCGCCATCGTGAAGACCTAAATGCAGTCGAAATTGCAAGTGTCGCAATTTTAGGACGCTACAATATTATATTTTCCTAAGGGGTCATGTCATGTACTTTGATGTTAAAAGGGGTCATATGGTGTCCTCAAGGGTCATATATTGTCCTAAGGGGTCACACGGTGTTGTTAGGGGTATCTATGTCTCCCCCACTCCCTCTCTCTCACTCTCCCCCTCAAGTGTATCTATTTCATTATTTCTCTCTCCCTCCTAGCCTTTCTCTCTTTGTCTCTCAGGTGTGTCTGTCCCATTTTGTCCATTCTCTCCCACCCCATCTCTCTCTCTCTCTCTCTTTGGTGTCTTTGTCCCATTTTGTTCAGTCTCTTCCTCCCCCTCCATTTATGTTTCTCTCTCAAGTCTCTCTCTTTCCTTCTAAATATCTTACTCTCTTAAGTCTCTCTCTCTCTTTACCTCTAACTCTTTTTCTCTCTCATTTCTCTCTCTATTTTCCTCTAACACTTTCTCCCTCTCTCCTTCCCAGTGCCCTTCTACCTCTCGCCCTCTATCTCTATCTATCTCTCCCATTCTCTCCATTCTTTCACTCTCTCCGTCCCCATCCCTTTGTCTTTCTCTCTCAAGTCTCTTTCCCTCTTTCCCTCCCAACCCCCCCTCTCTCTCTCATCAACCCCCTTCCTCTCCTCTCTCTCTTAGGTCTCTCCCTCTCATTTCATCAACCCCTACCTCCTTCCATCCATCTCTCTCACCTGGGCTCTCTCTTTGCCTCAAGCCCTCCATCCCTATCTCACTTAATCTCTCTCTCTCCCCCAATAATCTATCCCTCTTTTCATTCCTTCCTCCCTCTCTCCTTGATATATTCCTCTATTTCCATCAACCCTTTCCTCCTTCCATCTCTCCCACATTATGTCTCTCTCTCTCTCTCACTTAGGTCTCTCCCTTAACCCATTTTTCTCTCTCTCTCTACACCCCTCCCTTCCTCAAACCCCACCTTCCTCCCTCCCTCTTTCTTACTTGGGATCTCTCTTTGGTATCTCCCTCCTTTTATGAACCCCCCTTCCTTTATCTCTCTCTCTCTCTCTCTCTCTCTCTCTTAGTTATCTCCCTCTCTTTTCATCAACCCCTACCTCCATCACTCCATCTATCTCACTTGGTCTGTCTCTTTTCCTGGACCCCTCCCTCCCTCTCTCACTTAATCTCTCTCACTCTAATTTCTCCCTTTCTTTCCATCTCTTCCTCTGTCTCTCCCTGATATAGCCCTCTTTTTCCATCAATCTCTCCCTTCCTCCCTCCATTTATCCCACATGATCTCTCTCTGTGGTCTCCCCCTCAACCATTCCTTCCCCCCCCTCTCTCTTTGTTGCCCACTTAAGATATCTCCATCCTTGGTATTTTCCTTTCTTTCCATCAACCACTCCCTTCCTCCCTCCATCTCTCTCACTTTCTCTCTAGTCTCTCCCACTCTCTCCCTTGTATTTTCTTTTCCTTCCATCAACCATACAAAGGGAGATAGAGAGAGGTGAAGAGATGGAGAGAGAAAGAGAGGGAGAAAGAGAGAAAGGGTGAAAGGTGGGGGTTGAGGGAGAGACTAGAGAGAGATAAAGCCCAAGTGCAAGAGAGGGGGGCAGGAAAAGAGAAGGAGAAACACAAGAAAGAGAAAGAGAGAGAGAAAGAGAGAGAGAGAGAGAGAGAGAGTTTGAGGAAGAGAGAGAGGGGGAATGCAAGGAAGGAGAGGGAGAGACCAGAGAGACTGTTGATACGAGAATGTTGATTACTGAAATTTGACTACCTGCAATTTGTATGAATACTCTAAAAACTATAATTTTCATCATAACTCCTAGAGATATAAAACCACTCTCAAACATCTTGCCAATATATACATAAAATATAACATAAAGTATAATATCACTTATACTTAAATATTATATTTTATCTACATATTCTGAGACAAAGAGTGAAAGGGAATGACAAATTATGCTTTCCAAAATAAAAATGCACTTGTCAAAATGCAACACTATATGGTGCATGCCTTATTTGGTGCTTGATATATTTGGCTCATGCCAAAAATATTTGGCATGACCAAACCTATTTGGCATGCACCAAATAGGGCACACATGCTTGATGGGGGCCAAAAATGTTTTTGGCATCTTTTTGGGCCCCCATATTTGCACACTTACCCAATTCACTCTTTGGAGAAATTGGGAGCTTAATTAGAGAAAAATACAATGAGTTGAACATTCATAATTGTACAAGCCCATACTATTAGCAACAACAAAGAAAGAAGACTAAGAGGGGGGTGAATCAGTCTTTACCGGATCTTCAAACTTAATCACAAAAATAGATGTGATAAACTATAGTAACAACAAAGATAATAGAATTGAAAGCACAACACACAACACCAAGATTTTGACATGGAAAACCTTGTTAAGGGAAAAACCATGATGACAACCTACCCACAGTAAGATGATACTCTATAGTAGTATGTGTAAATATTACAATGGGGAATGTATGGGCCTTCAGGCATGCTCCCTAGAGCTCACTTCTCAAAATATAATGGCCCAAAAGGCTAAAACCCTTAGAAAAGTCTCATTGACTTACAAAAAGGTTCGGACTACAATCCAAAAGGAATGAACTGTATAATAGCATCTACAAATGCTTGATGATAGTTTTGGTTAAGCACAATTGTATGCCTTGAAAAACCAATCTCACCTTAGTCTCAAAACCAAAGGATAAGTCACTTCCTTGCACATACACCACTCTTTGATAATACAAAGATAACCTCTACACACAAACTACATGACAATCATCACCTATTTATACAAATCATCAACCTTGACAACAAGATTGACTAAACTCTAACCCTTAACTCATAATTACAAAATTACATCACACAATACAAAGATCCACCACTAGACCGATATAATGATTTACACGACATAACATGGACCTAGTTCAAATTCCCAAATTCTCAACTACATCGAAAATCATGCCAAGATCAACCGCAACATGCTAAACCACCAAAAAAGTCACATAATGGAAAACCATCACTGGTTTATAGAAACTACCAAAAACTCACACAACGATCAATGTGTATCATAAAAATAAATAGGACACAACTAGAAAACAATAGCAAGTAATTTAGAATCATCAGGAACAACTGCACCAACACCACATATCAAATCTTCATTGATCCAAGTCTGAAAGCTCAAGAACACAACCAATCAATAATTGTCATGAAGAAAGATAACTTGCGGAGCACCAAATAATGAACCATAATAAATGAAGATACACAAGACCATTCTAAACAATATCCCAAAATATTAGCACAAGATCTGATCACACCAAAATATACTGAAGGAAAACCCAAGCTCTGTAAAATAGTGATCAACAAAACAACATTGTTAACTGGATCATAAGATCTTCCCAATCTTCACACCCCAAAGAAAATCATAGGAATATGTTGACATTAATGAAAACAACATATCCTAGAAGAAACAATGATCATCAATATCCAACAATATCCCCCTTTAGCATTGATGGCAACATATGAATATGAAAAATAATCAATGCAAAGAAAGAAGATATCTCCAACAAACTCCCCCTAAGATCAAGACAGATAAAGCAGTTTTTCACATGATCTCTCTTCACCTTTGACAACATTGCCAAATATCTCTAAAATAGATAATCAAACTTACTCTCCCCTTGAAAAATAAATCTCTCCCCCCATACTAGAAACATGAATCTCAGGAGTCTCACCCTCTTAAACATATAACTAGATCAACAGACTACTCCACCAAAGGAGCAACACCAACTCACCAATCTAGACAAAAAGATAAGGCTCTGAAATCTACCTGATTGATGTAGCTTAATGCAAGTAGTTCTCATCAGAAGGGGTATATACCCCTAGCTTGTCTCTCAAATAGATAAATGTATCTACAAGAAAAGGTTTAGTAAAAATATCAACAATTTATGCCTTTGTAGATACATACTCTAGCTTCACCTTCTCTTCACCATTTTTCTCTCTCATGTAATGATATTTGATTGACACATGATTAGTCTTTGAATGTTTCACTGGATTCTTTGAAATTTTGATAGCATTAGAATTATCACAGTAAATGACAATAGGCTCATCATAGATAACTCTGATATCTTTCAATATCTACATCTAAACTATTTGAGTGCAAATACTAGTAGCAACAATGTACTCGGCTTCAGCAGTAGATAATGATACTGAATCTTGTTTCTTACTTGCCCATGAAACTACTTTCTTACAAAAAAAGAATGCTCCACTAGTAGTGCTCTTCCAATCATCTACATTTTTCATTCCCAAATCAGTAGGTCTAAGTTATAGAGAAATTTCCACTAACTCGTGATCAAACCTAGAAAAGGATTTGGCCAATCACAATGAACTAAGAACATTGGACAAATGTTTTTACAAGACATTGTTTGCCACTGCATAAAATTAGGGTTTCAACCCTTTACAATGAGAAAAAAATATGATATACAGACAAGAGAACAGACCTAATGTCAACCCTAGAATGCATCAAGAATTGACATGTCATTCTTCTTGTCAGACTTTAAATTTGAATTTGCATTACCTTCTCCAAAATTAGGTCCATAATCTGCAAAAAACAACTGAAAATGTCACTTGAATCTCAGAGAAACACCTTGATGTTATCTGTCATCTTCATAGTTTCCTTTGCTCACAAAATTTCCATCATTTTCAACTACACTCCTATGGGAAGCATGCATTGTAAATCATAAAATTTGCTTCATTGGAACACATGCAAAGCCACCCCTATTCAATGCCTCACTGCTTGCAAAATTTAGATGTCTCTTGATCTCTAACATGTAGATAACGTCTTTCCCTTAAGGTGAAAAAATAGACTCCTTTCTTGGAAGTTGAAAATTTCCCTTTTTGGAGAAGACACCTCCGATGCTCAGCTGCACATTTCAAATTTTTGCAAAGAAATAGAAAACAATACATCATTTTCTTAAAAATGACACCCCTATGGTTACTTTATGTATTACTTGCATACATTTAGAAAAATAACCCCCATTTTGTGTTTGATGCATTCTCATAGTCCTATCCAAGGTTCTCTTCTATTTCATCTGAAGATGATGCTGGAAAAGGTCGTGAGATCCACATGTACCCGCCTAGTGTATTAGCTCATAAATACATACACTTCACCTCCTCATCAGCGCTAGACTTTCCCTATAAACACACTATGCATATCCTACAATCGATGCATCTATGAAATTTGATGAAACCACATTCTACAGTGGCTAGAAATGATGGAGAGAAAGGTCATGGACTTCGGCACCTAAACCTTCATTCTCTACGACTAGGTTCAAGTCTGCTAGAACCATCAGAACCTCAACATTCTATAAAAAACCCTTTATGATTTGGTGGATATGTTATCCCACTCTAAAGGCCCCATTGTGATTTGTAATTGTCTTCACACTTGGCATAAAAATACACAAGTATGATAACTAGCCTTCATGGATTAAACATAGTTTGACTACAATCCTCACACAGAGTTGGGATGATGCATTCAATAACTGCATGACACTACAAAACCCCTAAAAAAAATTCATACATGTGAATGCATTTTCCCTAATCTCGCATTTTCCAAGGGCTACATTTTGGTTTTGGATTTTTATTTATTTCTTATCTCGGGCCTTGTCTTTGGTTCATCTTTGGACCCCCAAGACAACTTACTTACTTCAACATGTGACACAAAAGTTACCCCAGGGCATCACTGCAATATATACTTTTACCACCAGGGTCATTTAATCCTTGTTGCTTCACCAATAATCCTTCCCTCGAACCTTCACTTTGCCCCTTATAAATACCCCTGGGGTGACATATTTGTTTTCATTTTATGTCTCAAAGTTACCCCGGGGATCCAAAATGACCCCTAAAAGTACCCTGAGGCCATTTTTTACTTCCTCTGTCAAGCTTTCTAGTTACCCTAGGCCCTCATTTTGTCCTTCCCAAACTAGCCTAGGGCGACTTTCATGGCCACCCACTTAGGTAAAAGGTTAGCCTGGGGCCCTAAAAAATGGGCTTACCCACGGGACAACTTCTTGCACTTTAGTCCCTACTTGGAGAATTATGTCGGGTCTCCTCAAGCATGTAAATTTTTACCCCTGGTGTAACTCACTTCTTTTCTTGCCCTTGTAAAATTTATCCTAAGGAATAAAATTTAAGTCAAAAATGATTTAAAATGAAACATATATCATCCCCTTGTGTGGAGGAAAAATTGAGACTAAGTATGGAAACCCTAATCCCACTCTCATACACACTCATGGAATACGAAAGAGACTAAAGAGGTAATGCACTTTGGATAATTCTTATGAGAAAGAGAGAGTCATGGAATACCTCTTAGGTTTTCTACTCCTTTTCTATAAATGAGAGATAGTAATGATGCTAAAATGCAATCTAACCTAGAATGCAAGTAAGCAAGCAAACCCTAATCTGAGAATGTAGATCAAAGGAAAACTAATATACTAGTGAAAAGTATAGATCAGAAGAAAAAATCAAAGGTGCACTTGTGTGTAAAATATAAGTAGAAATGTCTAGGACCAGGGTGCCATGCCACTGTCCTGATTCTACACTTCTGGAGCTGCAACTGACAAGATGGATTTTGGAGCTTGCAAGGTACTGTCCTACCAAATCCTGCTGACAGATGGTAGGACCATGGCACAATGCCATTGCCTTGGGTAGAACCAGGGTCCCACACCCTTGTCCTTGGGGTTTTTTCTAAGATCTGCAACCCAAAATTGTCCCTGTGTGCTCTTCTGGTTCCAAAACTTCCAGCGAAGCTCGAAGCAAAACCTGTACCTGAAGCTGAAAATAAGGTTTGGGGTGGCTATATAGGGTTTTTTTTTAGTTAAACCCCTATGTTGGTGATTAACTCCTCCACAAATGGCCAATAATATACTAAAAATGTGTGTGCAAGGTCCTAAAATGAAAATAAATAATCTAGAGCAACCCTAAAGAGTAAACCCTAATTGCTTATAATTGACAAAGTAAATGCTCTAAATCCACAATGTCGATTGATCTAAAGCATGAATATGAATCAAAATGAAGCTTATGAAAAGACATGAAAACAACATGAAACCATACCCAACCCCAAGGGAGAGGTACAAGCCAATCGTTAGTCAATGATCTCCTATTTTTTTTCTACATCTTCAAAAGCCCCCAATTGATAAAATGGTGCTTGATGAATGTTTGATGGATGAATGTTGAATGTTTTTGAATAATTTAAAGATCTACTCTTTTTCTACAAAGAAGGCTCTTTATGCTCCAAAAACATGCTCTTAGATTCTTAGAAGAAGACCCTTTCAAATGAAGAAAGAGAGCTCTTAAGTATGAAACCATAGATCTTAATTTCATGTTTAGGCCGACTTCGGATTTGAATTTCCCATTGATCTTTTGGGGTTAAGCATTATTATATCATAGGATTGTGCTCCCAAAATTTTAGGGAAAAATCTGAGGACCATGTTCTTTCCTACCACGGTCTGACTATTAGGATTCCCAAAGATACTAAGAGGGGGGATGAATCAGTATCTAACCAGTAAATGAATTTTCTTAACTTATTAAGTAAATTGCATTCAAAAACAGTGTACCAGTAAACAATAATTAATGCAGTAAATAAGAACAATAAACACAACTTAGAAAGCACACCATAACATAATATTTTTGGCGAGGAAACCCGATGTGGTAAAAAGATCGGTGGGATTTGTGACCCACAATATTCGCTCACTGCCCAATAAGTGAATATTACTTACAAAATGTGGTGCCTACACATGCAGGAAGGCTCACTACCTAGAGCTCACTACTCAAATACAAAAGGAAGTCTCACTAACTCACAAAAGTGGATTGTAGAAATCCAAAGTGATGTACTGCTACAAAAAGCATCTGCTATGCTAGGTTCAATACCGGTTTAAGCTCTTACAACAACCATAAACCTTTCTCCAAGATTTGCCTTATTATTCACTCATCATATCCTATATTATACTACATACAAAGTGATCTTCAAGATCTCATACTTATATATGAGTCTTATTACAATATGCCATGTCAGCTTACAAAAAGATATTACATTTAAATATATTATGCAAAAAATAAGATCTTGTCAGCTAGGGTGTTAGTAATCATCTTTGTTGCTATCGGTGAGCTATCTGTCGGTGTAGAGTATGTCGGTGTTGGTGCCTGCTGGTGCCATAAGATTGCAAGGTTGCCATCAATGACAATACCTTCAATCACCTAAAATTTCTCATTGGAGTGTGCATTTGCCAACAATCTCCCCCTTTGGCATTAATGGCAACACTCATAAGAAAAAGTCAAAATTTGTATCCAAAATGTGTTGTCCAAAAATCTTACCAAAACTGTGCCAAAATTGTGTGCTCCCCCTAAGCAGATGATCTCTCCTATTATAATTTTTCTCATCTTCACTACTCTCCCTTTGACATCAATGACAAAGGCTGTCAAAAATGTCAACTGAGTGTAGTTCTCAGTTGGATCCCTATAACCGGTTGGTTACAATCTGATATAAATCTGCTAGTGCAAAATTTAAGTTGTTAGTGAACCTTTCACTATCCTTCAAAGCTACTTTTGTCCTTTGGATGGTACCGGTGAGTATGTGCATTTTCTCTTTCAATGTCTTAAGTCCTAGAACAAGTGCCTCTAATATCTCTTTTCTCAAATAAATGAGGATGTCAAGTTTCAAACCTAGTCTACATTTTAATTCCTTAGCCTTGAATTTTAATCTCTCCTTATCTTTTTCAAATTTTTCAAGTTCTCTTCAAAGCCTACTATTTCCTACTCTATTATTGATATGGGTTCTGATGAATAGATGAGATTATCAACAATCTCATTTATTTATTTATGTGCTCTACTGATCTCTTTATCTATATCAACTATCAAAATGTTAGTCTTACATGAATCCCTGTACAACTCCTTAAAGTCCATTATTGTTTTTCCTAGTGCCGGTAATAGTGTATCAATGTGTTCCTTGCATCTCTTTATTGATTCATCAAATAATTTTTCTTTCTCTTTATTCATTTTCTCACTGAATGTCTCCTTATTAATCTAATCAACTGTCAAAAGATTACCGGTGATGTACTTAGACAATGTGTCTAATTGGCTTAAAGAATCTTTATTGTCCACACTGCACTTGGGTGCAATCAATTTCAAAATAGGGATGGTATCATTAATTGCCTTGTATGCAAGTGCATTGTAATCTGTTATTTCCTTGATGGAATCCAATAATACCTTTGTTACATTGGTCGGTCTGAATTCTTTTAAGGAGGAACCAAATGATTGTCCAACTGCCTTAACAATCTACATTTCGTTAGTGTGAGTAACCTCTTTGCTTATGCTGACCTCTGGTAGGTCAGTCTGAGTCTGCATCTCAACTAGCAAAGGCTTGGGTTTCTTAGCTATTGTCGTTGGAACTATCTCTGTCAGAACCTTTACCTCAACCTTTTTCTCTTTTGATTTCTCAGTGTGTACTTTTGTCAGTTTCCCTGAGCTTTCCACTTTCGATTTCTTTGATTGTGTCTTAGTTTTTTCTACTGATTTTTTTGTATGTACCTTCAAACTGTCTACTACTAATATCTCAACATATTTTACTATGTTATCAGTAGCTAGTTGCTCAATAGGTTTTTCAGTGGTATTTTTCACTATTCTAGTTCCAAGGCGATCAACTGATTGTTTAGTATGTGTTTCAGTCCCAATCTCAGCATTTCCAACTATATCCTCAACATGTGTCTCTACTGCAATGTTCTTAGTTGGTGGCTCAGTTGCCACATCTTTCTTCTCAGTGGTTTCCTTATCAACCACAATGTTAACCTCTTGTGTATCAATATTCATAGTATATAACACCTATGATTCAGGATTGGTGTCTTCATGTGTAGTTTCCATAATATTATCTATTAGTGGTGGTATATCAACAGTCTCAACCAATGGAGTATCAGAAGGAGGTGGTGGCAAGTTATCTATTAATTTTATGCTTGGGAGACCACCTACCTTGCCTTTACCTTTATCCTTATCATTTTGATAGACTCTGAAAGTTTTTGATCGTTTGAGTTCTTCTTGCTTTTCGTTCTCCACAAAGAAGATATCCCATTTGTCTGTTGTTTCTTCAGATATCTCATTCACTCTTCCAGCCATTAAAGATACATGTTGGTGACCGGTGGAAAATACAATCCTATTTGTCTCACTTATTAGTTCATCAATTTCTTCTGCTGACTTTACTGGGTGAACTGCAAGTAATTTTTCTACCTTAATCTTTTTATCCAGTTCCACAATTGCTAATCTTTTTGCATCTAATCTTCTATACAAGTCACTTGGTAAGTCATCTACAACTTCTATCAAGAATTTCTTGTATATGTCTAAGTGTAAAATAACACTATTTTCTATACTTTCCTTTTCTTCATTTGTAAAAGTACTATACAACTTGCTGACATTTTTCAAGTTTTAATCTTCAGTTATTTCATTCAAAAGATTGTCTAATGGAGGGATAACTTATTTTTCCTTCTTCTTCCTAGGTGTGATTTTCTTTGTCGAAGGCCTTACTGCCTTTTTATTTCTTTCTATCTTCCTTGGGTGCAGGAGAGGGTACCGGTGAAGGTTTTCCTTTTCTTTCTACCCTTTTGAATTTTGTTGGTATTTCACTGTCAGAGGAGGTAGCAATCAGTGAAATATTTTCTTCTAGTTGCATCCCTTCCAAGTCACTTTCCTTGATACCAATAATATTTAACAAGTCTTCCTTGATTTCTTTTGCCTATTTTGTTGCTTTTCTAATTGTTTGTTTTGTTTTCTTCCTTTGTTTCAGTGATTGAACTTTGCTTTCAATAGTTTCAACATTTCCAAATACTTCTTCATTAGGTTCTTTAGGAGCTTTGAGTAGGGATTTAGCATATGTTTCTATTACGTTTTCATCTGCCTCATAACCCATCTTTGTAACCCAAACTGTTCTTGGAACCACTGCTTCCATCCATATTTCATCCTTCTTTATAACAAAGCATATCTCCTTTTGGTATTTGTCAACTATGGTTTGAGATAGTATTTCCCTTGTCTTCATTGTAGCCTTAAATGATTGCAAGTGTTCAATTATGTTCTTCTCCCTGTCATCTCCCATGTCATTAAGAATATCCAAAATTTGTTTGCCTACCAGTATGTCAAAGCCAAATTCATTTCTACCTATACCGAGAACTTCCTTAGTGATATATAGCATCAGGAATACAAGTAAGTTACCAAATCTGAATGTGCCTTTCTTTTCACCCTTGATTTTCTTCAAATTGTCAATTAGTTCATCCTTTAACCATTCACATATGTCAATTTTAGTATTTTTGTTCACCATGTCATAAGCACTCTTGATACATAAACTAGAAACAAAGTTTAATTTGTTGGCATGTGTAGCTTTGTATCCTAAAATCATGCTAATGAATCTTACATTATCATCCTTCACATCATTTACTCTCAAGGATCTGTTGTCATGTGTTGCACCGGTTAGGGTCATTACAAGGTTGTTTGGAACCTTCTTAGTTTTTTCAGGCCTGCTACTGATGGAAGGTAAGCCTGTCACTGCCCTAATTGCTTCTCTTGTATTCTTATGAATGGAATCTAGCCAAAAGAACTCCCCATGAACTCTGCTCAATACAATGCTTATAACTTCCTTGGGAACATCAAGAATGCTAAGTATCTCCACAAAACCTAGGGTTTAAAATATCTTGTGTTCCAGTTTCACATTACCATTTTCATCACAAATTACAATCCTATACATGTTCATTATCTCATCAGCACCAAGTTCTTTAGTATGACAATGTATGTAAATCCTAGGGTCTTCAGCATATACAACTCCTTTGGGTATTTTAGAAAATGCTCCTACGGTATCATCCTACTTCACAACTTTGGGTATGATTTTAAATATGGGCCTAGGGCATTTAACCACTTCAATTATAGTAGGGTTTGCAATGAATTCAGGTGTAGAGGAGGAAGCCATTGTATAAATACCTTAATCTTCCTTTAGGTTTGAGTGCTTCACTTCTCACTATGGATGCCTTCGCTCAGGTTTTTCACTCTCTAAGGAGATTTGAATGCTTGGTGAATGAAAAAGAGTGAAAAAAACTTGCTCTATAATGTCATTTCCTTCAACTACCACAATAAATGTCTGTCGGTTAAGTGAAACTTAACACATCTGCCGGTGAAGAAGCAATTCAACTTCTTACCATCAACCGAGGGTAAACTAGCATGTTTTTCAATTTGTTGCCATACCCCCAAAAGATTTCTTTTCAATTAGATGAAGAATCTCCTGCCAATGGAGTGATATTCTATTCTATTGGTGAAGGAATAGCTTCATTAACATTCTAATCTGACTTTCTAATCCATTGTTTTGAAAATTCTTGTTTTACCTCTTCAACCTTTTCTTTACCTTTCAAACTAGGTCCTTTGTTATTTGTTGGTGATGCCTTACTTCTACAAAATTTTGCAATATGTCCAATCTTGTTACATGCATGACAAGTCACATTATTTTTCTGAATAGCTTTTCCATATCCTATGTCGATATGTGTTCTACATTGATTAGATAAGTGTCCAAATCTTCCACAAACATAACATCTTACATTCATTCTGCAATTTTTTGAATTGTGACCAATTTTGTTGCATTTAGAACATTGACTGTTGGGTGCATTGGTGGTCTGATAGTTTCTAGATCTACACTGGTTTTCTCTATGACCATATTTGTTTCAGTTAAAGAATTTCCCATTAAATTTGCAAGCATTAGGTTGTCTTACTGATTTACTGTGATCATGATTGTTTGCAGTACCGAAGCTTTCACCAACTTCAAAGCCAAGGCCATTAGTATCTCCATCAGGTTTCTGATTTTTTAGCATGTTATCAAGTTTCTCTAAACTTTTCTTGAATTTCTCTCTTTGTATTGATTTGCAGCAGCCAACTCATTTTCCAAGATTCCCTTCTATCTCATAAGTTCATTTCTATCATTTTTTGTATGCATCAAATCTATTTTTAACATATCATTTTTATGACTAAGTCTTGTGTTTTAATTTCCAGCATCATTTAGTCTTCTAACCATGTCATCTTCATTCTTCTTTCTATCTTCAATGTCTTTACAAAACCTCATAGTCATATCTTGCATTTCATTCCTCATAGTACTGTTTTCCTATCTCAACTTGTTCACAAGGTCATTAAGAGTTTATTTTTCACCATCATCACTCTGCATCTTCTCAGAAAGTCCTCTTCTTTTGTTCCTAGCAATAGTGAGATTTTCTTGAAGTCCTTGAATGATTTCCTGTGCAGTCTTCATATCATCTTCAAGTTTCATATTCTTCAACTTTTCTGCATCATAATCTGAAAGAGTTGTTTCCAATTGCTTTCTCAAGTTTTCCATCTATATCGGTGTCAGAATCTTCCTCAAGTTGTTAGGCTTTTGAAAATAGAGGATCAGGCTTTGATACCAATTTTCAGGATTCCCAAAGATACTGAGAGAGGGGGGATGAATTAGTATCTAACCGGTAAATGGATTTTCTTAACTTATTAATGTAACACCCTAAAAATGGTCATCTAAACCATGAGCCCCTAATCTCGACAACATCACCAAGGTCCTAACCAAAGGCATTTAAATCAATTTTGAGCACACAATTAATTCCAAAAATCATCAAATGTCACATGGTAAAATCAATCACTCAATATTAATTAAATATTTATTTAATTAATTGATCATTCCAAGTAAATCATTTTTAAACAATTATCTTATTTATTTTATTAAATATCCTAGCATATTTAATTAAAATAAATCAATTTGCCATTAAATCATCAAAAAAAGAGGAATTAATTTAATTGAATGAATCAATTATGAGCACAAATCTTCAAAAAAGGAAATAAATCAAAAAAAGGAATTAATTGACAAAAAAGAATTAAAATTTGAGAAAAGAAATCAATTGGGAAACAATCTTGAAAAACAAATTAAAAATTGATGAATAAATCCCAAATAAAGCAATAAAACAATTAAATCCCAAAATTGAATGAAATGGAGAATAAATTAGATTTTCTTGATTTTAGTTCAACTTTCCTTTAAAACTGAGAAAAGCATCCAATCACATCAATTCACCTGGATTGTGCTTCCTCTTGGAAAATCTTGACCACTCATCATCAATTGATCTCAGCCATTGGTTTCTTTCTGAATTTTCTATAAATTTAGGCTCTCATCTCTCATTAAAAAGAGGCTGGAGAATATATCGTTATTATACTATTTTTGCTCTAGAATTCATTGACATATTGCATATTAATTATTGCACAATGATTAAATCATTTTGATTCATATTGCTTAAATCTTGTTAGATTAATATTGCATCCATCTTGCATCCATCATGCTCATATAGATTAAATCCTTCATATTGATGTTGTCTAGTCACTGGTATTGCTTATAATCTGAGAGCAATCTTATACTTGCATCTTTTAGAAGGCAATGGGTCGATTTGTTGTGGTTTTAATATTCAGGATTATATTTGTCTAATGATACATGTAATGACTTGATTGAAGTGTTGTGTCTTGCAGATACATATTTTAAATCCACTTTTCACACACATTTCTGGTGCCCAGCGTGGGGTAGAAAACTACTTTTTCAGCCTCAAAATCATCATTTTTATCTACAGGTTTCATCTATACAACCTCTGCGAAATATCGTAGGTCTAGATTTCTGATTGTCTTAGAAAGACAAGAGCATACTCTCCTACCTCTTAGAATTTTCCAAAAAAACACAAAAGTCAGATTTGTTCATTACCTAGATAGCAAGTTAAGTGCCTAGAAAATTAAGGAATACACAATGTTTGATTGATTTCTCCTTAGGCAACCTGCAAAAACAACACATCAGTAGTCATGTTGTTTTCATTCTTTGATAGGCATATGTTTGGTTGATAAATTATTTGACAAGCATCCTGCAAGAAACTAGTTAGGCTATGAAAATCCCAAGAAGACAAAAGACAATCCAGGGTCAGCGTTAGCATAATCAAAATTTAATCCAAAAAATCCTGAAATGTAGTCACTTTTTAATCTATTAGAAAATAGAATTGTATGATAATCTTCATAAAGCAGAGTGACAGAATCATTTTATCGTATGAGTTAGAATCCAATACAGAATGACAAAAGATAAAATAAGCAGTATGTCATATGAGTTAGAAATCAGCATAGAACGACAGAGTATAAAAGAATCAGTATGTCGTACGAGTGCATATTCTGATTTGTAGGATGATTTAAAGGATATGATCTTGTTTTGTATGATAAACTGTAGGTGTCAATATAATCTCGTACGAGTAGTGAACTAGTCTATCTTGGTCAGAAATCAGTCCATCTCAGAATTGGTCATGTTCAGTTGTCATATCCAATCATTGAAAAACCCAAAAATTTTAGTCTTTGCTCTCAGAACAACCATATGAGGCTAGTAAATTGTTGTCTTGCACCATATTCCATGTCGTACAAGTTTTCTACTTTGTCATCCTAGGCTCAATCCTCTGTCGTACGAGACCCAGCAGTCTGTCATCTCAAGCTAAATCCTGTGTCGTACGAGACAAAACTGAACAAAATTATTTGTCATCTAGAACCTACCCATTTGTCATACAGTACTAGGTAGCAACTTGTACGAAACAAAATTGTTGTTATCCTGAACCTGTTATACTATCATACGGTTCCAGAAATATAGTCGTACGAGTCTTTGATTTTGCCAGTCCAGAACAATCAAACCTATCCAAAATAGTTTACAATGATCCAAAAACTGGTTATCATCCTCCTGAGCATAAAACAACCTTGATAGTGTACCTCTGCTGTTGTGTTGCACAATTTTGTTGATTATCTTTAAGCTAGTTCAAAAAAACATCTTATCAAACCTAAGTTAACTTAGATAAAATCTTACACAGGATAGATCATTCCTGAAACCAGACCAGATCTTAAGTTACTTCCCTCAATCACTATGTTAAACAAACTACTAGCTACAATTTGATCTTGACTTCTGCAACACATCTCGCTCTCAGTCCTGTCGGTTACAAATGCCTGTTCAAACCAGATGCTCACGCAATAAAATAGACAAAGGAAAAGAAATACCCTTCTTGTTTAATGAGAATCCATTCTTCATAGGAAACCTCTTTCAAAGTAAACCGTCCTCGTCACAAATACCAGTTTACGACATACCAATATTTGGCTAGCCCAAATCTCCTACCATGTCTGGAGATAGGCAAGAAAGAGAAGCTAGTAAACGAGATACTCACAATGATTTTAGTAATCATCCCACTGACAACGATTCCTCATCAACTGAATCTGAGCTCCCTGAACCTCCCAAAGATGAAGTACTTAGGTGTCAGAATGATAAAGAGTTTCAAAAAATGATGAAGGTCATCATGGCTAGGGAAAAAGAAGACTATTTCCTAGAATTAGCAAAGCAAGGTGCCAAACTCCCTACTGGTTATAATGTGGAGGCCCTCGTCACTAAAGAAAAAGAGACACCATGGGGAAAAATAAGCAAACAAATGCAAGCATTACAAACTGCGGTCACAAGAATAGAAGACAAAGATAAAATGCCAAAACAATATTCTCTATACATAATATGCCCACTCCCATTTGACAAAAACCTTTACATGTCTCCATTTCCTTCATGAGTTGAGATCCCAAAATTTGACTAATATGATGGTACCTCAGATCCTTAAGATCATGTCAGAGAGTTTTATGCTACCTGTATGGAGTTCATGCATGATCAAACGTACCTCATGCGTCTTTTCCCAAGGAGTTTAGGGGGTCAAGCAATGGAATGGTTTTCAAGCCTACCCAAAGGGATAAAAACTTTTGAAGAACTAATCCAACTATTTTTACAACAATATTTGTACAACATTCATCACCCAGTCACTATGATAGAGCTTTGCAATACTAGACAAAAGACAGGAGAACCCTTTCTCACTTTCCTCCAACGATGGAGAAAGATGTTCTCTAGATATTCACGGACTATCCCAGATCTTGAGAAAATGGATATCTTTGTCAACAGCTTAGTCCTTGAACTAAAGTATAATGTTCAGATGCAAGTATACCCCTCATTCAAGAAAATGGTAGATAAGACCCTCAGAATGGAAGACGTGCTTATAAAAAAGGGAGATATCTCACTTTGGAAGGAAACACAACAAGGTTCTAGCTCTAAAGAAAAGAGAAAATACTAGAAATATGGCAAAGATAGCAACAAGAACACCATTAATGATGGAGTGGTAGATACTATCCAAGTAAAAATAAAATCCACAATATTTAACTTGGCCAGTGGCACTCAAGCACTCAAGGCAGTTAAAACTACAACAGAGAATCCCCCAAAGAAAACAAGAGAATGGTTTAAAGAGAAACCTTGGGTCTCAAAGCCTAAGCATGATTTTACTCCTCTAGATGAGTCATATGAATTAGCTTTCAAAACCTTATTGGTAAATAATTTGATAACTTTTCTAGACAATTCTAGACCATATGACCCAGAAATTAGACCCAAGTGGTGGACAGAAAACGAATACTATGACTACCATCGGAACAAAGGGCATAACATAAACAACTACATGAAACTCTGACATGAAATCCAAGATCTCATTGAGGCAGGCAAGATCATTGTGGAAATCACGTGACAAATGCTGATCATAAGGCCTTTAAAGATCCCTTACCAATGTATGAACAAGGAGATTCCTCAAAATCCAAAAGAGGAGCTAGAGTCAATTATATCTAGAGTAACAATGATAATGTGATCAACATGATTGAATCTATTCACACTCAATATTGCAATGTGATCATAGTCCAAGATCACCAAAGTCAAGCACAAGCTACTAATGTTGTGACTCGTGCTCAAAGGAAAATTACTCTCCCAGGAGGTAGTTCCTCAACTTTTGATCAAACAACATCAAATCTACCAAATAGACAAACAGACACAATCACGGCCAAATCAAAACAATTGGCTTCATCATCTTCTCCTGGTTATAGTATTGTTGAACAATTGAAGAGAACCAATTCTCAAATCTCCATTTTGGAACTACTTAAGATCTCTTCTACTCATAGAGAGATCTTGGACAAGGCTCTACTTACCACCAGTGTCCCTAAAGATTTAGACATAGATTGGTTTCAATCTATGGTAGATCACTTGACCTCACCTCATTACCTCACTTTCTCTGAAGAAGATGATAACTCACTGAGTCACCCGCATAACCAACCATTACACATTGAAGCCATGATCCATAAACACTACGTTAAACGTGTTTTGATAGATGGAGGCACTGGGTTGAATATTTGTACCTACAATCTATTGACACAGCTTGGATTTTCTAAAAATGTTATTGATCCAACTAGGAAGATAACAATCAAGGCTTATGATGAGGAAGAAAGAACTTCTAAGGGTCTGGTACTATTACCAATTAGAGTAGGACCTATGGAGAGAGATGTCATTTTTGAAGTCTTGGATCTTCATCTTTCATACAACATCTTACTAGGTAGGCCATGGATTCATGAAATGAAAGTAGTACCATCTATGTATCATCAATGCCTAAAATTTCCACATAATGGAGTTGAAGTCAGTATTTCGGCCGATACTAGCTATACCTGCAATGCATTAACACAGGATGCTGATGCTTTTGTTCCTAATAATAGAGAAGCTTTTGTAACTGAAAGTTTAGAATCTTTGCTAAAAGATTTAGAAAAGAAATTAAAAATCACAAACACTGGCATGGATGGCTACAAGATAGAACCTATACTCTCACTAATGTCTCTTCCTCCATCACCAAGATAGTCGGGAAAACCATCAGAGGTTATGAAGCCACAAAATTCAACTCCAAAATTCATTTATGATGGCACCTTTATACAGTCCTCTACTTCTCTTGCAGGTGAAATAGAAGAGGATGATGTTCTCAAATAGCTCTTCATAGAAGATAGTGCAAGCAAAGAAATACGACATTGTGAGATTTCTCCAACACGATATGGTCCAGGATACAAGATGCTTCAACACATGGGATATTCAGGTACTGGTCCTCTAGGCAAGTGTCAACAAGGTATTGCTAAACCCATTCAGTTACAAACTAAGCTTGTCAATGATAAAGCCGGACTGGGATATGATCCAAGAAAGAAAACAGATTAGAAGCACATGCCTCGCCATCAACGTAAGTGGAAGAAAAAGGTACTACCTTTAACAATACAAGAGATTAATAATCAACAAACTCAGGAAGAGTGACACAATGAACTGAAAGAATTGCCCACCTAGAGAGAGGAAATAGATGATAGTCAAGTTCCAGTTCTATTAGCTATAATACCGCAAGAAGTAGAAATCCCAGAGAATATGAGAGATGAAGTATACAGGATCAGAGATTTGTTTGCACCACTAAAAGTTCCAGTCACATATACTGGCAGACAACTTATAGATGACTCAGAAACTGATTCAAATGAGTATGAATGGGGTCCAGATCACATCTCAGATACATCTACTATAGAAACCCTTGAAGAATCCAGTGATATCATAGATGACACACAGGAACTGATACGCCTAAGAATGCAAAAGGAAATAGAAGAAATCAAACTAAGAAGACAAGAAGACTATGAACGATAGCTAGAGAAAGATCAAACACAAGCAATTTCTTCACCTACCAACCCGCCTAATGAGATACAACAAGTCAGGTACAAAACTATGAAAGAAGAATTAGAAGCTGTAGAAATAGAACCAGTCATCAGTCTAGAAGAAGCTGAATGGAACAGACGACAGGGATTAATAGAAACATCAAAGCTATGTTCACAAGTGTGTCAAATACAAGCAATCAATGAACCAAATCATGAAGGAACTTGCAACATCAAAGATGTGGGTGTTGATACTATATATACCTTTACTAAGCCACTTGAAGATGAGTCACCAAATTCATCCTATGATTCTAATGACTCAGACAGGAGCTCCATTTATAACAACAACTATTCAACAGTGCATTATGACAACTCTGCCATGAATTATGACATACTGTCTACTGTCACAACGCAGTATGTAGTCTAGTCTGAAGTAGGTGACGATGCTAGAAGTAGGTTGGTTGGCTTAGGTCTAATAAATAATAACATGAATTTCAATAATCATGTCATAACTCTTCCTGGTCTCGGGACACATACGCAAGCTAGTCTTCTGGAACTCGACTGGTTGATCAAAAGTCATGATGATAGTACCGTGAACTCCCTTGAGCTTGTTCCAACCTTATCCTTAATACTTCCTGAACTGATTGATTGTACTCTTTATAATCAACCCTTGAATGTACCTACCATTGCAGTCGAACCCATGTACTCTTCCACCATCGAATAGAATGAAAACATGACTGAAGTGGATATCAAGTATCTTAGTCACAAAAACAAGAAAAATAAGAATAAAAGATCTGATGGCGAAAACCACATTGTGGCGGTGTCAGACTCTAAAAAAGAGAAAATAAAGGACATACCTAAAGGTGAAAACCTCTCTGAGGCACTTGAAGGTGAGATACTTGATATACTGTCGAGTCACTTCCAGGAGAGATCATCCATATTGATCAAGCCAACTCAGCCAGTGAACATTGGGAGTCAAGAGACACCACATATAATTCATTTAGCTCAATCACTATCAGTAGAAGAGTTACAAGATTTCAGCAACCTTTTTATAGAAAAGAAGATCAACTTTGCATGGACATACTCAGATATGCTAGGACTCAATCCTGATCTCATCATGCATCATCTCTCTATTACACCAGGAGTTAAACCAGTCAAACAAAAACTCTGAAAGATGCATCCCCATGTGGCACTGCTAGTCAAAGCTGAACTAGAGAAGTTGCTAAAAGATGGATTTATCAGAGCTATAGACTATGCAAAATGGATATCAAATATAGTACCTGTATCAAAAGTGGACAAATCTATTAGAGTTTGTACAAACTTCAAGGATCTCAACAAGGTGTGCCCGAAAGATGATTTTTCATTGCCCAACATTGACATGATAGTAGATATGACTACTGGATATGAGATGTATTCATTAATGGATGGATTCTCTAGTTACAATCAGATCAAGTGAGTGCCTGAAGATCAAGAGAAGATAACTTTCACATGTGCATGGGGAATCTTCTACTGGAATGTTATGTTGTTTGGTCTAAAGAACGCAGGAGCAACTTACCAAAGAGTACTAACCACTATCTTCCATGACATGATGCATAAAAACATAGAAGATTATATTGATGACACCCTAGTAAAGACTATGAAAATATCTACGCATATTCAAGAGCTTGGCCTCATACTTTATAGAATGGAAAGATTCAAGCTCCGATTAAATCCTAAAAAGTGTGCATTTGGAGTAACATTAGGAAAATTGCTTGGTTACATAATTTCAAAAAAAGGAATTGAGGTTGACCCTGAAAAGGTCCAAGCTATAATGGACATGTCTCCACCCAATAATATCAGTCAGATGAGAAGTTTACAAGGCCGTCTTCAGTCCATAAGGTGTTTTATATCTCAGATAGCAAACAAAGCTCAACCCTTCACGAAGGTATTAAGGAAAGGGATTCAATACAACTGGGATAAAGATTGTGAATGATACTTACAACAAATCAAGGAATATCTTTCTAATCCACCCATATTAATGCCACTGATTCAAGGTAAGCCACCGATCCTGTACATATCAGCTACAGATACTTCATTGGGGGCACTTCTGGCACAACAGGATGATGATAAAAATGAATGAGCTATCTATTACATCAGTATAACGTTGGTGTTGTATGAAATGAACTACACTATAATAGAGAAATCATTCTTAGCATTGGTATTTACATCACAAAAATTAAGGCATTATATGTTGGCACACTCTATTAAGCTGATAGCTAAGATTGATCCACTCAAATATCTTCTCAGTAAAGCAATGCTTACAGGGAGACTAGCCAAATAGGTCATGGTTCTTACAGAATTTGACATTGAATATGTGGAGCATAAAGCCATCAAGGGCTTACCAACCCTCCTAATGAGATACGACAAGTCAGGTATGGAACTATTAAAGAAGAATTAGAAACTGCAGAAATTGAATCAGTCATCAGTCCAGAAGAAGCTGAATGGAATAGATGATAGGGATTAATAGAACCATCAAAGCTATGTTCAAAAGTGTGTCAAATACAGGCAATCAATGAACCAAATCATGAAGGAACTTGTAGCATCAAAGATGTGTGTGTTGATACTATATATACCTTTACTAAGCCACTTGAAGATGAGTCACCAAATTCATCCTATGATTCTGATGACTCAGACAGGAGCTCCATTTATAACAACAAATATTCAACTATGCATTATGACTACTTTGTCATGAATGATGAGATACTGTCTACTATCACACCATGATATGTAGTCTAGTTTGAAGTAGGTGATGATGCTAGAAGTAGGTTGGTTGGGTTAGGCCTAATAAATACTAACATGAATTTCGATAATTGTGTCGTAACTCTTCCTGGTCTCGACACACATATGCAAGGTAGTCTTCTGGAACTCAATTGGTTGGTCCAAAGTCATGATGATAGTACCATGAACTCCCTTGAGCCTATTCCAACCTTATCCTTAATACATCCTGAACTAATTGATTGTACTCTTTATAATCAACCCTTGAATGTACCTATCGTTGCAGTCAAACCCATGTACTCTTCCACCAGTGAACAAAATGAAAACATGACTGAATTGGATATCAAGTATCTTAGTCACAAAAACAAGAAAAATAAGAATAAAAGATCTGATGGCGAAAACCACATTGTGGTGGTGTCAGACTCTAAAAAAGAGAAAATAAAGGACGTACCTAAAGGTGAAAACCTCTCTAAGGCACTTGAAGGTGAGATACTTGATATACTACCGAGTCACTTCCAGGAGAGATCATCCATATTGATCGAGCCAACTCAGCCAGTGAACATTGGGAGTCAAGAGACACCACATATCATTCATTTAGCTCAATCACTATTAGTAGAAGAGTTAAAAGATTTTGGCAACCTTTTTTATAGAAAAGAAGATCAACTTTGCATGGACATACTCAGATATGCCAGGACTCGATCCTGATCTCATCATGCATCATCTCTCTATTACACCAGGAGTTAAACTAGTCAAGCAAAAACTCTGAAAGATGCATCCCCATGTGGCACTGCTTGTCAAAGTTGAACTAGAGAAGTTGCTAAAAGCTGGATTTATCAGAGCTATAGACTATGCAGGATGGATATCAAATATAGTACCTGTATCAAAAGTGGACAAATCTATTAGAGTTTGCACAAACTTCAGGGATCTCAACAAGGTGTGCCCAAAAGATGATTTTCCATTTCCCAACACTAACATGATAGTAGATATGACTACTAGATATGAGATGTATTCATTAATGGATGGATTCTCTAGTTACAATCAGATCAAGAGAGCGCCTGAAGATCAAGAGAAGATAACTTTCACATGTGCATGGGGAATCTTCTGCTGGAATGTTATGTTGTTTGGTCTAAAGAATGCAGGAGCAACTTACCAAAGAGCAGTAACCGCTATCTTCCATGACATGATGCATAAAAACATGGAATATTATGTTGATGACACCCTAGTAAAGACTATGAAAATATCTACGCATATTCAAGAGCTCGGCCTCATACTAGATAGAATGGAAAGATTCAAACTCTGATTAAATCCTAAAAAGTGTGCATTTGGAGTAACATCAAGAAAATTGCTTGGTTACATAATTTCAAAAAAAGGAATTGAGGTTGACCCTGAAAAGGTCCAAGCTATAATGGACATGTCTCCACCCAATAATATCAGTCAGATGAGAAGTTTACAAGGCTATCTTCAGTCCATAAGGCATTTTATATCTCAGCTAGCAGACAAAGCTCAACCCTTCACGAAGGTATTAAGCAAAGAGATTCAATACAACTGGGATAAAGATTGTGAATAATACTTACAACAAATCAAGGAATATCTTTCTAATCCACCCATATTAATGCTATTGATTCAAGGTAAGCCACTGATCATGTACATATCAGCTACATATACTTCACTAGGGGCACTTCTGGCACAACAAGATGACAATAAAAAGGAACGAGCTATCTATTACATCAATAGAATGTTGGTGTCATATGAAATGAAATAAACTATAATAGAGAAATAATTCTTAGCATTGGTACTTGCATCACAAAAATTAAGGCATTATATGTTTGCACACTTTATTAAGTTGATAGCTAAGATTGATCCACTCAAATATCTTCTCAGTAAAGCAATACTTATAGGGAGACTAGACAAATAGGTCATGGTTCTTATAGAATTTGACATTGAATATGTGGAGCATAAAGCCATCAAGGGCCAAGTTATTGCAAACCAACTCGTTGATGCTCCACTTGAAGAAAATCAACCTCTGCATATAGAATTCCCAGATGAATCGATCATGCACCTTACTGAATAATCATGGAAGATGTTCTTTGATGGGTCTTTCACTCAACATGGTTCTGGCACTGGGATACATTTTATTACTCCCCAAAAATACTCAATTCTGAAAGATTACAAGATTTTCTTCCCTTGTACAAGAAACATTGCAGAATATGAAGCTTTGGTAAACAGGATCAAGCTGGCCATCGAGTGTAAGATCATTGAATTACACATCTTTGGAGATTCACAACTCATCATCAACCAAATCAATGACCTATATTAGACAAGGGATGAGAAATTGAATCCTTATAAGAGAATGGTGGATGATCTCAAGAAATACTTTACCTCCGTATCATTTCAGTAGATCCCTAGAACAACAAATAGAGCAGCGGATGCAATGGCCACTCTAGCATCTATACCACAGCTATAGGAGTCTAATTTTCATTTTTAATTCCTGGTGGAAGAGTTACATTACCCTACCTATGATTCTCTCGAGTCCCAGGTGGTCTGTTCTATTATTGGACATGACTCATCTTGTTATAGCCACATTTACTCTTACCTATGTGACCAAGTTGTCCCTGCTGATCTTTCCTGCAATGAAAAAAGGAACCTAATTCAAAATGCGTCACGGTACGTCATCATTGCTAATGACCTATTCAGGCAAGGTTTAGATAATACTTTGCTTAGATGTCTAGAAACCGAAGAGTCCCAACGTGCATTATTTGAGGTTCATGAAGGTGTTTGTGGATCCCATTTGAACTGTCTAACTTTAGCACAAAAATTACTAAGGGCTGGCTACTACTGGCCAGACATGGAGAAAGATGCTATAAAATTTGCGAAAACTTGTGAAAAATGTCAACTACAGGGGCACATTATTCATGCTCCAGCAAGGGATCTCATACCCTTTGTGACACACTGGCCTTTTCAGTAGTGGGCATTTGATCTAATTGGCCAAATATATCCTGTGTCATCTAACGGACACAAATTCATTATCACTACCACTGAGTACTTCACTAAGTGGGTAGAAGCGGTTCTACTCATCAAAGCAATTGGAAAACAAGTAGCTCTCTTTATTCTTAATTATATCATCTATAGGTATGGTATACCTTCATCCATTATAACTGACAATGGAGGACAATTCAAGAACAAAGATCTAGATGAACTCTATGAGAAATTTAAAATCAAACAACATTGGTCTTTAGTATATTACCCTCAAGGTAGTGGACAAGTTGAGGCATCTAACAAAAACCTACTAACTATCTTGCACAAAACATTGAATAAATCCAGGAAGGATTGGCATCTACAACTCAATCCTACATTATGGGCTTATAGAACAAGTATCAGAACACCTACTAGGGCTACACCTTTCTCTTTGGTGTATGGGTCCGAAGTAGTACTACCTATTGAAGTGGAAATACCATCTCTAAGAGTTTCATTGCAAGGTCTTGTTATTGATGAAGACTATAGAATATCTAGATTGCAAGATCTCGAATTGCTAGATAAGCATCGATAAGTGGCATTTGATCATCTCAGAGTGTATTAAAAGAGAATGTCCAGAGGATATAACAAAAAGGTCTGACATCAAGAATTTCAGGTTGGTGACTTAGTTCTAAGAGAAAATCCTAAAAATCAATAGTTTCGAGACAACAAAGGGAAGTTTGAACCCAACTGACTAGGTCCCTATATCATTACTGCAACATTTGTCTCTGGTGCCTATCAACTCTCAACATCAGAAGGAGAACAACTCCGCAAATTAATCAACACCATCCATCTGAAGAAATTCTTTACCTAAATATTCTCTGCTCCAGTAGCTTATACATAAAAAATGTCCTAAAAAAATCATAAAAATCATAAATTATCTTGAAAAAATCCTAAAAATTAGAAAAAGTCCTGAACAAAATTAGAAAAAGACCTGAAGAAATTCAAAAAAAAAGAAGAAAGAAAGAAAGAACGGAAAAAAGAAAAGAAAAAAAAGGAAAAAGAGAGAGAAAATGCCTTGGTGAAAACCTGGTAAATAGGCACCTTGGTAAAAATAATTAAAAAAATGAATCTCTGCCAAGCATGTGAAAACCTGGTAAACAGGAACCTCTTGTACTCAAGTGCTCCATCTATCAACACAATGTTGGCATTCCCACTTTCCTGCATATTTTCTTTTCGCTTGTGTATATTTCAGTCACTTGTGTGACATCCTAGTTCGATGGAACCCTCATGGCTTGAAACCAATCAATGTCCTAGTCTTAGGTAATCGCCAAGAGCACATTACATATCCTAAGTAGTGTCAAACAAGTCATCTTTATGTTAGTGAAACCTCGTCATCCACTCTGAGTCAGTCACCTATCTCCTGACTACTGAAGAGTTTTATCACTAAGTTAACAAGTAAAACAACATATCAGAAAACAATCACTGAACAGTTTGAGCTATGCATGAAAATTTTCTTTGAGTGTTGTCCTTTTTATTGGTTTTCGATTATTATCCCTTTGAGTAACTTGAGGAAGTCTATCTTGACTAAGAGGAGCAAGGATTGGGGGCATAATATTTTCTTTGTTTTCTGCTTGTAGGAATGATTCCAATGATCTGGAAACATCTAAATTAGCTGGGTGTCTGTGATAAGAGCCTTCACATCAAGGTGAAATTTCCTCACATACCTCAACTCTGCTTATTTGAATGCTACAGGGAGGTTCCATATCATTTCTTTGTCTATTTTGAGGGAATTTCTTCATTGTGCAATCCGCGTCCATGCATAATCTATCCAAGGATATGAACAAGAAAAAAGGGTCGTTGCAAACAAGATAATTAATATTGCACATGAAAGGCAAGGAACTCTAATCTACCTATTGTGGTTGTAAAGCACTCAATGATGAAAATTAAGCTTTTCAAAATCTAGTGACTAGGTTTAGGTTGCATCTCATTTTGCATCTAATTTTGCATTTCATTCTGCATCTCATACATTTAGAGTGATTTCGATATTGTAACAATGCTTTCTTTATTTTCTGAATGAGAGTTGGAGCATCATCATTTCTCTGATCGAGTACTTATGTTTTGAGGTGTTAGCTACATACAAAAACATATTATATAGATTCATACATTCATTATTACTCATCTACATTCATCTTATTGCATAGAAAAAATGAAAACATTACATCATTCATCTACATTCATCTTATTGCATAGAAAAATAAAGAAAAACAAGTTGCGTTATTCATAATGCTCATTTGCATTATCATTTATTTGCATATGAAAAGAAACAAAAATAGACATTCATATAATCATTTGCATTCATTCATCCATGTTGAAAAAAAGAAAAGCATACATATAGAATAAAGCATATAGAACAACATTTCATAACCAATCAACACAAGTACGATGAAGTTGAATCAGATCTTGTATATATATCATGTCCAGTATAAGAGTACAAAGTGATGTCAAATGACATATACAAACTCCCATTGGAGCAAGAATCATATAGGCTACAAAAAAAAGGGTGTGTCTACAAAAAAAATATCTTAGCTACAAAAAGGAATCATCTAGCTTGCACCCTCTCCCTCATCTCCTGGTGGAGGAGGAGGAGCTTGATGCTTGGGATCTTGTCAAGGCCTTCAAGATCCCTTTGATCGGGCCATATACTATGAGTAGGGTTGCACCTTCTGTGTAATAGGAACTTCAATACTATATGCTGCTACATAATACACTGCCCTACTCCTCTAGAGAAGGACCTCGTATCGTTGAGCCTTTATCTCTGCTCTCAAAGACGTGATATGGCGATCCCACTCAGCCCTCACCTCAGCTAGCTGTCAATCTCGCTCTGCCAGCTGAGTTTGAGCCACTGTCAACTATGACTGTAGCTCTGCAAGATGTGCACTCATCAACAATCCAACATCTATCCCCTAGTCTCTTGTAGGCTCCCCATATTCACCTCCACCACCACCTCCACCTTGCTCCTCTCTCCACTGTCGAACCTGTCTAGGAGCTGCTCGCTCCTCCTCAATCCCAGCCACTCGCCCTAGGGCTCTGCCCTCAACTCTCTATCCCTATCCACCCTCCACTGGTACCCTGCTACTGCTAGCACCTAGATCACCACTACCCCATCGTGGAGCCTCAACTCTTTGTGCTTGACCCTACCTCTAGCCTTGCCTCTAGCCCTGTCCGTGTGCTGGTGCGGGGGCATCATCCTCAACATCCTCAATATGAGGAGCCTACTCACCTGGATCTGTAAAATGTGGGAATTAATGTTGCTTAAAATGATCTCTATACTGGGGCAATACCCCTGCATCCGCTACATCATCCATGTAATCCCACCTCAGACGGCGTAACCCTGTTGGTGCAGGAGCACCTAGTTGAGTAAAACTCCCATTTTTTAGTATTTAATGTTTTTATGTTTGTAAAGTCTTGTGATAGGTTTTTTATGTTGTTTTAGGTTTTTATGAGTCATGTGTAGTGGTTTTGATCTCATTTTGGGCTTAAGAGATCAAATCTTGCATTTCAGGCCTTGAGTTGACAATTTTTCGCAAATATGTGGAAAATTGCCAAAAAGGTCGCCTAATGTTTTCAAAATCATTGAAACATGTTTGTTTAGTTTTTTTAAGCATGTCTAAGTAGTTTAGGCAAGTTGATAAGGCTAGGTTGTCAAAAATGCCTTTTTGAGCAAGAAAAGTTGTCATTTTGGCTTAAGAAAGTTGTCAAAACTATCATTTTCTTGCAAAATGAAGTTATTGAAGCCTCATGTCCATACAAGGGCTTGAAAACCAACTGGAGAAACTATATAAGGGCTCCCTTTGCCTTGGGAAGGGTTGGTGATTGTATTTACAAGTGAATCTGAATAGAAATCATGTGTTTTTGGCTTTTATGACTGTTTTTCCTTCCTTTTGAAGAGAAGTCCATACTATAGCTATGCAAATCCATACTGTACCTTCTTGGAAGTTGAAATTTTGATTTAATAAAGCTTCCTATGTAATTGTTTCATTGCTTTTTCATTTGCAAGGTGTTTGTACAAAAATATTTTGTAAACTGTGTGTCTGTTGCCCTGCCAAGGGTTTGGAGTTGTAAAATGCATCAACTTGGTTGATTGAGGTCTAGGATCCCTCCAATGGATTCTTCCAAGTTGATTCATGTGTATATAATGTACATATATTTATTTTTGTGCCAGAAAAGTGGTTTGAAGATGCATTTGAGTGTGAACTAGGCAAGTTGGAGCAACTAGGCTGGTTCATGGTTAAAACTCAAGATTGTCATCCAAAAGTAATTTGGAATGAACAAATCAATGAGGTAGTGATATGTAAGTATGGTTCAGAGTGTTGAGAATCACCTAGGCTTGTTGGATTAAGCTTTTTTAATCAAATATTCCTATTTTTGTAAACAAACAGTGTGGTCACTATTTTGTGATTGCTATCTTGTAAAATGCTCATTGGAACGCTTCCAAAAGCATCATCCATGCCTTGTAAGTCAGAAGGAAATGTAATAGGAGTGTAACTAGAATTTTTTAAACCTCTTTGAGGTCTTCTTCCTATACAAATTATTATTTATGCAGGTCTAAAGAGAGGGCAACAGTTTGACTGGTAAAAGGCAGAAAAAGGACAGTGATAGGGGCAATTTACTGTTTTCCCACTTGCTTGCCAAGTGTTTGATATTTTGATTGTAGGGAAAAAATAGATGAAGGTTCCTTGTGATGTGTCAAAGGTCCTAATACATTTTGGAGGCTTGAAGAGTGGAGTTAGAAGGACTTTCCAAAACTACTTGCTCCAAACCCTACCAAACCCTCCAAATATGCCACAAAAGGTGGACAGTCCTAAATTTGCACAAACAATGGGTTAAACCTTGAAAATCCTTGAGTATAGACCTCCCTAATATAATTCCAAACAAGCTCCTAGGTGGAAATGCCCATTGTTGGGCTAGGTGAGAAAAAAAGGGCCAATTAGGCCTCCATGGGCTAGTAGCCCATTGTTGCATAACACACAAAAAATACTATTTTTTGTGAAAATGCATGAAACCAATGGAAAAATGAAACTTGGGGCTTATGAAATAACATGAGAACAATCCAAGCAATCCAAAAAGTGTTACTTGGGACCCTTGGACAATGTGCAGCCTCATCTGGGGGTAGGTGAGCTTTGTTAGTAAATTTGAGCAAGCCATGGGTTAAAGACCTCAAACAAAATTGTGAGAATTCAAAGGTGAACAATACCATACTGCCCCTACATTTCCATGTGGAAGACCCCTATTTCACTCTAAAACCTAAGGTTGAAGGCCCCAAGAGCCAAGCATGAGAAAGTGTAGTTGGAAGGAATACGCATTTTGAGTAGATCTATGGATGGGCGAGAGTCATCACCAAAAAGGGAGTTTATTAGGCAAGTAAACCATGGAGTACTTGGCATTACAACAACAAGATAGATTGACTTGTCATACACAACAAACTCTACAAGTCTTTGACTAATAAATTGATCCTTATTGAGAAAAATTAGCCTTGTGAGCACTTTCCTAGTAAGCTCCCCATCACCTGTCAACTCTTGCATCGCCAAAGCATATGATAACTGTGGAGACCATCCCTATCTCTCCTCATCTGCATAATGAGCATAAGTTGTATACTCCTATGAGATCCCTTGAGGCTGTCCATACTACCTCATCACGCACGAAACGATGAATCGCTCCACGATGGTTTGTGATCTCCTGTTCAATGGGTGTGTAACAAAAATGTCCCTATGAACCATCCGCCAGTCATTCCATGGTTCGAAGCCTCTGTATGGTCTCCAGACAATGGCTATCGGGTCATCGACTCGCCATCTCCAAAAATTTGTCTTGCCTAGATAGGGCTGCATAATATATCTGGCATACCTATATATGATGGGCTACCCGAGCTCTCTACTATCATCTACTATGGGCTGACAAATAGGAAGGTGCTCCCAAGCCCACACCTGTAACATGTACACCTGTATGCTCCTGCCATCTCTATACATAATCTCATGCATCTCTTAATACATATGGGCCAATAAACAAGAGCCCCAGCCAAGTCTCTGAGGGGTCGCTATCAACCTCTCTAGCATCCGGCCCCATCCACTCTGGAAACCCTATTGCCCTCTATTTGGCATCAAAAAGAAACTAATGAACCCTGCTAGAACACATGCCAGGGGATAATCCTCACTATACATGCTCATAAGTATGTCCCAACTCATGGAACGAGTCAAAATGCTAGGGTCACCAAAGACATGCCTAACTTCCTATAGTCCAACTAACAATGTTGTATCATAATCCACCTTATCCCCAACAAAAGGGATACGAAGGATCCTGTACACATCCTGAGGAGTGATAGTCAAGTCTCCAGCAGGCAAATGAAATGTATTATTCTCTAAATGAAAATGCTCAACCAATGTTGTGAGCATATCATGATTAAAATGGATATCAGGTAATCTCAAAAGATAAGTCAAACCACATAAGTCAACATGAGCCTGCTCAACCTTAGATAAATCTCGAACTAATGCCATAGTGGGAGGATAAATGCATCTAAAGAGTGCAGGAGGTAAGTGCACCTGCAAAAACCCAACAATGAAGCATAAGAAAACATTCCAAATGAGCCCACAAGAGAAGTAAAACATCACGCAAATCCAACTAAGTCAACTGCAAAACCAAAATTTCATGTTTACACCCTCAAAAATGCTCACTGTCTTTCGAATGACAAAAGGTAGAAAAGCAGCATCTCGTACGAGCCAGGAATAGCTCTAGTATGACAAAACAAGCTCAAATGACAATTTATCAAACCCCACATGACAAAATGGTCTTTTTATAGACCTATCGTATGACACATAGGTGGCCCTAGAACAACAAATCTAATGGTCTGAAATGACAAAAGACATTTTGCCATTGTTTTGTACAAGACAGAATCCTGTCTTGCATGATGAAATGTAATGCCCGACCCCAAACATGCAGAAAACTTGAAAAAATGAACAAAAAAATTCAAATTTGAAAACACAAATAGGCTTAAGATTGATCACTTACCGCTGGCTCATAGTTTCGGGGTCAATTATGTCTTCTCTGGTGCTCGAATCAATGCTGACGAGTAGGGACCACCATCTTCTTCACAGAAGGCTTTTTGAATTTTCAAACTTGGAGGGTTAAAATAAATTGAAAATGACACTTTTGTCCCATATATAGCCAAAAACCTAATTTTTCAACTTGCTCCGATGGACAAGAAAATTGTACCCTCAACTAATTTGACCATTGTGATTCCATTTTTGGGATCGAAATTGAAATTAGAGATCATTTTGCTAGTCAATTTCAGAATTTGGACCACATAGCGCTCTTTCCATCCAAAGCTCATTCTTTCTTCAAATTGCACTCAATTTCTCGCAAATCAATGCTGCATCTCAATTTAATTTTTCATCAATCAACACTGAATTTTTCAAATATTACTCAGAATTAAGTTGTGCTCAAATAACTTATTATCGCTCAAAATTGCCTATAATTGTTATGTACCCTTGCTATCTTTCGACTTCGCTCCCGAGGGGGCATACTCATGACCTTATGACCTCACATTCTTTGAATGTTGAGAAAATTTTCAAATCTTCATCAAAAGTTGAGCAAAAATCTTTTTTTTAACAAAAGGAAAATTAAGTAAGACCTCACCGCTAGGGGCATATCAGTTTTATCGCTTCAAATCAAGCTGATATTTGTCTTTTATCTGAATCAATCTCTTAACATTAATTAGTTTCATCGCTTTTCATCAAGCTAATTATCTATTTAAACTCAATCAAGAGTTTAAAGAGAATCTTCGATCACACTCAATCTAAGCAGGTGTTCAGTATTCATTTCTTGATCAAGCTGAACAGTTTATCTTCATCGTCTCTTGATCAATCAAGTTCAAGATCAATTTTTTATCATCACTCACTATGTCTAGATCAATCAAGTTCAAGTTCGATATCTTTTGTTTTCTATTGTTCCTAGTTCACTCAAGTTTGGCATCGGTATTGCTTTACTCAGACTTTATTTAGCTTTGTCGCTTCGAATCAAGCTAAACACCTTTCTTTCATCTAGTTTGTGATCAATGAAGTTCAGAACTGGCATCTCGTAGACATCAACTATTCTTTGAACCAACACGTTGCTCACACATTAATTCAAAGAGGGGCAAATGTAATACCCTAAAAATGGTCATCTAAACCATGAGATCTCGGCAACATCACCAAGGTCCTAACCAAAGGCAATTAAATAAATCTTGAGCACACAATTAATTCCAAAAATCATCAAATGTCACATGGCAAAATCAATCACTCAATATTAATTAAATATTTATTTAATTAATTGATCATTCCAAGTAAATCATTTTTAAACAATTATCTTATTTATTTTATTAAATATCCTAGCATATTTAATTAAAATAAATCAATTTGCCATTAAATCATCAAAAAAAGAGGAATTAATTTAATTGAATGAATCAATTATGAGCACAAATCTTCAAAAAAGGAAATAAATCAAAAAAGGAATTAATTGACAAAAAAGAATTAAAAATTGAGAAAAGAAATCAATTGGGAAACAATCTTGAAAAACAAATTAAAAATTGATGAATAAATCCCAAATAAAGCAATAAAATAATTAAATCCCAAAATTGAATGAAATGGAGAATAAATTAGATTTTCTTGATTTTAGTTCAACTTTCCTTTAAAACTAAGAAAAGCATCTAATCACATCAATTCACCTGGATTGTGCTTCCTCTTGGAAAATCTTGACCGCTCATCATCAGTTGATCTCAGCCGTTGGTTTCTTTATGAATTTTCTATAAATTCAGGCTCTCATCTCTCATTAAAAAGAGGTTGGAGAATATATCGTTATTATACTGTTTTTGCTCTAGAATTCATTGACATATTGCATATTAATTATTTCACATTGATTAAATCATTTAGATTCATATTGCTTAAATCTTGTTAGATTAATATTGCATCCATTTAGCATCCATCATGCTCATATAGATTAAATCCTTTGTCTTGATGTTGTCTAGTCACTAGTATTGCTTATAATCTGAGAGCAATCTTATACTCACATCTTTTAGAAGGCAATGGGTCGATTTGTTATGGTTTTAATATTCATGATTATATCTGTCTAACCATGCATGTAATGACTTGATTGAAGTGTTGTGTCTTGCAAATACAGATTCTAAATCAACTTTTCACACACAATTAAGTAAACTACATTCCAAAATAGTGTACAGGTAAACAAGAATTAATGCAGTAAATAAGAACAATAAACACAACATAGAAAGCACACCATAACACAACATTTTTGGCAAGGAAAACCGGTGTGGGAAAAACCTTGGTGGGATTTGTGACCCACAATATTTGCTCACTGGCCAATAAGTGAATACTACTTACAAAATGTGGTGCTTGTACATGCAGGAAGGCTCACTTCCTAGAGCTCACTTCTCAAATACAAAAGGAAGTCTCACTGACTTACAAAAGTGGATTGTAGAAATCTAAAGTGATGTACTACTTCAAAAAGCATCTGCTATGTTAGGTTCAGTACCGATTTAAGCTCTTACAACAACCATAAACCTTTCTCCAAGATCTACCTCATTATTCCCTCATCATATCATATATTATACTACATACAAAATTATCTTCAAGATCTCATACTTATATATGATTCTTATTACAATATGCCATGTTGGCTTACAAAAATATATTACAATTAAATACATTATGGAATAAACAAGATCCTGTCGGCTAGGGTGCCAGTAATCATCTTTGTTGCTGCCAGTGAACTATCTGCCAGTGTAGAGTCTGTCAGTGTTGGTGCCTACCGATGCCATAGGATTGCAAGGTTGCCATCAATGAGAATACCTTTAATCACCTACAATTTCTCATTGGAGTCTGCATTTGCCAACACCAACCAAATTTTCACCAAATTTTTTAGGTTGTTAGATATGATGATATTAGAGTGTATCCCAAAGTTACAGCTGATTCCGAGATGTTTTGATATGTGAAATCGAGCCTAAATGGTTAAAATAAGACATAATTAGGGCTTATGATTAAATGATTCATTGGAGGAATAAAATTAAAAGGGGCACTCTTAGGGTAAAGGGCCCAACTTTGTAATATGTAAAGTTATGAAACATGACCTTAGATTTAATTAAATTCTTAAAGGGGAATTAGAAATACAAGATGCAAGACACACTAAGGCAGGTGCTAACCTAAGTGTGAAATTGTACCACCCTAGCAAGGGTGTATAATTTACGATTCTACATTTAGCCCCCACTTTAGTGGTCATATGACACTACGTGCATATGTAGGCTAAAGTATAGAAAAGTAAACATCTTTTGAAAATGGATATAGCCATAAGTTACAGAAGAAGCCCCCATCGATATCTATAGTACAAAATTAGGAACCACACCCTCCAAAACCACACATTAGATCAAAAAATCTCCTAATTCTTACTAAGGAAGGTGATGAAATTTGCAGGTAGCTATATGCCCCCTATTTCAACTTGCTTATTAGTGAGATGAAACAGGGTATCATGTTTACGACAACAAAATTATGGTAAAGATTTTGATGAAGCCAGTTCACCACAAGGCTTGATTACTCATCCAAGAATGTTATGGAACTAATGTGAAGCAAGAGGGAGAACTCACAATTCCAATGCCACCAAAGGTGCAATAATCGAAACTTCCTAGCTCAAGATACGTGGTGGAGATCCTGTGCCAATCCATTCTCATCAGCCGACCACTCGACAAGGTGAGTTGACCTTCTATTTACTCCATTTGACTTTTTCATGCTTTCATAGTTTTAGGAATGATTCATGTCATCACCAAGCCTAGGTATGGGCCCTCTCTTTGGAGAGCTAGGGGTCCTAGGGTACCCTGGTCCTCCTAGGGAGCCCTGGTTCTATCTAGGCACTTTGGTCCCACTTGGATGCCCTGGTCCCACCTGGGTTCCCTGGTCCCACTTGGATGCCCTAGTCCCAGTAGGGAACCCTGGTCCCTATTCAGGGTGACTAGTGGTCACATGGGATCAGGTGATGAATGTTAGAATAGATAGCATGATTGCATTAATTAGATGAGTATGATGATGATTGATTACTGATGATAAGATGTTTTTCTTTTTGTAGACACTGCCATAGATCCATGAGCATATCGTCGGTCTCACCTTCTAGAGCCTTTAGGATAAAATCCGAAGGCTAACAACAGGAGAGAGGAAGTTGCTACATACAGTGGGCTTGTGGGATGCAATGACCAAGTCGGCTATCAGATTCCATTCTGCGATGTTGATGGCATTGATGGAGAGGTGGGATGTAGACACCTCAACATTATCATTACCTATGGGGGAGATGACGGTCACCATAGAGGATGTATATCATATTCTATGCCTTCCCATTAGGGGGGAGACTGTAAAATATCGATCCACTAGATAGAGAAGGATTATAGGAGAGAGAAGTTATATGTTGTGGGGAGAGTGATACTTGGTGATACGAGGGGCTGTATCATGTTCAAATAGCTCCTACACCCTATCGGTGAGGTTCCATTAGTGAGGTGACTCATGATTATGACCCTTGCATTAGTCATGTTCCCTAATGGGAATGACACACATATGCATGGAGGACTCATCTATAATATCTAAGCGACGGAGAGACATAGGAGGGTATATTCTTGAGTCGGAGCATGCTTGTGCATCTCTATCATGACCTTGGGGAGTATGTGTTTGGAGAGGGATGCAACCTGATGACATGAACGCTACTACAGGTATGGATATTCGAGCATATTACCTACACTAGGCCTGCTTGAGCCCCTATAGATTTGGTTCCAAAGTAGCCTAGGGTATTTTCTTATCCTCTTACCCATGAGTGGAAATTTGGTGATCTTTGGTATTGGAGGTTTAGCTTAAATAGATTGATAGGGGGAATATTCATATGGAGACCCTACCTCAGGATGTACATGTGGGTAGGGATACATAGGTAGATGTTCAACATGCAGAGGAACCTTCTACTAGAGGGGTGGTACAACCATATTATCATTCCCTTCTACTTTGACCTAGTCTAGTGGTAGTTCGGGTTTGAGCAGTGTGTTCCTACTGATGTGTCTATGTACAACTGACACTCATGCACAAGGCCAAGGCTAGGAGCCATTCCAAGGCCTACCAACGATGAGATCAACATCATAGATTTAGATGGGTCAGATCAGGATATTGTGACAAACTATAGAGATTATTTGGGTGCCCACCAATGGTAGATCACATGGTGGGGGATGACATACCCAGTAGCCATCTTCCCAGCAAAATTCCCTTGAGGGATCCCCAAACCATAGAGACAGTCAGGAAATGGAGAGGGATCTAATACATCTAAGGAGGGCTCAGATGATCAAGCTGATGACACAAGAGAGCAGGAGGCAGGTGGAGATGATCCTCACACCAGAGAGGGAGATTAGGATTCAGATGATGAGGAGGATAGAGAGGAGAAGGATGATGAGGATGAGGAGGACAAGGAGAATCAGGATGAGGAGGAGGACAAGGATGAGATTGAGGAGGAGGATTAGTTAGATATAGTTCTTCATCACTCTAGGTAGGATACCATAGCCCTAGCTCCACTGAGTCTCTTATTATAGGCAGAGAAGGACCCTATAAGGGGTCCTAATCCTAGTCCCCATCTTCCCACACCTATTATATAGAGACAATACGAGTGCAGAGAGCCTAGCAGGTCCCAATCTCAGGCGATCACTTTGCAAAATCCCTACTGGCGAGAGGGAGATCTAGGTAAGGTGTCATGTTATTGATTAACTTATGTATCTTACTTGTTTATATTTGATGATATAGAATGTTATTGATAAATATTTTCTCTCTTTCTTCCAACTACCATCCAAGAGTAGCAATCTCTTATTCATAATGGAGTGGTAGACCTCATCGTGACTATGCACATTCCTAGTTCCTCATAGATATTTCATACATCCTAGAGGAATGTAGGATGACATGAGGACCTTTTCTCCCCTATTCGGGTGGAGATGGAGGTCCTACAAGAGAGATTATGATAGACAGAACGTGACCTAGCAGTGTCATAGATAGAAGCAGCCACATACCATGGGATTATGATGGAAATGGATCATAGGAGCTCCTCACGGTCCATATCGTGATACACCCACATGGGGCCAGCCCCACAACCAAATCAAGAAGGGGCATCTAGCCACCATCCTCCAGCTACTAGTCCTAGGGATAGGAGATGATCTTGATGTACTGATGTATATATTATGATACTTATGGATATGTTATTTTAATGCTTAAACAATATGTGCATTGCTTAGATTAGAAGTAACATATTGAGTGATGAACATGTATGTCTAATTTTAATTTCCATGTGATTGATTTCTCAATGTTGCATGATTAAATTGATACATGTGTGATTTAATTAAATAACTAAGTATTTAATTAAATGCTACTTTGATGATGTAAAAGAAGAATGTATTAAGCCTAAGAACTATATGACTAATTTGATTTAATTAACTCTAATTAAATGCAACATAAGAAATTGTATAACATGCTAGCACATATGAAATGTAAATCTATTACAATTTACATAAAAGAATCCAAGACAAACAATAAAGTAAAGAAAAATGCTTGTCAAGAACAAAGTAATGTATACCAAACAATATATCATTTAATCTTACATACTTTAATGAAGACATGCTAACATATTACCCAATTTTGAAGAAAAGGAAGATATAGGGAGAGAACAAAAAGTAGATGAGTGAGAGAGAGAGAGAGAGAGAGAGAGAGAGAGAGAGAGAGAGAGAGTCATAGTATCTATGAAGGTGCATAGCATTTATGGGCTCCTTGAGAGGTCTACCTTCCACATCCTCTATCATGTAAGTACTTGATCCATAGACCTCGAAAACAATGTATGGTCCAAGCCAATTCGGGCTGAATTTTCCTTTCTCCTCAAGTAAGGCATTCATGTTGCATTGATTTTCATAAAGGACGAAATCACCTACTAAGAAGGAATGTTGAATAACCTTATCATTGGAACTTCCTTATAAAGTTTTATGATATGCTTGAATATGCTCAAGGGAATTTATATGTCATTCATCGAGCATCTCGAGTTGTTGAAGTATTTTCTCTCTATAAGAATCATCATCCACTATACCCCTAAGAGAAACTCTCAAAGAAGGAATTTCTAAATCCAAAGGCATAATGACATCAGCACCATAAATAAAATTATAAGGAGTACAACCTATAGAAAAATGTACACTTGTGGGATAGGCCCAAAGAGAATAGGTTAATTGAGTATGCCAATCCTAACCATGCTTGTTTATAGTCTTTTGAAGAATTTGTTCAATTATCCTATTAGCAAACTTAGCTTGACCATTTGATTGAGGATAATAGGGTGTAGAAAACTTATGTTGACTATGATATTTCTCGAGAAAATTTCACATCCTTATTTTTCGATGACATTCCATTATCTGAAACTAAGGCAGAAGGTATCCCGAATAGAGAAATAATGTTTTCCAAAATGAATTGAAAAATTACTTCAGTAGTAGTAGATCGAAGAGGATTGACTTCCACCCACTTCATAAAGTAATCAGTTGTAGTTATGATGAAGGTATTTCCTTCATATGAAGGAGGAGATATTTTACCAATGAGATCTGAACCCCATGTAGATAAAGGCCAGGACACTACTTGAGATCGAAGTTCTTGAGTAGGGGCATGGATCAAATTGCTATGTTCTTGACATTGATGACATCTTTTAACAAATGCAAAGGAATCCTTTTCCATGGTTTGTCAATAATATCCCATTTGGAGAAATCTCTAAACTAAAGATCTACCCCCAAAATGCCCCCCACAAGCACCTAAATGTGCTTCCTCAAGAGAAATAGGGATTCAACCTTGTTTAAGCCTTGAAGGAGAAGACCATTATAACCCCTCCTATACAGAACATTAGAAAGGATAATATATCTAGTAGCCAATTTGTGAATCCTAGCCCTAGTATTCTTATTCGCAGAGTTAGGAAAGGTACCATCACTAAAATATCTCACAATATGTGAGTGCCATTCATCAGAATCTATAATGCAACAATATGCCACATCACTAGGATTATCAACAATAGCTGGGGTAGTGAGGTTGTGAATAGTGAATTTAAGATCTACCAAGGGGTCCTCTAGAGACACAAGAGAGGCAACACATGCCATCACATTAGCATGTCGATTATCATTTTGAGGAATGGGCTCTATGGTATAAGAATCAAATTTTTGCAACAGGGATATAGCTAGATCTCTATATTGTGATAATTTGTCTTTCTTAGCTTGATAGACTCCTATCACTTGTCTTATGATTAGTTGAGAATCTCCATAAATATGTAGATCTTTCACATTCAAAGCCAAGGCTTCTTTAATTCCAGCTATAAGAGCCTCATATTCAACAATCTTGTTGGTACATAATAAATTAAGACAATATGATAAAGGAATAGAATTCTTTTTAGGAGAGATTAAGACCACCCTTGCCCTCGATCCTATACAACACTTAGAGACATCAAAGTACAATTCCCAAGTCTCATCAACCTTAGTGAAAAAATGTATTCATTGAGAAAATACTCTGGATTAGGTAGGGAGAAGGGTGAAGGAGCATCAACTAAGTGGTTAGTCAACGCTTGTCCCTTTATTGCCTTTTGTGAGACAAACTTAAGGTTGAACTTGGTCAACATTATAACCCACTTAGCTAAGCATCCAAAAAGGTTAGTTTTGGAGAAAATATGTTTAAGATGATCAAATTTAATGATAACATAGATCTTAGCATTCAAGAGATAATGCCTCAACTTTTGGGTTGCAAAGACTAAAGCAAGGTATTGTCTTTCTATTGCAGAATATTGAACTTCGTAATCAAGTAGAGTGTAGCTTATGTAATAAACTAGTCATTCTCTACCATCCTTATCACATTGTATTAATAAGGTTGCAAGAGCTTGAGGGGAAGCAACGGTGTACAAAATAAAAGGATTAGTAGGATCAAAAGGTTGAAGAGTAGGAGAATTGGCCAAATAGGTTTTTAGGTCTTCAAATGCTTGACAAGAATCCTCATTCCATTGGAAAGTGATGTTCTTTTTAAGCAATTGTGTGAAGGGAAAGGTACGATCCGCAAATTGAGAGACAAACCTGCTAATAGCTTGGATGTTTCCTTGCAAACATTTTAGTTGGGAGACATTCTTAGGAGGTGACATATTAACAATAGCATCTATCTTCTTCCGGATGATTACTAAGGGGGGGGGGTGAATTAGTATGCCAAAAATTACTACACTAAAACACTTACACAGTCTAAAGATAAACCGGTAAAGCAGTCTGACAGTCAAACCGGTTACCACACATGCAAACCAAAATCCAAATAAAGCAATCACCCACAAAAGCAATACAACCATAACACAAGATATTTGATGTGGAAACCCAACTAGGAAAAACCACGGTGAGATGGAACTCACAAGTCACTATCTGCAGAATAGAAACTAGACCGGTTAAGGTCTTACAATGTTCTTCACCAGAATAGATCCTATTAGGAATCTCAATCTCTGTTAGGAGATAAGTCCAATTAAATACTACCTTGTTAGAGGATTTTACAAAGGCTTTGAGGCCTACCCGGTTAAGGGCTACAGACTTGTCAAAGCTGTGAGTAATCAATAAGTGTTTGATCTATCTAATAGCATAAACTGCTTGGTTAGATCTAGTATTGCTCATAGCTAATGCATTCCAGCATTACTTCAATCTTCTCTCTCTCTCACAGTTACAACTTGATCTTCTCAGATAAGATCGTTCTCACAACAACTCAACTTCCACCTCAAACCCTAGCTGAACATTAACCCTTTCAGCAACAACTTAAAATCCTAGACATGATTTCCTTTTTAAAGGATTCTGATTTCATGTCGGTCCAATAGGATTACATTACAATTTCCTAGGTTCAATGAATCTAAACATACTCAGTAACATGACACAAGAATCACCATCAATGTGTCGACACCGTCAAACAATCGGTGGATTGGTAACTCATCATAGAGTATTACTGGTTCCTACAAAATACCGGTTGCCGGTTTGTCAAAAATGACGACTGGTAAGAATGTGTTGTGCCTCTTTGCTCCCTCATACCACTTGGGATCTACTAACCGCTTGGGGTCGACATGCTGCTTCAGACCGGGAAACACATTCTGCAAAATCACTAGTCTAGAGACTAGTATACAACATACCAGTTGCAATAAATACTGGTTGAGCACAAGCTCATACATATAAAGGGGATCTCAATACAAGTGTGTGTCCATCAATCACAATCACAAAATAAATATCAAAAATGCCAACAATCTCCCCCTTTGGCATTGATGGCAACACTTAGGAGAATAAAATTTTGACATCTAAGTGTTTTACAACAAAAACTTGCCATTAACAAAATTGCTCCCCCTAAGCATATACACTATCCCTTAATCAACATAGTGTATAGCAATTTTGCATATAGAGCATAATCATCAAAGCATCTAACATATATCACAACATATATCAAAATTTCAAAATAGATACATCTCCCCCTGATATACTTCTCCCCCATATGATAGAAGATCAAAATTTTAAAACCAAAAACCAAAAACCAGATATACTTCTCCCCCTTTGCCAACAATGACAAAGTACCACTAAAAAACCTTGTTTCCATATATATAAAAGTGTTTATGACAATAATGAATAATACTTGTCAAAAACTGCTTTATAGTCCTACAAAAATTATTTCATGGATAGGGACCAAGACTCAAGTAGGGAGGTTGCCACTTCCTTCTCTGTCTGCATTTGGGATACCTGTTCCTCCATGGCAACTATTGTGCTTAGTTCCTATGTGACTGTCAGGGCATCCAAGTTCAAATAACACTTCTGAAGAATTTGCAGTCATGGAAGTAATACCAGTTGAAGTTCCTGCAAATCCCTAGACTGTGTACTGATCTCTTGCTCCGTCTTGGCTGACTGGACCTGGAACCGGTGAACGGTTTGCCCATATGGTGCAAAGGAATCATAAGGAGTCTTGAATGTGCCCAAGTAGGACTGTAAGTCCATTTGAGGCTGTTGCTTCTTGGCTAGCACATCATCACAGAATAGATGAGGTTGACAGATTTTACTGAGTAGCAAGTTTCCCTCATCCAAGGCATTCCTTATGTCCTTTTGATCCTTTAGCAGTTCAGTCCTAAGCTCATTTAACTTCTTCACTAGAGCAACATTAAGAGCCTTTTGGTGCTCTTTCTTTACATTGGCCTCTTCTGCTTCTTCTAGACTCTGCACCTAATCATCCACTATAGTACATAGAAGTTTGAGTTGTGTTAGTGATGATTCAGTGTCAGGAATATTAGTACTAGGGATTAAACTGGTAAGCGTGTCTACAGCCACTTGAATAATATCTTGTTCACTTTTCCTACGAATGCCTTCAAGGCACTCTTGGGCAACCTTTATGCTCTGCATAAGCTTAGACTCACTTGCAGATTGGAGATCAATGGGGCTCAAGATAGCAGCCAGTTTGGCTTGGCTACTGGTTGCCTTAGGAGTTTCCATCTATGTGGTCTTCATTGCTTCAATTGTCTTGTCTGCTTCTTCCTTCTTTTTCTTCTCCTTCTCTTCCTTCTCTTTCTCTTCTCTCTTTTTCTTCTCTTCCTCTTCCATCTTCTTCTTGTCTTCTTCTTCTTTTGGCTTCTACTCTGCTTCTACCTTCTTCTTTTGTTCTTCCTCTTCCTTCTTCTTCTTCTCTTCCGCTTCCTTCTTCTTTTGTTCTTCTTCTTCCTTCTTCTTCTTCTCTCCCACTTCCTTCTTCTTCTTCTCCTCCTCTTCCATCTTTTTCTTTTCCCCTTCTTCCTTCTTTCTCTTTTTTTCCTTATCCTCTTCTTCTTTCTTTTTCCTGTCATCTTCTTTCTTCTTCTTTTCTTCATCTTTCCATTTCTCCTCCTCCTCTCTTCTCTTCTCTTCCTATTTCTTCTGTTTCTCATCTTCATACTTCTTCTTTTTCTCTTCTTGTTCCTTTGCTACTTGTTGTGTGTCCTCAGCTTGTTCACCACCCTGATCAGCCTATTGCCCCTATTTTGTTCCCTCAGAAGGTATGTCCTGAGTGACATCTTCTACATCCAAGGCATCAACATCGATGGTGTTGACTGGTTCTTCCACCAGGTTTCCTTACTCATCAAAGACCTCATCTGGTTTGGAAATAACCAGTTCCTTTTCCGCTTGGAGGTTTGCCATTCGTGCTTTGTGAGAGCTGATAGCATGGGCCATGTGCTGATGTGTATCTTTTTCTACATCATCAACTCTCCCCTCCAACAACCAGAGTCTTCTTCTCCTTGCGAAGAAGAGACCTTTATTTTGATCCAGTTATATGTAAACAATTCAGAATTTGAGAGTTTGGGGAAGTACTGTGCAAAAAACTTTCTCCCTAATCTCCTGTTCCTTTTCAATGGAAATGTGCCATTTATTATCCAATGCTTTAAATAATGAATCTGGTGTCTCAAATTTAATCTATGATGGTGACCGATCATTTTTACATAAATAAAGAGTGATTTCCTATAGTACTTCATCATTTTTCTCACTATTGAATTCATCATAATAATCTATTAAATCATGAAGTAACTTTCTCCTAATATTTTTTACTGTTCTTTGACAATGTGTCAAAGGTTTGTATGAGGAGATGTCTATATTTACCGGTGTGGATGTTGTCGGTTCATTCTTCTTCTTCTTCTTTGTCTATCTTGCCTTCTTTGGCTACTCATCAGACTCGGTTTCTTCAGAGTTTGGTTAATTTGCCTTAGTCTTCCTCTTTCTTTCAAAGACTTTTGTGAGTGTTACCTCTAGTTTCTTCTTTTTTGGTGACCACTTGGTCACTCTTGGAGTTCCAGTGGTAGCCGGTGTTGATGCTGCTGGCACTGCCCTTAGCTTTCTTAGCTACTGGTTCTTTTCCTTTCTTTACCGATGGTTCTTCAACCGGTGCAATCCTCTCTAAGTAGGTTCTGATCCTCTTAACCTTTGGATCAAGAGGCGAGGAAATAAGGGTTGAAGCATACCCTTCCAACATGTCAAACATGACTTCATAGCCCATAGGCTCCACTTCCTCCATTCTAGGCTCAACAGCCTCCATTAAACATTTGTCCACCTGAATAGTGAAACAAATGTCATCTTCGTATTTCTTCACTATGTCACCTGAGATTCTTACCCTCTGACTCATCTTTCTTCTGAACTCATCAAAATATTTGTTCAGTATCTCAGGGTAGCCGGTTCCAATGGCTTGCATACTTTCCTTTATCTGCTTGGTTACCAGTTGGTCAGGTGACCACTGGACATCTCCTACACCCAGAAAGTAGGCTTGGAAATAAAAGAACAACCCTACCAGTAGTTGTCCAAACTTAAACCTTAGTGAGTTGTCCTTCTTGATTGCCTTAATATTTAGCAGGAGTTGCCTCTACATACGAGTGCATAAGTCAAAAGATACATCCTCTTTTATCATTCAGTAAGCGACATTTACCACTGCAGCAGATACAGGATTAATCCTGCTGGTTGAGATTGTTCTGTATCCAATCACCATGCATGCATATTTCACTAGATCATCATTCATAGGATTGACTGTCATGCCCCATGAATCACTTGTTGAACTGGTGAGCTTGGTCATTTCCATTTTGCTCACTTTTCTCAAGGCTAGCACTTCCCCTATGTTGCAGAAACCGGTGACTGCATGAATTGCCTAAGGCATGATATCATGCATCCTCTCTAGGTACATCTTGTCACCATGGACTCTGCTAAAGATCATCCTGATGTGATCCTCTGTGAAGTCTTCCAATAAATATACTGCGTTGTGGAATTTCTTCTTCTTTATGACACTAAATTCCGATTTGATCCTTTTGTCCTTTCCGTAAAATAGACCTAACTGAGTACGAATGGCTAAAGACCCTAGGTCTTCTATTTTGCAATCAATATAATCGAAAATTCCTTCTTCGACTATTGCTGGAACTTGTGATAAAGCATTATACTTGGACTTCCTCTGAATGAAACTTTCTGACTCAATGGATGTACTTGAACTAGTATGAGATGCGGAAGCCATTGAAGAATATTTCAAGAACATGAAAAATATCTTTCAAATGCGAATTTAGGGTTTCCTGATTCTACTTCACTTCACTCTCCATCGGATGCCAAATCATCACTTTGTGTTCTGCACTACCGCTTGCAAACTAGATTTGAATCTCTTTCAAGGTTATCCAATTTCTTGAAATCTAAGCTCAAATCACCTTTTCTTTGCTCTGCACTTGAAATCTTTTCTTCGCTCGAAAACAGATAGTGAGAAATGATTTGAAAAATGCATTTATACATGTCTCTCACCTACCATCATTAATGCTCCTCTATTAGGGCGTAAACCCTAGTTTGCCTTTTTACCATTTCTGATCTTCTGCCAAGCAACAGGTATTGCATACCGGTTAAGGACTTTTATCGATGTCAACTGGGGGTTCGAAAGCATTTCACTATTTTCTCCCCCTAAGCCTTTGAGGCTTAGTTTGCCAATTCTAATATTTCCACACTAGGTGCAAAAACTGGTTCCTCTTCCGACAATATTGGTTTCTTCTTCCATATTTTCTTCATGTCTCCTTGAACTTTTTCAACATCTATTTCTCCTTCCTGAGTGACCGGTATATCATCAGATATACTTTTTTTGCTTCTGCAGAATCTTGCAATGTGACCCAGTTTGTTGCAGTGATAGCAAACAAGTCTAGGTTCTCTCCAAGGTCCATTGTACATGTTTCCATTCTTCCTTCTGCATGTTGCAGCAGTGTGACCATGACCATGATAGATCATACAACTTTCTCTCCATCTAGTTTCTGCTTGATGGCCACCACTTCTTGACTAATGATTGAAGACATTAAACAAGTTGTGGTTCCTGTTCATAAAAGGTTCAGGACCAGTTCCTTGGGTCCTCTGAGGATATATTCCAGTGTTATCCATTACAGACATGCATTCAAATGCTCTATGCCCAAACTTGCCGCATGCATAACAATGACCATTGAACTTGTTGGATCTAGGTACATTGTTGATAAAATAAGGAAAATTATTGTAGGCTTTTCTCCTACACACATTGGCAGTGTGTCCTTCTTTAAGACAGTTAAAGAAAATAGGTTTGAATTTTTGCTTACCTTTTCCTTTGAGTGCTAGTTGCTTCTCTGATGCTTCAGCATTTGCTCCTGAGGATTCTCCTTCCTTATGTCTAGAAAAACCAAGACCATTGGTATTATTTGCTGGTCTAGATGACTCAAGCTTTTCCTCTAGCTTGACAGTACTTTTGCCAAACTTAGCAAGTATTTCCTTTGACTCAAAGAGTTCTTTAGAAATAGTAGTGTTTGACTCCATTAGACTTGCATTTTCAGAGATGGCAATGTTCAGTTCTCCTTGCATGTCTTCTTTTTCCATTCTGCTCTCATGAAGGTGAGTAGTCAGTGCACTAATCTCATGTTTCAACTTGGAGATTTCATGATCTTTGTCCTTTACTAGATCTTCAGCTTTTCTCTAGTTCTCAAGCTCTTGACTAAACCGAATAGTCAATCCTTCCAACTCCTTTCTCAGATTGGAGTTTGAATCATTCAACTTATTCACTTCAGCAATCATGGCTACCATGTTAGCTTCATCTTCAGAACTACTTTCAGATAGTTCCATCAGCCTCTCTGCATGTTCTCTCCTTTTTGCTTAAGATGCCTTGTATTTGACCATAAGATCATCATAGGCTTGCTCAAACATAGTGAGTCATTGAGTAAGTTCCCTCAAGGTATATTCCCCCATATCTCTTTCCAAGTGGTTAAACTTATAGAAAGGTAGGCTCTGATACCAATTGATGAATACTAAGAGGTGGGAGGTGAATTAGTATGCCAAAAATTACTGCACTAAAACACTTACACAGTCTAAAGATAAACCGATAAAGCAGTCTGACAGTAAAACCGGTTACCACACATGCAAACCAAAATGCAAATAAAGCATTCAGCCACAAAAGTAATAGAACCATAACACAAGATATTTGACATGGAAACCCAACTGGGAAAAACCACGGTGAGATGGAACTCACAAGTCACTATCTGCAGAATAGAAACTAGACCGGTTAAGGTCTTACATAGTTCTTCACTAGAACAGATCCTGTTAGGAATCTCAATCTCTGTTAGGAGATAAGTCCAATTAAAGACTACCTTGTTAGAGGATTTTTGATTCACATGTGTGAACCACCTTGTTAGAGGATTTTACAAAGGCTTTGAGGCCTACCTGGTTAAGGGCTATGGACTTGTCAAAGATGTGAGTAATCAACAAGTGTTTGATCTATCTAATAGCACAAACTACTTGGTTAGATCCAGTATTGCTCATAGCTAATGCATTCTAGCATTACTTCAGTCTTCTCTCTCTCTCACAGTTACAACTTGATCTTCTCAGATAAGATCATTCTCACAACAACTCAACTTCCACCTCAAACCCTAGCTCAACATTAACCCTTTCAGCAACAACTTAAAAGCCTAGACATGATGTCCTTTGTAAAGGAATCTGATTTCATGTTGGTCCAATAGGATTACATTACAATTTCCTAGGTTCAACGAATCTAAACATACTCAGTAACACGACACAAGAATCACCATCAATGTGTCGGCACCGTCAAACAATCGGTGGATTGGTAACTCATCACAAAATGTTAGTTGATAAGTCATCACAGAGTATTACCGGTTCCTACAAAATACTGGTTGCCGGTTTGTCAAAAATGAAGACTGGTAAGAATGTGTTGTGCTTCTTTGCTCCCTTGTACCGCTTGGGATCTACGAATCACTTGGGGTTGACATGCCGCTTCAAACCAGGAAACACATTCTGCAAAATCACTAGTCTAGATACTAGTATACAACATACTGGTTGCAACAAATACCGGTTGAGCACAAGCTCATACATATAAAGGGGATCTCAATACAAGTGTGTGTCCATCAATGACAATCACAACATAAACATAAAAAATGCCAACACTTCCTATCTGCGTCAGCACCATGATGTGAAACTATTAATCCTAATAGTTCTCCCCTATCCACACCAAAAACACATTTTCGGGGATTCAAACACATGTTATACTTACAAATTCTCTCAAATATTTGATGAAGAATGTTAACATGATCCATATGAAGAATAGATTTATCTAAGATGTCATCAACACAATCTTCTAAGTTTTTATGCATATATTCGTGGAAGATGAGAGTCATAGCATGCTAATATGTTGCGCCTACATTATTCAATCCAAAAGGCATCACAATCCAAGAAGCTGTACCCCAAGGAGTGGTAAAAGCAGTTTTATATTGATCTTGAGGATTAATGAAGATTTGATTATATCCTGAGAAACCATCCATAAAGGATAATAAAGCATTCCATGCTAGCAAATCCACTATCATATTGATATTTGGGAGAGGGAAGTCATCTTTTAAAGAGGCTTTGTTTAAATCATGAAAATCCATATAGATCCTAATCTTGTTTTCACCTTTAGCTATAGCTACAATGTTTGAAATCCATGGGGAATAATCGATAGGATGAATGAATCTAGCATCCAAATTTTTTTCAATTTCATCTTTAACAAGTAGTGCGACTTTAGGGTGAATATTTTGAATCTTTTGCTTCATAGGTTTAGCATCAAGAATTAGGACAATGTTATGAGTGACAATCTTAGGATCTCCGCCAGGCATGTCAGAATATATCCAAGAAAAGATCTCGGGGAATTCACATAGCAACTCGGCATATTGTTTTTTCTCTTCTTCGTCAAGACATTTCCCTATCTTGATTATTTTATCTTCAACACTAGGATCCATCTTGATATCAATGGTGTCATTTATTAGGATATTTCTTTATTGAGGAGCATATTTTAATTGTGGAAATTCTTTAGCTATCTCAACATTATTTCTTTCTTTCCCAAAGTAAGCTTCCGCATTTAGACAATAGGGAAGACTGTGGTTATGGTGATAATGACGAAGGTTGTCATAAGCTCACAATAATTCAGCTAAGGAATCAACTATAGAAAAAACATCCAAAGCAAAGACACAAGAAGGGTCACAGTCAATATATTGTAGATATTTTAGCGAGAGAGAAGTAGAAATGACATTAACACTAATAAATGGTCTCTTAGAGGCTTTAGTACACTTGAAAGGATCATAACCAAGCCCAAATGTCATATCACAAAATTGGTTTTCCAAGGGAACCTTAATCCCTTGTTATTGAGCACCACATCCATTTCCATTATATCCACACCTACCTAGGATGTGAAAACCATGACCATAAAGGTTAGTCATTTCCAAAAAAGAAGGGCGATTTTCAAAAGTGAAGAATCAAAATCCTCTAGACCAAGAACCGTAGGTCCACATGAGGAAGTATTAGGAATTGATTCAGATATAGGAGATAGGTTTAATGAAGAAGTCACACTAATCAGAGTAGAGGCTTTAGAGGAATTATCTAAGATAGTTGGGGAAGAATTGATTGAAGAGGATTTAGAACTTGATGTTTGTAAACAAGCCTGGAATATTGTGTCACCTAGCAAGGTATATGTCGTATTGTTGTAAGTAAACTTAATTTGCCTATGCAATGTAGAAGGAACATCTTGAATTCTATGAATCCAAGGTCTCCCTAGCAACAAGTTGTATGTAAACTATCCAAACATGACATGGATAGGTGTGGGTAAAGTAATAGGACCTACCTTAACAAGAAAGGTGATGATACCTAGTGAAGATTTAGCAACATTATCAAAGCCATAGATGGTGAGAGAATTGGGCTTAATAAGAGATGTATCAACATTGATCCTATGCAACAAGTTAATGCTACAAACATTAAGGCAAGAACCACTGTATACTAGTGTTCATCTTATCGCACTATCATTTATAATAACCACAACCATTAAGGGATCATATTGTTATTGAATTTCACTGGAGGGCAGCTCATCTTGTGTGAACGCAATCCGAGCCTAGGGTGATGTAATAGAGTTAATAAAGGAAGTCATATTATTGGATGTCATTGTGGATGGGACATTCAATATTTTCAAGGCATCTTGTAGTATTCCCTGATGAGCCAAGGAAGTTTGAATCAAATCCCAAAGGGATATCTTTGCAGGAGTAGCTTTAAGTTCTTCAACAAGATCATATTCCTTACCAAGGGTTTGTGAAATGCGAGGTGCTTGAGGAAGAATGAGTTGAGGATTAGGTAGAGAAGTTGGAACAACTAGAGGAGGATTAGGTTGCCTATTGTTTCTTGTGTTATAGGTATGGGCAACTACATTATAACTCTCCTTAGTTTGTTTTCTATCATAGCTATAAGGACTCTTAGTGGGATTACTTCCTTGAACAATAATGATAGGTTTGTTTGGAGTGCTAAAGGAATCATGACTATATCCACCTTGAACCGTGAGAAGAGGTTTATTAGGAAAAGGTAAAGTTGGATAAGGACAAGCACCTTGGACAACAAAAAGTGGTTTTCTATGTTCATTCACATCAATATATTGATTAACCTTTTAGATGCATTATTCTTGTTTAAAAGTTTAGGCAAAGACAAAAAGTTATCAAGGGCATCATCCAATAGAACATGATCATAGTGATTGAAAGGCTTATTGATGGCTCAAAAGGAGACATAACATCATAGAGGGAATCATGGGAGTCAACCATGTTTCTAGATATAGTGGAGGAGTTGATAGGAATGTACCCACGAGAGGAATTATTCAACTTATCTTTCTCATCACCACAAAATGGCATAGTAACAAGGTTGATTAATTTTTGGCAAAATGAGGGTTTAGAAGCCTTAGGTTTTAGAAAATCATCTAGAGTTTCATCTAATTCATCCTTACTAAACTCATAATCAACAAAATTGCATACATCATCAAAAGTATGAACATCTTGCAAATAGAAATCTGACATTTTGGATTGAAAATTGCATGAAACTTAAACACACAATGCAAGGAAAATGAAAGAAACCTATCTCTCTTCTTTTTTTTTGATTTTTTAAAAGCAAATGAAATAAAATAGATCTAGATCTAACAATTCAATGCAATAAAAATAAAATTAGTTTCACTTTGGGTTTACCAAAGATGTGTAGGGTAAAAGGTGACACTAAGTATGGAAACCCTAATCCCACTTTCATACACACTCATGGAATACAAAAGAGCCTAGGGAGGTAATGCATTTAGGCTACTTCTTATGAGAAAGAGAGAGTTGTGTATTACCTCTTAGGTTTTCTACTCCTTTGCTATAAATGAGAGAGAGGAATGATGCAAAAATGAAATCTAACCTAGAATGCAAGTAAGCAAGCAAACCCTAATTTGAGAATCTAGATCAAAGGACAACTGATATACTACTGAAAAGTACATATTAGAAGGAAAAATACAAGGTGCACCTATGTTTGAAATCTAAGCAAAAATGTTTGGGACTAGGGTGCCACGCCATTGTCCCAATTCTACACTTCTAGAGTTGCAACTGACAAGATGGATTCTAGAGCTTGCAAGGTATTGTCCTACCAAATCCTACTGACAAAGAGCAAGACCATGGAACCATGCCATTGTCTTGGGTAGGACCAGAGTGCCACACCCCTATCATTGGGGTTTTTGTTAAGATCTACAACCCAGAACTATCCCTATGTGCTCTTTCGGTCTCGAAACTTCCAGTGACTCTCGGATCCAAACCTGTACCTAAAGCTGAAAATAGGGTTTAGGGTGGCTATATAGGGTTTTTCCTTAGTCAAACCCCTATCTTGGTGATTTCCACCTCCACAAATAGCTGATAATGCATTGAAAATGTGTGTGCAAGATCCTAAGATGAAAACAAACAATCTAGAGGAACCCTAAAGAGTAAACCCTAATTGCTTATAATTGACAAAGTAAATTCTCTAAATCCACAATATAGAGTGATCTAAAACATGAATCTGAATCAAAATGAATCTTTTGTAAAGACATGAAAACAACATGAAACCATACCCAACCCCGAGGGAGAGGTACAAGCCAATCATTAGTCGATGATCTCCTATTGTTCTTATATATCTTTGGAAGCCCCTAATTGACAAAATGATGCTTGATGATTGTTTGATGGATGAATGTTGAATGCTATTAAAGACTTCATAGATCTACTCTTTTTCTGCAAAGAAGGTTCTTTATGCTCCAAAAACCTCCTCTTAGATTCTTAGAAGAAGACCCTTTCAAATGAAGACAGAGAACTCTTAAGTATGAAAGCATAGATCTTAGTTTCATGTTTAGTCCAACCTAGGGTTTGAATTTCCTATTGATCTTTTGGGGTTAATCATTATTATATCATAGGATTGTGCTACTAAAATTTTGGGGAAAAATCCGAGGACCATGTGTGCATTCCCGCCACGGTTTGACCAAATTTTCACCAAATTTTTGGGGTCATTAGTGTAGACACCCAAAAATGGTCAATGCTTGCGAGGTCATATTTTAACATTTGCGCATTGCCTCATTTTAGGTTTCTGCATCGCATTAACATTTCTCCTATGTCACGCACTTGGTCTTTATCATTTGTGAACATCGAGTCATTCTTCTACATTCTTCAATCATCTCGTCCTCGAATTTGGTCTTGTCGACAACATTATCCAATCATGATTTTGATCGAACTTATCTTGTTGCATCAATGTGCATGCTAATTTGTCATCATTTTGGACATCGTCAATCCTAATTAGGGTTTTGTCCTCCTGTCATCTTGCGATCAATTTGTCATTGATCGTGGTCATTATCAATCTTGTCATTTTGTCATCGATCGTTGTCATGCTCGATCTTGTCATTTTGCAATCGATTTGTCATCGATCGTGGTCATTTCCAATCTTGTCGTCTTGCAATCTATTTTATCATCGATCCTCATCCTCTTGTCAATTTTGTCATTTTGCGACCGATTTGTCATCAATCATTGTCTGTCTTAATTATGTCAATTTGGATCAATTTGTCATTGTTCCTCGTCAATTGGCGCATTTATCTTCAATCAAGACCTAATTGTCATTTTCGCATTTCTAATTCGTCTTCTAGGGTTTTATGGTTTATTCATTTAACCTAATGTGTCATTTCTTCCTCTAGGATTAAATAATTTATTTATTTATCCTAAGTCTTCTCATTACAATTAAATCTTTATTTAATTGGCTAATTATTCCTCTTTGTGAATTGATTAATAAATGAAAAATTATTAATTAATTCACTAAATCCTAGTTTCTAATTTCTTTCAATTTCTAATTCCTAATTTGTCATCAATTTCAATTTTCTAATTTTCTTAATTCTTAAATTCAATTTCTTCCTATTTCTCTCCTAAATTTATGGCAATGACATAGAAATTTGTCATAAAAATGTCATAAATTGTCATAAAATTCTTGACATAGAAATGTGTCATAGAATTTGTCATAAAATGTCATAAAATGTCATAAATTCTTGACATAGAAATTTGTCATGAATTGTCATAAGCCTTGCATAGCAATTTGTCATGGATATGTCATAATTTTGCTATTATTGATTTGAATTTCTATTCAAATCTCTTTCATGCTAATTTGTCCATTTCTCCAATTTCTCTATAAATTGGATGATTTTTCAATCAAACCTAATCCGAATTTCTATCAAACTACCGAACTTTCGTTTCTAGTACTCTTGAACTTTTTGCTTTCATTTGTGTGAGCACTTGTAGGTGAGATCCACAAACCCATTGAAGAGGAAAGAACAAAAATGGAGCCGCATGGAAGGAGTGTTCAATTCTACATCTGATTTGCATAATTTTCATTTTGAATACTTTCTTTTCATACCTCCATTGAATGTGCTTTGGAATTAGGTTCATTTCAATGAGTGTTCTTATGATTGTGCTATCATGCCTTGTGTTTTGATTGATCTACTTGTCTTGTGATGATTCCTAATTCTTACGCAAACATTAACTGGTGAACCCGACGTGAATACTAACCTTCTAACCATCTTACTGTGTTTTTGAGTGCTTATAAGTTGATTTGCAGGTCAAAAACTCAAAAACAGGGCCGTGCAGGATATTCTGGAGACTTCTGCGCTTGTATGAAGCATCTTACGCCTGTGTTGAAACATCTTGCACCTATGTTGAAACATTTTGCACTTGTGTTAGACATCCTACGCTTGTGTCCTGACTTCTGCGCCTGTGTCAAGTCCAGATCAGAGGTGAAAAATGCAGTTTTTACTTGAAATCTTTGGTGTTTTTGCATTCTGTTTTCTATGCTTTGGATTTTGGTACTGATTATTTGTGCAGGATCTTGGCATACGCATGAAAAAGACTAAAAATCAAACTACTAACATGTGTTATGCAGAATCGATGGTCAAAAACATTAAATCAAACCTCTAACTTGGGTTTTGCAGGTTGCCTTGGAGAAACAACCAAATTGTGTGTTTGAGATTTTTAATTAGGCACTTAGTGATTTATAAATAGGTGGAAATGAACCTTTGTTTGCTTTGTTTGTTAAGTATGACATTGGAGTAGGAGAGTATGCTCTCATCCTTCATAGGGTGATCAGAAATCCAGATCTTCGATACCATGCTTGTGTTGTTGATTGAGTGTCTCCATTAGAGGGCCTGCCTTCCCGACCACTTTGCTTTAGCAAGCAAGTGATAATCGGGAGAAGGGAACGACCCAAAGTGAGTACAGCTAGAATTCCTTGGCATTCTAACTCACTATAAAAAAATACCTGATGAGCGAAAGCTTTGAAGGAAGTGTTACGTGGGAATTGCAGTTACTTGGGAAGGGATGACCCTTGAACTCTTTCTCATATCAACATCTAAGTAGGGCCTCTTGGTCTAAATCATGCTTGCGCGACTACATTTGTTTGGTATCTTGATGGGCTTAATGTCTCAATCATGCTTGCATGACATCAAGGAGTAATGCTTAACAGAAATCCTTACTACATACCTTGTTTTTAGAGGCCAAAAACCCTTCTAGTTGCTTGAGAAGGACAAATTCAGATACTTGGAAGAGATACTAAGTTTGCCATGGGGAGATTCCATGGGGACTGATGCTTGGCTGCCCTGAGAAGTGAGTGCCGTGGAGGGGAGCCCATGGGGTCAAGCATCTATGTATTCTCCTTGAATCCCATAATGAGTCTACCTCTCAAGTACCTAATGTCTTTGCCTACCATAAGGAATGTGGAAATGAGCATGATTGCTTTGAGTCTAAGTTGTAACATCTTGTATTCTTTGATTGTCAAAAGTTGAATACCCTTTTCAAGATCAAACACAAGAGACAGTCATTCAACAAACATTCAACAAGGTTCAAAACACATCTTCCAACATGGCTGCCAAACATTGTTCAAAAACTTGTCTCAACTCTTATGTCACTTACATTTAGGTTCATCCTAGGTTGCATTTTGCAAAGTCATTGTCAAGTATCAAGGTTAGGTTTCACCTAAGTCATACTCCTTTGCATATCAATAAGAGTCATCCACTTGCATATGTCCTCTTGCATTAAAGTCATACCATTGTCATACATTTATATTTGCATACCCTAAGTCTCTTCATTAAGCTTGAGTCATTGTCATATCATATTAAGATCATTTGCATATTAATTGTCCCTTTGCATATAGTGTCAAAGCTAGGTTTTGTCATCCTTGAGTAATCCAAATCTTTGATAAACCCTAAGTCATTGTTAAGAAGTCTATACCTTATCAAATCTTTTGTCTTTTTGTCATCAATATCATTTCATCAAACCTAGCTTAGTATCCAAGCGTATAGGGGAGACATTGTCATCTTGTCTTTTATCACTTACATCCTTTTGTCCTTTGAGGTCTAGACATCATTTCAATTTCCTAAGGGTCCATCTCTTAGATTTTCATTTCAAAAGTTTGTCAAAATCTTTGAAAACAACCAAAAACATAGATTGCATTTTCATTTATCTAGTTTGCATTTAGTTGCATATCATATATTATCCTTGAAAAATTCCAAAAAAAATTGCATTTGCATAAGTGACATGCCTATTGAGACCAGATCAAGATCTAAGAAGATGAGTGAACCAATGTATCAATCCATGGATAACATAGTAAATTCACAGTTTCAAACTAGCCAAACAGTACAAGCTGAAGGTTCATTAAACACATCTCTACCACCATATGGAACGGTTCAACTTGGACCACCTCCATTATATGAACCAGTATTTGTACCCATGAAACCAGGACATGGGAGTGTTCCACCAACTCCAAGAGGAAGTGCACCTTTTAATTGGGATCAACCAAATTTGCAACATGATATTCGAACTCAAACATTGTATGAAGACCAAACTCTTTCACAAGGATTCGGTTCAGACCAAGGTATTCAACAAGAAATGAATCCAAATGTCCAACTAGATTCTTCATCTGATTCTGATGCTTCTGATGAGGATGACATGTTCCTTCAAGATCCCAAGGTAATAAAAAGGATGGATAAGTTCCTGGGTAAAGTCTTTAAAATGTGTCCTCAAAAGTACCTTAACATGATGAGTAATATGGCTCCCTTAAATGAATCAATTAATGTGCAAACACAACAAGGCAGTGAGCCGTTAAGTTTCTCTTCACATCCCAATGAAGAAATTGTGCAACAAGCAACTCAACCTACCTTGATGAGTAAACGCGCTTCAAAGGAATTGACAGTGACTATTCCTCAAAAGTCATCATTTGAGACGATACATAATCTATTATTCAATACAATGCCTGTAATACAAGATCAAATGAAGACCATGCAAATATCGACAATGGTTCCTCAACAAGAAGTGGTTCCTAATATGCATAAAATTGGATCGACATCTAAGATACAAGAAAGTTTCACAACTGGAATGCCTAATGTCAATAATGTCCGAAGCAATTCCACGATGCAACAAAGTTCTTATGTATCTTTGTCAAACACTATTGCGGTAGATCCTTCAATAATGGCGACACAAAGAGCTATGGATAGTGGTTTGCACCACCAGCAATTATTGCAACAATTGAGTAATACACAAAAGGTGCGATCGAATGTGCAAACAAACGATGTGCAACAACAACCATATCGCATTCGACACGAAATTGCAGCGCCTTCGACACCATTACAAGTTAACACAAACTTGCAACCATCACAAGGGATTGGACAAACAACACAACAAGTTAATGCAAATGCTATACCCCATCCTAAGGAGAAGCAATGAAAATCATCTAAACAAAGTTTTTTTCAAATGATGGGATATACACCATGACAACAATTGGCACAAAGTCAACAAATTCCAATTCGTCAACACCAACAACATGTGCCACAATATGTGCCAAGGCAAACAAGTTATCCTGCTTCACAACCGCAAATGGCGCCTATGCAATATCAACAGCCTACTCAATTGCAATATCAACCTAGGCTCCAAGAAGCACAACAACAAAGTCAATATCAAGGCATAGCACAACCGCAACAACAAGAGAAGTACCACGAGCTTTATATGCAGGAGACACCAAAAACGACCATTGCGGAGTATCAACAGCCAATCGGAAATGCGATATATCAACAAAGAATACCAACTGGGATTAATGATGAACCTCTACAATCTGATACAATTGCACAACAACTTGAGATGTTGCGACGAAAAGTTGACGCATTAGAAACTAAAGGAACAAAGAAGTTGTATACAGATCAAGATTTATGTCCTAATCCCTTTGACAAGAGTGTATACATGCCTCCATTCCCTAAGCATTTTGAGGCACCCAACTTTGAGAAATATAGAGGGAATGGCAATCCAAAAGATCATATTCGAGCATTTTACGCGGCATGCACAAAAGTAAGCTATGAGGATACATATTTAATGCGATTATTTTCATGAAGTCTCACTGGACAAGCTATGGATTGGTATTCACATCTGCTAGGAAATATAAAGACTTGGTCAGAACTGGCACAAAAGTTTATCTCTCATTTCGCGTTCAATATTGATAGTGACGTGACTATGTCGGATTTATGCAATACCAAACAAAAGCAAGGTGAACCATTAGTGACATTTTTGCAACGATGGCGAAGTTTGTATAGTCGTTCTTCTCTTGATATACCTGAAGAACAACAAGTGAATCTGTTTATCTAGAATCTGGTCCCAGAAATGATGTATGAGCTAAAATTGAAAAGTCCTAGTACTATAGAAAAACTCATTAAGAAAGGAATGAATATTGAAGTAGCTCTTGTAGCTAAAGGAATTATCAAGCTCAATAAGGACAATGAAAACACAAATTATTCAGAGGATAGGAACAGATTTTGGTATAAGAACAAGAACGTCACTAATGATGGTGTTGTTGATGCGAGAGCGGTGAATGCAAATCAACCCCCATTCACAATCAAGAAGTTGAGTGTTCCTAATATGTCGACTATGGAACAAAATCAAGCAACCAGGAACAATGTTACTCAACAGTCATAGTATCAACAACATGCTCAACAACCACAATCTCAACAACATGCTCAACAACTGCAATATCAACAGCATGCTCAACAGCCACAATATAGTCAACAACAGGCTCCACAACAGCATGCTCAACAATATAATCAACAGCAAGGCCAACAACAAAATCAACAACGCAGACCCTTCCGATCGTGGGATGGGCCTCCTCGACAATTTACACCATTGGGAGAGCCTATTGAATCAGTCATGAAGCAATTAATACAAGAAAAATTTATCAAGCTACCAGATATTAAGGCAGAACCAGCAGTAAAGCCGCATTGGTGGAATGATAATGCGTACTGTGAATATCATTGGTCCAAAGGACATAAAACTGCTTCATGTTTTCAATTAAAACATATGATTCAAGATTTATTAGAACAAGGAGTAATTGAGATAGATCCACCCCATCTGACCTCCAACGCTGATAAAACCATTTTCAAAACTCCTTTGCTTGATCATGACAAAGGTAAAGCGTCTTCTTCCAATTCTGCTCAAACGGCCAATTATGCAAATACCGGTTATCACAATGTCATTAATTGTTTTCATGCGTCAAATGAGTATGTGTCCACCTTACGAATAAAAGGACAAGATCCTTCTTGTGCGGTCACCACTCGTCGGTCTAAAATAGTCGTGAAAGGAGCTCCTGTGGCTCCTCCTAAACCAACTCCTACAAGTCAGTATAATCTTTTGGATCATCTAGGAAAAACACCTGCACAAATATCCATTCTAGAGTTGTTGAAAATGTCTCCCATGCATCGTGCAGTCCTAGATAAAGCCTTGACTGAGTCTACTGTCCCAATAGATATTGATGTTGACCAATTTCAAGCGCGGATTGGACATTTAGCCATTTCCCAAAGTGTCACATTTTCCGATAGTGATATCTCACTTGACAAGCTTCCCCATAATGACCCTTTGCACCTAGAAGTCTTTGTCCACAATTGCAAAATCCGACGAGTCTTGATAGATGGCGGAGTGGGTCTTAATATCTGCACTTTAAGAGTGGTCATTGGCCTCAGCTATTCAGAAAATGACATTGATGCTTCCAAAAGGATAACAATCAAAGCCTATGATGACGCTGAGCGCCCATCCAAAGGAATAATTGTATTGCCTATCAGAGTTGGTCCAGTGACGGAAAACACTTTCCTGCAAGTCCTAGACCTTGATCTCCCTTATAATATGATTCTTGGTCGTCCGTGTATCCATGCCATGAAAGCAGTTCCATCCACTTATCATCAATGTCTAAAATATCCTTACAATGGAACTGAAATAACCATTCCAGGAGATCCTAATCCGTTCCAGTTCTGTGCTACCCTAAAGGATACTCCTCAACAGCAGGTCCCAGTTAATAGAGAGGCTAAATCAGACAGTTATGTGGATCCCAATGTATTGTTAGATGTTGTCAAAGGCAAACTGAAGATACAAGATCAAGGGTGTGGAGAATATTCAATGGGCCAAACATTCCTCATTGGGAATTTGCCGATGTCTCCAAAATCATATGGAAAACCACATCTATTGCAAAAGGAACCCAAGGTCATTATTCAATATCAGCCTCCCACTGCATTTACAAGATGGGGAGAACTTGACAAAGAAACTATAGATGATGGAGTCATAGATTGGCTCTATAAAGATCCAACTGAAACCCCATCTGTCAAGCTACCGGTGGAATTATATGGCAAAGGATTTACTATGCTGCAGAAGAAAGGATATGATGGCTGTAGTGGCTTAGGCTTGAAAAATAATGGAAGACTAGAACCCATCATACCTGAGAGGCGACCCCCAACTTTAGGGTTAGGTTTTGCACCATTACGAATTGGATCCACATCTACCAAAAGGTCCACGTGTCGAAAAGTGCGTGATTCTGACGATGAAATAACACCTGAGGCTACCCAACCCGAGACTGATTCTAATGAATGGGAGTGGAGTTCTTTTTCATCTAGCTCCTATGCCCTTGACAATATCTTCATTGACCCTGATAACTTGCCTATGGAGGATAAACATGCAATAACTCCTCTTCCTAAAACCTGTCCTCATGCTTGGATCAAGACATTTTGGGATCCAAGCTCCGAATCTGACACAAGCAGTTCGGATAGTGACACCACAGACATTCACAGTTTTACCATATCAGCCCTTTCTATCCTTACAATTGATGATGACATGCCCCTCATATATCCCCAACTTATCCAATATGACCAACAAGAACCGCTCACGTTATACTGTTTCCAAAATGACGAAGCAATTGCAGAGTTCATGGGACTACGGGAGGGTATACCACAAGGCGACCATAAGGCAGGCTTTGCTATTGACCTGGATTCAACGGCATATTTTGGGGAGTCAACTCCCTCTTCCAGTCATGAAAAAGGAAAAGAAAAAGGAAAAGAAAAAAATCAAAAGAATAGATCTTTGAGTGAAAACCGTAAGGCACTCTCTGATCATACAAAAATAAAAATACAAGACGTACCTGCGGGTGAAAACCTTTCTGAGGTGCCCAAAGGTGGAAGAGTGGACGTACCCCTATCAATTTAGGACAAATCCACATTGCTGGTAGAGATGACCGAGGAAATCAATTTGGGTACACCTGATAACCCTAAGGTCATTCACTTTGCTGCCTCCCTGTCAAAACAAGAGAAGATTGATTTTATTAATTTCTTTCTGGAGAAGAAGATCAGCTTTGCGTGGTCTTATGCAGATATGCCTGGCCTCGATCCAGAGTTAGTCCTTCATCATTTGCAACTAAAAGCAGGTACTAAACCCGTCAAACAAAAACTTAGAAAAATGCATCCTCAAGTGGCTCTTTTGGTCAAAGTGGAATTGAAAAAATTGCTCGATGTGGGCTTCATCAGACCTATTGATTATGCAGACTGGATTTCAAATCTAGTACCAGTTAGGAAAGTAACTGGGGGCATCCGCATCTATACAGATTTTAGGGACCTGAATAAAGCATGTCCTAAGGATGATTTTCCATTGCCAAACATAGACATCATAGTGGACATGACGGCTGGATATGAGATGCTTTCACTAATGGATGGTTTCTCTAGCTACAATCAAATCCGCATTGCACCTAAAGATCAACATAAGACCGCATTCACCTGTGCTTGGGGCACCTATTGTTGGAATGTGATGCCCTCCGGTCTCAAAAATTCCGGTGCCACATATCAAAGAGCAATGACAACAATTTTTCATGATTTCATGCACACTTTGATGGAGGATTATGTTGATGACTTGTTGTGCAAATCTGTTACCAGAGATAGTCATCTAGCCATCCTGGGCCCAATTTTTGATAGAATGGAAACCTACAAACTTAGGCTCAATCCAAAGAAGTGTGTCTTTGGTGTTATAGCTGGCAAATTACTCTCACCGAGGCATTGAGGTCGATCCCGCCAAGGTCAAAGCAATAATGGATATGCCTCCACCTTCAAACCTCCGGCAATTACGAAGTCTGCAAGGAAAGCTCCAGTCAATCCATCATTTCATAGCTCAGTTGGCCGACAAATGTCATCCATTCCAACATCTCCTGCACAAAGGTGTCGCTTTTAAATGGACTGAACAATGTCAATCAGCCTTTCAAGCTCTAAAAGACTATTTGCTGTCACCGCCTATTCTAATGCCTCTTATAGAAGGAAAGCCATTTTTATTGTATATCTCTGCAACTGAAATAGCATTAGGAGTTCTCCTGGCTCAACAAGATGAGAATGGCAAAGAAAGAGCTATTTACTATATCAGCCGAACACTGGTCGGCTATGAGCTAAATTATTCAACTATTGAAAGGGCATGCTTTGCAGTGGTATTTGCAACACAAAAGCTTCGACATTATATGCTAAGCCATCAAACATTGTTGATTGCCAAAATTGATCCTTTAAAGTATTTGCTCAGCCGAGCAGCTTTGACAGGGCGCCTAGCAAAGTGGGTCATGATTCTTAGTGAATTTGACATTGAGTATATGGAGTGAAAGGAAATAAAAGGCCAAGTCATAGAAGATCAACTTGCAGACGCTCCTATTTCAGACGATCATCCCATGTTGACCGATTTCCCAGATGAATCAGTCTTTGCTCTCACACCATCTAATGAATGGAAGTTATACTTTGATGGGTCCCACACCAAGTTTGGATCCGGCACAGGCATTTTGTTTGTCACCCCTCAAGGTGATGCTATTCCAAAGTCATTCAGAATAACTTTCCAATGTACCAATAACATTGTAGAGTATGAAGCATTGGTTACAGGACTTCGAGTGGCAGTCCACTGGAATATCAAGCATTTGCAAGTCTATGGAGATTCTCAATTAATCATCCGACAAGTCAATGATTACTATGAGACAAAGGATGAAAAGCTTATTCCTTATAAGCACATGGTAGACTTCTTCAAGACCAAATTCACAGCTATTCATTTCAGTCAAGTGCCAAGAATACAAAACAAGTTGGCAGATGCGATGGCTACGATTGCTTCCATGATAAATATGCCTCATAATATGGACAAGTGTGAATTCCTGGTCGAACAATTGCTAGTCCCCTCTTTTGACATTCCGACTGCTGATGTGATGTGCATTCTTGTTGGTCCCAATTCCCCTTGGTACAATGATATATATCAGTATTTGAAATCCCAGATTTTACCACCTAACCTTTCAGCTAACCAATGCCGAGCCTTTATTCGACAAACAGCCAAATATGTCATCATCGCCGACACCCTTTACTGCTGTTCTTTTGACCATACCCTCCTCAGGTGTTTGGATTCTGATGAAGTACAAATGGCTTTACACGAGGTTCACGATGGTATATGTGGGGGCCATTTCAATGGTCTTAGCTTAGCCAAAAAGTTGATTCGTGCTGGGTATTATTGGCCCACTTTGGAAAAGGATGTCCATGAGTTTGTTGAAAAGTGCTACAAGTGTCAGATCCATGGAAATTATATTCATGCACCAGCTCAAGAGCTTCATTCTATTATATCTCCATGGCCCTTTTCTCAGTGGGGTTTGGATCTTATCGGCAAGATTCAGCCAACATCTGCAAATGGACACAAGTTCATTATTACAGCTACAGAATATTTTACAAAATGGATTGAAGCCATCCCCATGACCTATATCACTGGTGTCCAAATTTCAAAATTCTTGCTAAATTATATCATATGCAGATATGGGGTTCCCCTTGCCATAGTCACAGATAATGGTCGACCCTTCAAGAATAAAGATGTTAAAGAACTTTGTGAAAAATTTCATATTCAACATCATTTTTCTAGCCCATACTATCCACAGGGTAACGGTCAAGCTGAAGCATCAAATAAAACCATTATCAAGATCCTGAAGAAAGTTGTCAATGACACTGGTCGAGATTGGCATGTACAGTTAAATCCAGCACTGTGGGCCTATCGCACTTCTATTCGCACACCTACTGGCGCAACACCTTATTCCTTGGTGTATGGTGCGGAAGCCATTTTACCTTTGGAAGTCAAGATTCCTTCCTTGAGAGTTTCCTTGCAACACCTGATTGATGATGAGACACACAGAGTCTCTCGGCTGCATCAGCTTGAGATGTTAGATGAAAAACGTCAGACAGCTCTGACACATTTGCAAGCATACCAAAACCGTCTCCGTCGCTCTTATAATAAGAAGGTCAAAGGGCGACACTTCGAAGTGGGAGACCTGGTTTTAAAGGAAAATCCCAAGAATGCATAGTCTACTGACGTCGTTAAGGGAAAGTTTGAACCTAATTGGGTTGGGCCTTTCATAGTAACTGCAACTTATGGCTCAGGAGCATATCAGCTTGCTACTCCCGACGGTGAACCTCTGTCTGATCCTATTAATAGCATGCATCTTCGCAAGTACTGGGCATAGTTTGCTGTCAGATTTTTCTTCAAATATGATCCTGAAAAAAATACAAAAAAATCAAAAAATCAAAAAAAATACAAAAAAATGAAAAAAGCAAAAAAAAAGCAAAAAAATGATTCGCCCTCTAGTGAAAACCTGACAAACAAGCGCTTTGGGCAAGTACCATGGTGAAAACTTGGCAATCAGGCACCATGAGTAATATGATTATTGCTCCGTCATCTATCATGACTTCTAGATATGCTTTTTCTCCACCGATTTATCATGTCTATCTTGATCTCGACCTAATGTTCTATTCCAAGCCTGTTATTGGTCAACATCACTGTCTTGTCTACTCTAGTTTCTTGTACATATGTGTTGGTCCTGGTCTATGTGACTTTTAAATGCGCATTAGGTGCCTTCCTCTTGTCATGATTAGTCACTGGAGCTTTTAAATCAAATAATATCCTGAAAAAATTCCAAAAAAAATTGAATAATGTCCTGAAAAAAAAGTTCCAAAAAAAATTGAATAATGTCCTGAAAAAAAGTTCCAAAAAAATTGAATAATGTCCTGAAAAAAAGTTCCAAAAAAAATTGAATAATGTCCTAAAAAAAAGTTCCAAAAAAAATTGAATAATGTCCTGAAAAAATTTCAAAAAAAATTGAATAATGTCCTGAAAAAAAAAAGATCAAAAAAATTGAATAAGGTCCTGAAAAAAGAACACAAAAAGTATAAAACTCTCACAAACAAACATTTTGCAATCAAGTATTCCCTTTGTGCATCAACAGCTCACTGCGTATACATCCAACAATTTGCAACCAAACACTGTGCTTTAATGAAATCATGCATTAATAGATGAACCTTTTCAATCAACTCAAACATTCAAACTGATCAAAATTGTCTTATCACTCGAATATCAATATCAAAATCAACTGTCCTTGTCACATTATCATGGGTCTTATACAGGGTGTGATATACTCGAAACCAGACTGTGTCCTGTCTTAGACGGGGTACCACATTTCCTGAAACCAGATAGCATGATCACCCTATCAGCACGTTCAACTTTTGACAATGAAGATCAAGATGTTTGTTTGATTTGCTTGAATTTGTGAGACTTATCTTTTTATTGATTTATCTTTGGCTTCGATCATGTCCCTATGTTGCTCAATGATGTCACTGAGTGATTTAGAGTGACCGGGATGGCTCATGGTCTCTTTCTTTGATTGTGATTGTCATTTGTCTATGCTGTGTCTGTCTTACGCAAAAAGGGATTGCATTTCAGCTCTGGTCTTCAATGCCATGATGCTACGCATCCATTTTGCTAAATAAAAATAAAGGTTCTCACCTACAAAGTGCATTACTGAAAGCAAGTTTTCATCATCTCTAACTATCTTCTGTCTCATTTCTTACTAACACTTCTTCCATCCGGTCGGATAGTTAGTTCGGTCTAGTGCTCCGATATCCAAAAACATATGCTGCATCCTGCATCCATTTGGTTAGTACATTTGCATTCCATAACAAGCATTTTATCCATTTCATTTTATAAATATATCCAAAATACATAAAAAAGGCATCCATACATGTTCATACACCAGTACATAAGTCATCCATACATGCAACAAAACATAAGTCTTGCATCCATCATATCGATGCATATCATATCACATATCATAATAATGTCGGAGTACAAAATCAGACTGTTTGTCCTAAATATGGCCCGCAGGCTAACTACATAATATCAAGCTACATATGTCCACTGTCTATCATAAGGAGTACGTGCCTCTGTCACTGGGTGCTCCCTCTATCCTCCTCATCCCTGCCATGTCTCGCAGATGATGTCCCTCCTGGTCCTGACTATGGTGGTCTCATCGGTCCACTCACTCCTATGCTGCTCAATGACCTCCGAGAGCGTGACCTGTTCTCTGTCCTCGATCGTGCTCGATATGAAGGTGCTCTCCGCTCCGGTGGAATTGCACCCTCATATAGTGTCCTCAAATATAGTCTCTCCTCTCCGGTCTCTACCAGCATCTATGCCATCTCCCATGCACTGGCATCCCTAATCGACCCAATGAACTCAGTGACTCTTTGTCCCTCTCGTTGTGCCTGAGCTAGTGCTGTATCTTGTCCTGTCCTCAAAATGGCGTTCTCTCTTTCCAATGTCGCAATATAATGCTGCTGGCTTGCTATGGTAGCCCTACACATGTCCATTTCCTCTGTCCTAGCTATCTCTGGCTCTATGGGAATATCCTGCAAAGTCTCCTGATCCGCTGCATCTGGCTCCTCATCATCCTCCCCACCATCATCTCTCTCATCCTCCTCATCACCCTCGTCATCTCCCTCATCCTCCTCATCACCCTCATCATCTCCCTCATCCTCCTCATCACCTCCATCAGCTCCGTCATCATCCTCGTCATCCTCGTCATCCTCACCATCTCCCTCCTCCCCTGTGAGTGGGAAGTCCTCCTGTCTCCTCGGTACTGGAATGTCCGGATCAGTCAAAGGCACTAGTCATCGACGTGCAAACCATGTCTCATACTCCTCTGTAGTCCCAGCATCTACCACATCTGACATCCAATCCCACTATCTCTGCTGTAACTGTGCAAAGTCAGCATATGCTATGTGTGGCTGAATCATACTACCCCACCGACTAGTCTCTCTGTGAGATCGGGCAAAGCAAGCAGTCCTCCAAGGTACATCCTGTGTCTCTCCAAACTGTCGTTTGACCCTCTCTGGCAGGTACAACTCAATCACTCTCTAGTGGTTTACTGGTCACCCAATCAAGTACCTCTCCTATCTACAGTATGGTAACTCCTCATGATCATCTGACCATCCAGGGCAATCTTGATATGGTCTCCATATGAACTCTCTAAGTCTGTCTAGCTCATGTCGCCAATATAATATGTATCCAAAAGGACCCTGTCTCAGTGCTCCACCATAGCTATACACATATGGTTGGTGTGGTACAACCTGTCTATCTATAATCGACCGACATATGGCAATATGCTCAAATGCCCATACCTGAAGCAATGTCACTCCACAGCTCAATGTCTGCACTCCCTGATATGCTATCTGATGTAGCTGGAAATAAAACATAGCAAGTACACACGGTCCCCACACATACACTGTCCCCTCTATCACCATCTACTCTAATACCCTTCCCCAGCCAATAGGGAATCCATGTCCTCATCTGTCACCTGCTAGAAGACATGCTATCACCACACATCGCTGCTCATACTCGGCAGCCATAGTCTCCCAGCGAATCTCCCTCTCGACAATGTCCAGATCATCTGCGTCACACTCAAACAGTCTGCATAACGCGTCTCTCCCTATCACTGGGTCATACTCTATCATCTCCCCATGTATCGGAATGCGGAGGATGCGCCATACATCCTCTAGAGTCACTGTCGCCTCGCCAGTTGCCAAATGGAATGAGGAGGTCTCCGAGTGCCATCGCTCTGCCAATGCGGTAAGCAATCCTGTGTTTGCCCTAATCTCAGGCATACAAGTGATGTAATACAATCCCAGTCCAGCTAATGTGTCTCTCTCTGTGCTCCTGAGTCTATGACGTAGCATGAAACAGTCAGGTTGATTCTCTCGTGTGATCAATGGATATTGTCGACTCTGCATCACAATCGGGGCATCATTTTGTCAGTTTTAGGGTTTGCTCCTACGGGTTGCATTTCTTCATTTTCATGTCCAAATTAGGGTGTTTTTATCTACATTGCCTTATCCTACCCTTCCCCTCCCTTGCCAGGTCATTTGCATGCAATTTCAAATCAAAACTAAGGTTTTTATGAACACTTGCGCCTGTGTTAGAGAAGCTGTGCCTGTGTTAGATGAACAAGCGCAGAACTCCTTACACAAGCACAGGTTTAGACCACACAAGCGCAAGAGTCCCTTTTGGTATCCCCTATGGGCCCCGCAATGTCCCGTAAGCCATCAAAATTCATGAAATTCAAGACATGGGTTTTCGAGATACATACCGCTGCTCCTGCATCCTCTGGTCATCTGAATGTACGTACACATTCCCCAAGGTGATCTATCATTGGAATGTTCACCATCTGTCTGCACGTGTCCTTGTCTAGAGCAACAAATCCTCCTCTTTAGCTAGTGCAAATGAGTCATTTTCACCCTCTTGGTCCCATTTATAGCTCTTTGCCATTGCATAGATGGACGTGCATCCTCTCCATCTTATGTTGGTCGTGGTCTTGTGCACATTAAATTGATTGTCTGTCATGCATCCGATATCCGATTTTCAGTCCGTTCGATCCTATCATTTTTATCGATCAATTGGCCTCTTTTTCGCATGTTTCCGGCCAATTCCTCGAGGGGGCATACATATGTCATTATTATTGTCTGGGGCATTTTCGTTATTGATCTTTGAAACAACGCTCAGAATCGCATTGTCTCAAAGAGGGGCAAAATGTAGACACCCAAAAATGGTCAACGCTTGCGAGGTCATATTTTAACATTTGCGCATTGCCTCATTTTAGGTTTTTGCATCGCATTAACATTTCTCCTATGTCACACACTTGGTCTTTATCATTTGCGAACATCGAGTCATTCTTCTACATTCTTCAATCATATCATCCTCAAATTTGGTCTTGTTGACAACATTATCCAATCATGATTTTGATCGAACTTATCTTGTTGCATCAATGTGCATGCTAATTTGTCATCATTTTGGACATCGTCAATCCTAATTAGGGTTTTGTCCTCCTGTCATCTTGCGATCAATTTGTCATTGATCGTGGTCGTTATCAATCTTGTCATTTTGTCATCGATCGTTGTCATGCTCGATCTTGTCATTTTGCGATCGATTTGTCATCGATCGTGGTCATTTCCAATCTTGTCATCTTGCAATCTATTTTATCATCGATCCTCGTCCTCTTGTCAATTTTGTCATTTTGCGACCGATTTGTCATCAATCATTGTCTGTCTTAATTATGTCAATTTGGATCAATTTGTCATTGTTCCTCATCAATTGGCGCATTTATCTTCAATCAAGACCTAATTATCATTTTTGCATTTCTAATTCGTCTTCTAGGGTTTTATGGTTTATTCATTTAACCTAATGTGTCATTTCTTCCTCTAGGATTAAATAATTTATTTATTTATCCTAAGTCTTCTCATTACAATTAAATCTTTATTTAATTGGCTAATTATTCCTCTTTGTGAATTGATTAATAAATGAAAAATTATTAATTAATTCACTAAATCCTAATTTCTAATTTCTTTCAATTTCTAATTCCTAATTTGTCATCAATTTCAATTTTCTAATTTTCTTAATTCTTAAATTCAATTTCTTCCTATTTCTCTCCTAAATTTATGGCAATGACATAGAAATTTGTCATAAAAATGTCATAAATTGTCATAAAATTCTTGACATAGAAATGTGTCATAGAATTTGTCATAAAATGTCATAAAATGTCATAAATTCTTGACATAGAAATTTGTCATGAATTGTCATAAGCCTTGCATAGCAATTTGTCATGGATATGTCATAATTTTGCTATTATTGATTTGAATTTCTATTCAAATCTCTTTCATGCTAATTTGTCCATTTCTCCAATTTCTCTATAAATTGGATGATTTTTCAATCAAACCTAATCCGAATTTCTATCAAACTACCGAACTTTCGTTTCTAGTACTCTTGAACTTTTTGCTTTCATTTGTGTGAGCACTTGTAGGTGAGATCCACAAACCCATTGAAGAGGAAAGAACAACAATGGAGCCGCATGGAAGGAGTGTTCAATTCTACGTCTGATTTGCATAATTTTCATTTTGAATACTTTGTTTTCATACCTCCATTGAATGTGCTTTGGAATTAGGTTCATTTCAATGAGTGTTCTTATGATTGTGCTATCATGCCTTGTGTTTTGATTGATCTACTTGTCTTGTGATGATTCCTAATTCTTACGCAATCAATTAGATATGATGTATTAGAACAAATCCCAAAGTTACAACTGATTTGAAGATGTTTTCATATGAGAAATCAGGCCTAAATGGTCAAAATAAGACATAATTAGGGTTTATGATTAAATGATTCATTGGAGGAATAAAACGAAAAGGGGCATGCTTAGGGTAAAGGGCCCAACTTTATAATATGTAAAGTGATGGAAAATAACCTTAGATTTAATTTAATTAATTAATTAAATGCTTCAAGGGGAATTATAAATGCAAGATGCAAGACACACTAAGGTGGGTGCTAGCCTAAGTGTGAAATTGTACCACCCTAGCAAGCGTGTATAATTTATGACACGACACCCCTATAATTTTAGTCAATAAAATTAAAAACAATAAATATTTAAATATTTTAAGCGATAATAGTTACCTTATCTGCCATTCTTAGTCAGGCCCCAAAGTCGGCCCCACTAAAAATTTTTTTTTTTCAAATAACTAACTAGGCCAATTAGTTCTGATATGTTGATTGGATATGCTGGGATGTGAAAATTTTAGCCTGGGATTCTCATTTTTGACCGTTTTGCAAATTTGACCTTTGGCCAAAAACACCTGAGTAGCCTTTGGAACAACCCTTAAAACTGACTGAAACACCCGACCAAGGCCTAGGATCTGACACATTGAGAGATTGCAAAACATAGAATCCACGGCATCTGATGAATCATCAAAATGACATTAGAGTCAAAAGTTATTGATTGTCAAAGTTGCCTTCTTAGTTGTTTTTGAATCTGAACCTGTTGAATCAACTTGAGTGTGCAAGAGGGTTTGACCCGATTAGGTCGCATGTGAAAAAATTTTACCCTCACATTTTCCTCTCTAAAAAATATGAACATGTTGATGCTGAATCCCTAAAAAGTTGCATTTGAAATGGGTTTGAAAAACTAATCAAATGATGAGCTGGGGGAGCACACATTTGGGATATGGAAGATAAGTTTACAGAGAATCATGGGGTATAATTGATTTGTAATGCAAGTTAACTGGGCATGAATTATAAATTTTCAAAGTGGGCTCCTGACTGTTGTTTGATGATGTTCAGTCACAGAAGTGAACTTTTTGCAAATGGAATTGGCTTGGAAAATTGATCAAACAAATTCATGGGGTCAAGCTACTTGGCATTAGGCTTCAAAAAATTGAAGAGAATCACAAACAACTCTCTTCTTGGGATGACATTCACCCAGAACAAAGTTATACTTGATCAAAGTAGGCTACTCAGAAAAGTGGAAACATGAGTAACATGTAGACCTAACTTCAAGCCCTCCAAAGGAGATTTCAAAAACACATCAAACTTGATCATAGGAAACTAGGAATGGAATTAGAGCATCTCTAGAAGGTGTATAATGAGAATCTAAGAGGATTTTACATGACAATCAACTGGCTCAAAACTACAAGCCCTCAAACGTGGCAACTTAGGCTTATCCAAACTAGGCATAACTAAGTGTAGATGGGCAAAAACTTACATAGGACCACAAAAATTGAGGATGAATTTTTGAGTCCCAATAGTGGCTCTAGCTCGAGGATGCATGCCCTTTCCGAGCATAGCAAGATTTTAGATCTCTAGAGGAGAAAACCAAGCACCAACTCCATTGGGCCACTAAACCACTATATGATTCAGCATGAAAATATGACTTTAACATCCAATAGGTGGCCTCAGACCACCAAACATGTAGAACCAAAACTTACCCCTATCAAAAATGTGACTCCTCTCTGATTTTGTCATGCCCAATTTAAAAACATCACTGAAAACAATCTTATCATAGGCACAATCGTTCACATTAGTAGTTGATAACTCTTTCTTACTGTTCCTCACATTGTCCCAGCCACTAAGCATTTCACATTCACCACTCAGCTAGAAACATTCATCATGAATCAATACAAGGTTGCCATTCTCTTTGAGTGACACACATCCATTCTTGTTATAGCATCCACTATGACACACCTTGGAAGCATGATTCATCACACAAGTAGATGGCTACTCTAAATGTTGAAAACACACATAGACATCCTCATTTTCATCAACATTAGGTGTTTCCACCTCAAAACTCAAGAGCAGATGCAACTCATCTTTTGAATCCTCTTGTAGATAGGGGCCATCATCAAAGAGTTCACTCAAATCCATCAAGCTTTCTTCATCAAATCAGGATCCAAGTCCTTTTGATGTTGATCAACATAGTTGATCTCATAGGCATACTCATCTGCTATGTGAACCTTTGATTCCTCATTTTCTACCACACCTCCATGTTCATCGTAGCTATTATTTTGAAGTTTAAAAAAATGCATGCCTTCATACTCATTGTTGGCTTCTTCCCTCTCATAGTCATAACTTGTGTCAATCAAAGAAAACTACCATCCCAAGATACTGATGGTCTCATTGTCTAATTCAACACAAGAGTCTAAAACTTCCATTATAACAATTGACATTGAAGTAAAATGGTCTTGTATGCTTTGTGCTTCTTATTCATCGACCTCATTATGGTACAAAGGAAACTCAATCTAAGAAGAATATGAGGTACAAGCATCTCGTTCACTAAAATGAGGCTCACATAAGACATATGAACTTACTTCTTCAGCCTCATGGAGATCACTTTCACATATTGACAAGACATCATCTTTATCTAAAAGTGCATCCTCTTCTTCAAAAAGTGGATTTAAGACCACATATGAATTAGTCTCAAGCATTTCATTGCAAAATACATGCTGGTTCATATCAATGATTTCATCATACAATAGATTCTCACTTGGGTATACCATGTACACTTGTTGGTCACTACATGTCATCTCATCTATCTCAGGTGTGCATGGCTCTTGGATTTCACACATGTCACATTGTTGTACCATGTCATCCTCTTGTGAAATAAACTCACCATCAACATCTTCCTCTTCATAAGCATAGATAAGACATGAAGGTTCAACCTCTCCATATTGCCCATACTCATACTCACCAACATCATCGAGGTCTTCCCTATTCTCACATGCTACAACTGAGTCCCAATGTGATCCATACTCTTCATCCTAAGCATTATGATAGAAAACCATATAATTCCCATTATGAGAATAAGTTGTACCATCATCTTCATAAGCACTTTGATCAAAACTAGCATGGTTTTCAACATTTGCATGCACAAAATCACCACTATATCTTTGTGGTTCACCTGCTAATTGAAATTTCATGTTATTTACACCCATGCTAAAAAGCATTCCTCTTGACTCAAAATAATCACAAGGTTGTCCCTGAGCTTTTTCCATTGCCATGTTCTCATTTCTTTCAAACACCATTATTTTATTTCTACTCAAAGCTTGATTATACACCATTGGGTCAATGGCACCATCATACTGCTCTTAAGAAACACAAGGGTCAGCCTGATATTCATTCAGCCATATCACTGAGTTTAGGACAGCAGGCTCATACTGATGTAGACTATCATTTTCAGGTTCATACACATAACCAAGCCACTCATAGTTATAGCTTTGAATAGGCTCTTGAGGCATGGACACTTCTTGAGGCACACTTGCTTCATCAACAAACATTGCATCAGATCTAGGTTAATACACATCACTATGTAAAACTTACTAATCAACATCTTGGAAAGGAATACATGGAGGGACAATAGGCTGGAAATCACCTCTAACCTTAGAACCATCTTGTTTGGTTGCACACCAAGCTCCCTTTTCTGACTTCAACTTCATACTCATCTTGAACTTGGAGACTTTCTCAATATTTTTTGCTATCCGATAGGCCTCATATAAACTTTTAGGGTCTTCATTTCTCAGCCTATAACTCATCTTTGCATCAAAGCCTCCAAGGTATACCACCAATGTATGTCATGAAAGAATCTAATCTCCTTAGAAATCCTCTTCAATGTCTTAGCAAATCAAAGATTGAAAGATGAGACAAGCTCAACTTCTTCAATGTGAATCTCCATGAAATATTGGAATAATGAGGAATCATGGATCTTCTCACCAAACTACTCTCTCAATACTGATTGAAACTCTTCCCACGAGCTGATCAAACTTGGTAACCCATTAGGGAAGCACTCTCTTGCATCCTCTTTTAAAGAATGCACAAATAATCTCATGAAGAAATCTTCATGGTCAACCTCATAGTCTTCCATTAACTCATTGAACCATTACAAATGTTTCTTAGCTGATTCCTCTTTTGACCCACCAAACTTAAGACACTTTTCTCTAATTTCAGGTGGGATAGGGTTTGGGAAACCCACAATATCTTCAAACCTCAAAACCTTGTACCTTTGAATGATGAACTCTCTTTGAATACTTGGCTAGGACTAATTTCTCATCACATTAACATTGGGATCCAAGTAGGGATACATATTTAGATACATTACAAACACTAATACATTTGGGGTCAAATTCCGACGGAGGTTTCTGACGGACAAGGAGCATTGTGTGAAAATTTGATTTTTTTTAAAAAAAATGCCCATGTTCATCAGAATTCTGATGACCTTGAGCATTATATTAAAAAAAAAAGCCACAATGCATTTTCATTGTGATAAAGCAAACCGAAGCCACTGCCCCCCCCCCCGCCGGAGCGATCTCTGCACTGCAAGCAAGGTAAGGTTTTTGGCGGCATTTAGAAGGACCTTTTCAAGATTTGATTTGATCAGCCATTTAAACTTGCTTTGCAATCCTTAACATGATTGGCCATATTAATTAGGTTCCTTTGCAATTTTTCACTTGGGCAAATTTTGAATGTTTCTTTTGTGCAAGCAATTCGGTGTTTTCTCATTCTTTTGTTTAAACAAATTTGTATTTTGATCTTCTTTGTTTGATGAGTTCACTATTATGAACTTTTTTAAGACAATCGGACCACCTTGTTTTTTCTTCCTTCACTAATATTGGCATTGATGACAAATGCGTAGCCTCCCTCATCTACTTATCTCTTTCTATATCTATATATCTAGATATAACCAAGCAGCTTCTTCTTACTCCTAGTTAACCAGGGGGCACCTAGGATCAACTACACTCACAGTCGGCTTCCAAACCACAGTTAGATACACAGATTTACAGTCGGCTTTCGAACCATAGGCAGAGCAAAGCTTGTTCCCTCGGTGTTTGCAATTTCAATTGCATCTAGATTTTGACTTTGTGGTATTCCTCAATTCAATCGATCATTTCCCTTTCATTGGTATCACAAGGTCTTGATGCTTTTTCTTATTCATTTGTATAAACAAATCTGCCCCTCATCATTCATTCGCATTGCATCAAGTCGGTCTTAGGTTCTCCATTTGTATTACCTCATCCTTATGTGAACAAAACCTTCACTCCCAAATTGATGATTAAAGTTCCATTTGCATAAGGTGATTTGGAAGATCAAGTTTTACTTGTCTTCACTTGTACAAACAAATGAACTTGATCAGATTTTGATCACTCATTTGTTTTGCTCTAATCTTTAATTGAGGATACTTTATTTTTGGATACTTGAACAAATTGTCCAACCTTGCAACCTCAATGATTGGGAACATAATTCTAACATAAAACAACAAAAAGATGCAAAAAAATAATCCACACAATGGAGCCTCAAGACGTAAGGATTATCTTGGGAAAACCCTCAAAGGGAAAAAACAAAATCCTCAAGATTCACCTTCTTATATTAGATAACAAAAACTCATAATATTTGCCACTAGAGCTTCATACAAGTTTGGTTGTAGTCCAAGGTTACAATAATATCAAGTAAACTCTATGGCATATCCACAAGGAGGCCTATATCTCAATCCTTCACTTGCTAACTCAATTGCTTCTCTCATCTCCCACACATCATTGCTCTTTCTTGACTTCTAATTCTACTTTCTTACTTCTAGTTCCTCACTCTCATTTCTCCATACTTGGAAAAATCACAAGTCACGCATATATATCATCCACAATTCTTCAAAACAAAAATTGAGTCGACTAAAAGTATAAACCTTCACCAAACATGTAATAGGCCAAGCCCAAAACCCCACATGTTACTCCAAAGGAAAGAACACAATATGTGTTACCCAATGTAAACACATCTAGTCCCAATGGTCACCCACATACTATCTTCGATGAGAACATGTTACAAACCTCTAGCTACATCAATGTGGAACAAATAGTCGGTGAGTTTGCACAACTCTATCACATCAAACTTTCTACTCGATGAGGCTCAACTCCAAAACTCTAAAATATGACATGTGTGTAGTCATACTCTCCATCCAAACTAAAAATCATAACTCTCAAGTGTAGAAAAATGCGACACTCCCCATTGACTCCCTAATCAAGTAAAATAACACAATTTTCACTCTATCATCACCAAACATCTTTGTGGTAGCTCAAATCTCTAGAAACTCAAAGAAAACTCCCTAATACCACCACTACCTACTATCCAAACAACAAGACCAAATAATGAACTGAGATAGAATGTCGTACTCTCTAATAGCCCTCTTTATGACACAATAAGGATTTACAAATCTTCCAAATTCTCCCTGATGCTCCTACATCAAATTCTATGGGTTCATTTTAGTTTTAACTAATGAATTGCCTAACCATCAACTCCACAAGTTCACTGATATGCTCATAGCTCACTGCACTACCTGAATGATCAATGATCTGCACAAGAGCTCACTGCAAGCTACCTCAAGATGAAAATTCAATTGTACAAATTCAGTGATTTTCACATGCTTGTTGCATTGAGACTAAGATTAAGCTCAACAAATTTAGGGATGTTCTCATGCTCACTCCATTGCCTTAATGGTCAATGATCTATATAGGTCCTCACTGTAAGTTGCCTCAAGATGTAAATTCATTATGAAACTGCCTCCATGCAATAACCTCAAGAATCTAGCACAAATTCATTTTGCAAACTTACAATAAGGACTAGGACATTTTAATTAATTTGGAGTAGAAAGTAAAACATTTGAGTTAAGAAAACAAATATTCATATTGGAAATATTATTCAAAGAACAAGTACTTTGTATCTATATCAGAAATATATACCAAGAGGACAATTAATGAAGGTGTTAAATTCAGATAGATTGGCATGATTATGCTTTTTTCCATTTGTCTTATATTTTATTTAATTTTGTAAGTCTTTAATTTCCACTAAAAAAATACTTTAGAGGTTGTAGTTATAGCTTGTGAAAGATACATTTTAACATTTTTTGTTGAATGATTGTATATCTTTTTATCAATCTACTAAAAATGTGTAGCACTAGTACTTGGGTGGCAAAAGAGCATGGTATATGTAAGTATGTGTTGTCAGCAAATATTTTTTATTAAGTTGAATGCTTTAGGATATAGCTATATGAATTTGAAAAGGGAGTTTTGAAAGGGCCTCACCCTTGTATATAGCATAGAAAGAGACAAGCAAAAAGCCAAAAGCTAATAGAAGTGCTCACATAGAGCCAACAACAAAACAAAACAAAAAAAACTGAATATCACTCTATTACTGGCACTAGAAACAAATATAGGAAAAATTCCCAAAATATCTACAAAACTCACAACTTAAAGTGACTTGAACTTCACCAAGGAACTCTATACCTTGAAAGCGTCCATATCCTTAGCTTCAATCAAAATATGATTTTCTTCAATTCTAAGATATGAATCCAAGGGGAGAGGGGGACCCTTAAAGTTCTTCTCATTACATTAGTTACGTATTTTCCTTGTTTGAGTCCATAGATCATTTCCCCCAAATAGTTTCACTAGCCTTATTGAGGCATAAATAGTTTCACTAGCCTTATTGAGGCATACTCCTCTAGGCAACAACCACTTACTAAGCTCATTCACAAATTGAAACCAAGAATGACATATTTAGAATGTGTCTAATCTCATCTTCCTTATTTGGATGAAGATGATTTCCAACCCTAAACCCATGAGAGGCATGGCCAACCATGAAATATTAATTTCAAAAACCAAAGAGACCATATATTTGATCTATTACACCCAAACTACATGATAATGTAATTGGCGAAGGAAGCACCTTCTCCTCATCCACATTAATGTAGAACCTTGCAAATAAAAATTATTTTCTATATTTTTCCACATTGCCAATGACAATGAGTTGGCAAACAAAGCTAACACTTCATGTCCAAATCTCTTTGTCTCAATATTAGAAGGATTAGTTTTTAAACATTTCTCACCATGAAGTATTTTAATCACATCAATGGAGGTTTTGTGGCTAAAAGTATATGGAGAACTTGGGAGGTTGTTAAACCTTCACTTGTCTTGAGTGGTTTCAATTTTTGAGTTGTCATTTCCTTTAGGTAGTAGAACATTTTGTGTTTCCTCTTTTAAAATATCAAGGTCATCCTTTGGCTCACTTGCAATGGGTGAGGGCCATGTAATTTCACAAAAAATATATCCAATGCCCAAAGGATTTATTCTCTAGAAATTTTGAGTCTCATGTCATCAATTGAGACAAAGGCTAAGTTTTCCCTTTCTAATTATGATCATGAGACTTTTGAAATTGTTATAGAGGATATTCTACTTGATATGATTCACAAAATGAGTATTCAATCTTCTAAACCTTGGTGGAAAGATTGGAAGTTGGGGTCCAAACACAAATTTATGTAACTATAAGCCACATCTTGAATATCATTTTCTTTAAAAGATGGCATTTATAGTCATTTATCTTGATTTGGAAATATAAATTTCTCACCATCTACTTTACTTTTCTAGAGCCTAAATTGGTCTACTTTGCCCAGTGTAGTCTTGCCTAAGGCTTACCTGTGGGGTCGCATTAATTCATCTAAGCATCCAAGACCCTTGTTGCACATGCTATGTGTAGTTGGAGTCTATGCAACATATGGATAGATAAATAAACTATAAGTTTTTCATTTCATTTTTTAATAAAATATTTCACTTTTTTCTCAATTAATAATTTGTTCTAATGTTATTATAGATCTAGCTACACACCAACAAAGTTGCCCTAGAAGTGGCTCACCATCAGATATTTGTCAACCATCAATGTAATGCCTCATGTACCATGGATAGAGTTCCTTCATCTTCTTCCTACTCCTAGGGCTGCTCATTAAGAACACTAGACAAGTAGGAGTCTCTCGACTCATAGAAATCAATCTTCTTGGTTGTAGGTATCTTCATCAGTTGGTCAAATGGATCGTGGTCACTGGAGCATTGTGACCTATTTCATTGCACATGGCCTCTCTTTTTCATCCATGTGGAGCTCCTAGGTGACCTTCTAGTGGTTCTTCTAGCTAGTTTGACTCCAACAAGTATCCTCGATTAGCAAATAGGCTATGTGGTATGTGCCCTATGCATGTCTTCTTTGTGAGGCACGTTTCTATGTGCAATGTGGCCCTAGGTGTGTCTTCTCTATGAGGTGTATTGCCATGATATGTTAGGATTTGTAGTGTGCAGGCCACAAATGCATGCATGAGGGACTATTATTATAGTCATGTTTTTTGGGCATGTAGCCTAGGCATGTCTTCTTCATTAGGTACATGGCCATACCATGTGGGAGTTTTTGTGTTCATGCCACAAATGCACACATGAGGGACTATTATTGGAGTCATGATGAATCTTCACTCTATTTAGCCACAATTTCTAGTCGTATAGTTATGTAATGTGCACTTTTAAGGATTGTGAAGTTTCCTTCAATTATTGATGATCTCTCATCTTTGTTGCATTGGCCAACAATTTTATTTTATCTTGTTTGAATTAGTTTAATCACTATTGTGAGTTTTCTCTATTGTGTAGGTATTGTGGCTATGTTTGATTTGCTATTGGAATTGAACACATTTATTTGACTTATTATTCTTACTATTCTTTCTTTCTTTCAATATTTATGATCTTTGGTAGTTTAGTGAAACTCTTTCTATTTTTAAATGTTGCCTTCTTTGTTGAGATGTGATTTCTCACCAAGATCGACATAGATAACCTTGGATGAGTGTATATAAGGAATCAAACATTGGGAAAATTTGAGGATAGGGGTAAGTGTTTGTTGTATGGGTAGCTACGATCCACTTGTACATTCTTAGTGATTATTGACGGCTATGTCTTGGAGCTAGCTAATCCCATTAAACAAACAAGGGGGAAGTCATACATAATCATATGGATCCTCCCTAGTTGTGTGTGGATTCAAGATGGCCATCATTTCATATGGTTCTTGGTTACTTTGTGAGACCATGGAATCCTCTTAGACCAATATGTGAGCCTTGTATTGTTATCCTTGCAATGTGGATTAATAAGTGTATGTTTAAATAAATTCTTTGCTTAGAATACTCAAAAATGTCTCTCAAAAAGTCTGCAATAGGCAAATTTTTAGTAAGAATTTGCAGACACAATGCTCAGAAATTCACACAATCAGCTACATTAAATACATTCTCTATTAAGTTCAATGGTTTTTGTTCGATTTGCAATTTTTGTGAAGCTTTTGCACTGAAGTTTCCATAGCCTGATTTTTTTGCCTGTGAAGAAAGACCATGTCAAATAATATCAGCGAAGAACAAAATAAGGAGACAATTGCTAGATTATGGTCTAACTTGAAAAGAAAAGGTGATGGGAAATGTTATTGTCCCTGTAAAATTTGTAAGGGCTTAAAGACTAGAAGACTTCTAATCAAAACAGCTAAGAAACATTGTGGGCAGCATGGTCACATTGAAGGGGGACATGATTATCATCCATTGGTAAGTTGTTCATTATATCATTTTAACAATTTATATACATAAGAAATCACTTGATAATGAGATCATGATCATAGTTTATTTATGTATATCACTTTTATATAGGTGGAGCACCCTAGAGCACATGGTATGGATCAACAAAACCCTGAGAATATGGTTTTGGAAGTGGAGGAACATGGAGGTGTGAATATAAAAGGTAAAGATAATGATCCCATGGAAGATGACAATCATGCACCAGAAAACACAATTGCATATGATGGTACAAATACATTGATCCATGACACATTTAGTACTGGCATAGTTGATCATGATGATCAGGATGACCTTGATGTTCATGATCTACCTCTTCTTGAGAAGGCATATGAGCCCCTTTACAAAGGCTCCCAAACAACTCTTCTCTCTGTTGTATTGTTGTTGGTGAAATTGAAGGTTATGAATGGTTTATCCAGCATAAAAATCTCTCGTATGTTAAGGTGTGTCATACATGTCATTACAGTTAATAAATGGTGGATCATGTACCATTAATATTCTTTATATTAACACCTCAAGCTTTTTTTTTTGATGTAGATTGATAGGTGAGTTTTTCTTACCACCATCAAATATTCTACCTCACTCATACTAAGAATTATCTACCATTATGAAAGATATTGGAATGGAGTATCAAACAATAGATGCTTGTCCCAATGATCATATTATATATCATAAACAACATGAATTTCAGGTATGCAATATTCCCATTATTCCACGTATGCAATGATTATTCAGGTGCACTAGCTTGGCACAATTTATGGATTACCATGCACATAATAGAAGTCAAGATGACATTATTCGAATGCCTACGGATGGTTTAGCATTTATGGACATAGAGGAAAAGTGGCCACACTTTAAAGAAGAACCTCGTAATCTCAGGCTTTCATTGGTAGCGGACGGTGTCAATCCATTTGGAGAGTTGAGATTTGTTTACTCGGTGTGGCCTATTTTTGTTATCAACAATAATATTCCTCCATGGATGTCAATAAAGAGAGAGCACATAATGTTGGCAATGATTGTTCCAGGTATTTTATCATTTAATAGTCATCTACATTTAATTATAAATATTGCAGTAAAATGGTCATAATAATTATGTAATGTTTTTGTTCATTCCACTAGGCAAGTACCAAGTTAAATATATGAATGTATATATTGAGCCTCTTATAGACGAGTTCCTGGAATTATGGAATGGTGTGACCATGTATGACATCTCTAGACCAATAGGACAAAGACAATTTCAATTCCATGCAATGCTTGTATGGACAATACATGATGCCCCAGGGCTAACACATTTTTGTGGTACATTATAGTGTTCAAGTTGCGCATGATAATTATAATTATAAAAATTAATAGATTTAATAGAATTATACATTATCTTGTAGGTCTTCAAACAAAGGGAAAATTTGGATTTCCAGTTTGTGGTCCAAAGATGAAATCCTATCATTCAAAAAGTTTAGGAAAGCAGGTGTTTGATGAGTATAGGCACTTCCTTCACAAAAATCATAAGTACCAGAATACTGAAAAACATCTTTTCAATGGGAAAGAAGAGACTACATCAAAGCCACGAAGAATGACTCCTCATTTATGGAAGTTGGAATATAATAGAATTAATTGTCAAGGTAATGTCATTCCATCTAATGGTTTATGTTTGGAATTTGAATTTTTCTATCGTGTTTTGTTTACTGATGATGTAATTGATGATACTGAAGGTCGTCAAGGCATGGATGGCCACCTTCCAAAGGGACTAAAAAGTTATCCCAGACAATTTAGTAGGTTGCCTTACTACGAGCAACTACAAATTGTGCATTTATTTGATACAATGCATATTGGAAAGAATATAATAGAGACATTATGGAAAATATTGGATGGAAGGCATGACAAAGAAAAAATTGTCAAAATTTGTAGTGGCATTGTGGAATCCAATCATGCAATGAAAAATGTCATTCAATAAAATAGCAATGGAGATTAGATTAATATAAGTGCCCTTCCTTGGTTATTAACGGATCAGCAAAGCAATTCTATAAAATAAGTCATACGAAAAATTTGATTTCCCACAGGATTTGCTGCAAACATAAACAATCTCATATCAAAGAAGAGTGAATTTGGGCTAGGGATGAAAATGCATGATTGGCATACCTTCATTAAGGTAATTCACGTTCTTGTGTATTGACTATATATTTGTATACTGCGCATGTACTTTTCATTGTATTATGTTGGAAAACAATGAAAAGATCATTTTATAATTGTTGCAGTACGTTCTACCTCTATCTCTCCTAGACCACTTTGACAATAATATCAAGCAAGTCATATATGATCTTGGAAAATACATGAGGTAAGTAGTGATGTTTGTTCAATTTGTTGTATAAATATTATATTTGCCATTTGTTTTACTTGTTATGCAATATATTTGTATATTATTTTGTAAAGTCTCGTTTATATTTTTTTGCGTCTTCAATCTCTTTAATTAGGTGCTTGTCATCTAAAGAAATCCACAAGGAAGATATAAAATATTGGAAGAGAAAAATCCCTCATTTAATTTGTGAAATGCAAAAGTGTCTACCTTCAACTTTTTTCAATGCACAAGAACACTACCTCATACACGAAGTTGAGGAGATCAAATTGTGTGGACCTATACACACTAGGTCAATGTGGATGGTTGAGAGGCACTTGAAATTTTTGAAGGCTTTGGTTCAACAAAGAGCACATCCTGAGGGTTCTATGGTGGAGGGATATATGGTATACCAAACTATGGTGTACATTACTAAATATCTTCCTAAGTTTGCAGCAAAAATCCATGTAGATCGCATTTGGGATCCCAACCCCATTAATAAATTTGAAGGGGAGCACTTGATGGGGAAAGGTAGATTGAAGAGAGTGAGAGGTAATTATAAGATGTTATTGTAGTAAATTAATTCATCTTCTTCTAAATAAATCAATTGTAAGTGGTCTATTAATTATTTGTATAGTTGGTCGGGAGTGGGATGTGCTACATTTGTATATTGCAAACAATCTTGATAGGATGATGGTGTGGATTGAACGATGTCAACATTCTGGTCGCACATTAACATGGGATGGTGTTGCTTCATTGGTTAAAGAAGCTCATCGTAATGGAGATTCCAATGTTACACAAAGGGAAATTGATTTAGCATATGGTTTAAGAGATCAACAGGTACGTATAATTTTATTAATCACCTGTATGTTTATCAACTCATGATGCAATAATTTTAATATGTTAGACATATTGCAGGTCAAACACCACAAGGCTATGTGTTGCAATGGTCATAAATTTCGCATCAAACAGTTGGATGACACGAAGAAAACTTGTGATTCTGGGATAACTGTAGTCTTTGAGGTGACCAATATTTCATCTAGAAATGACATACATCCTCAAGTGTCTCAAAATCGATACTATGGCATTTTCGATGATATACTTGAGTGTGACTTTAATTCCTTCAAATTAGTTCTATTCATCGTCAAATGGTATAGGCTACGACTAGATATAAATGATCCTGATAGAACTATTATCGAACATGATAATGGATTTACAATGGTTAATACAAGGTCATTTGAATGAGTTGGGGATGAGCCCTATGTTCTTCCAAGTCAATGTGAGCAAGTATTTTACTCGGAGGTTCCACATAAACTGGGTTGGTCATTTGTTGTTAGACATGATCCAAGAGGAAGGCCGATAATGTATAATGTGATGGAAGAAGAAGATACCGAAGAAGTAGAAGATGATAGAGATGATCACAATCAACAGTTACTCGATGATGTTCCTGACGGAAATGTACACGAAGAAGTTGATGATGATGATGGTATTGCTGCTGATGATGATGGTGATGGTGATGGTGATGGTGTCGATGATGGTGATGATGATGACGATGACGATGATGACAATGACAACGACGATGACAACAATGATGACAACAATGACAACAATGATGACGATAAGACAACGAGGATGATGATGATAATGATGATGATGATGATGATGATGATGATGATGATGATGATGATGATGATGATGATGATGATGATGATGATGATGATGGTCATGATGATGAGTTGGATGAAGAAGAAGATCAATGACATGAATGAAATGTATGAGATGAGATTATTATATTATCTATTTAATATTGATATCTTGATAGAAATTGATTTGACTTATATGGTTACATAAATAGTTCATATGTTTTGAATTCTAATGCCATTACTTAATTAATTCATGATGCACCTCTAGCTATGTGATAGATGGTGATTTAAAATACATATGTGATGGATTACATGCTTATGATGATACATGTGACATTTTTTGAACTTTGTGTTTATTTATGGAATGTGGACTACTTATTAGCTATGTGATGGATGGTGATTTATGATACGTATGTGATGGATTACATGTTTATGATGATACATATGTGATTCTTATGATGCTCAATTACATATATGATGATACATATGTGATGCTTATGATGCTTATGATACTGCAGTATTTATTGTTTATCAAATTACAAATGTAATGCTTATGATGCTCAATTGTTGGTGCAGGAACTTGAACCCATTTGACAAGGATCTTGCACAGTCTCATGGATCGACAGATATAAGTCAATACACCTTATAGAAATAAAATATTTTTTTAAAATTACAAGAAAAACAAACTTCCTCAGTTTTTCAAAGATCAACATTAGCAGCAAATCTAATACAGTTATCAACACTTGAGGCCCCAGTTGGACTTACTCAAATTTTAATCTCAACATCAACTTTATGGCTGACTTCTTCATCAAAATTACCCTCATTTGCAAAATATCTCTCTCATTACCAACTAACTCTCTCATTTGATGGTGCACAGGTATCACCAAATAGGTATTTGTCAGATGTGTCTTCCTTGAGTGAGGGAAATGCAAGAATAGAAGAGGAAAGTGAGACATGTAGTAGATCTCAAATAGGGAGATCAACTAGAGGTCAAAAGATTAGAAGAAAATTCAATAAACGCATGGAATTTTTCCTTTCTCAAGGGGGGTCATGTTCTTATGATGATGAGACCAAAGGTGACATTGAGGTGCCCTTGAGGTACAAACATCTACTAAAACAATGTGTACCCAAGGAACTTCCTCCAATAAACACTAATTTTTGTGTTAATGAGAGGATATATCACATAGCACCTTCGTCGTTACATGGTTTGGGCCTATTTTCCATGGACAAAATAAAGGTCTGTTACAACAAAGTTGCTGAATTGATGGAGTTTGTTGGACCTTGTTACAATTATAATGATTGGATGTAGATTGTTCGATATAAAAAAAGTATGCATAGGTATGCACTGTTAGCCAATTATATACAACAAAAAGATAATGATCAAAGTAAACGAGTGGCTATATACATTGATGGAAGGCCAAAAGCAATAGGGAATATTGTAGGTTTTATAAATAGTACATGACCTGGGTCAACTAATAAGCAACCCAATTCCATACTTGAGGCACGTCAGGGGAATTATGTGTTTGTATGTGTGATAAAATCAATAAGTGCAGGGGAAGAGCTGCTAATCAATTACAATTTGAATCATATAGATACAAACAAAGTTACTATCATGGGGGTGGTATGTACTATATATATACTATTTAAGCCAACTTCCAATTAATGAATCCAATAAACCATTGTATTATTAAGTTTTTTTGCTAAGTCTATTGGTTTCATTTTGCTAACGTTTTTATATTTTTTCTTTGTCACAGGGCCACATGGATCCACCACATAGCACAGATAGGGGTGTAGGTCCTGACACTTCTATGGAGCAGGTAAACCTCATTGTAATTGTACAAATTAGATAGAATCAAACTGTTACATTATGATCTTTTCTTGAGTGTTTTGAAGTAATTTTGATAGTGTTAATTATATTCTTGTCACAGACAGATGTTTGGGATAAGGGAAAGGAACCTACAGTACCTCAGCACCTCCATAGGGATGTGGCTCACTCGATAATGTTATGCGCTGATGACATCGCACTTACCGCAAACCCCATGCAATTTGTACATAAGAATATTAGAAAAATTAGGTAAGAGATTCTTGATTTGGCAACCATAAGTCCTCAAACTGATGAGATAACAACGAGGGTGCAACTATTGTTGACAACAATGGAAAACTTGCAAGTAAGTAGTAATGAAAGCTTTAATCATAACAAAAGTTTAATAATGGTTTATATTTTTATCTCTTTTATGTCATTAACTAAAATATGTATGTGTTGTTTTTACATAAATTTATAGGGCCTCATCATCTTGGTGGCGATGATCAGGGTATTGTGAGCAGTTAAGGTGATGACCATGTTCTATATATTAAAACCACTCCTTTGGACTTGTGAACTTGCTTTTCTAATGTTTTACATATTTAATGTATTACTCTTCAGGTGCTGACATGGGTCCGAGGTCGAGCCCAACTGTATTGCGGACTACAATGTCGGCAACATGTAGCATGCAAACATCATCTGTTGCACCGGCTCATGTTGACCCTCCCACTGGTGGTAGATCCCTTCTTTTCTCTCTCTTTCATTATGTGTTTATTACCCTTGAAGTGCTCTTTCTTGGAGGCATTTCATAGTGGATTCATTTACTGTGGCAAGAGATGCACATGAGGATGCGCTAGAGGTGAGTACTGCTGATAACATACCATCATTTCCTGGATCTTCCCATATTGCTACTACGGGAACGTTGTAGGCCACATTGGTGGTGAGCATCAAAGAATTGATTCCCTTGAAGATACAAAAGGTTCCAGGTACTTTAAAAATATTATTATATATATTCTAATTGTAATTTACTTACTGATCACTCATTTTGGACTAATGATCCCATGTTTTTTTTCTAGGAAATGATATTTTTTATAAAAATCTTAATGACATTTCATTGCAGATATTTTGGCCCACCATACGTAAAAGGTGGAACATCATACGTGAACTAACCCTTATCCACTATTTTGAATTCATATCATTGCTAGAATAGTTTTCCTTTTATCCATTTCTTGAACTATATCAAAGGTAGCTTCAATTTCTTTCTAAATCTAGAAGGTTTGTTTTTGCTTTTAAGGTGGAATGACCAAGAAAAAAAGTTAAAAGATGAACTCACAAACCGTATGGTAGGGTTGTTTGGAAATGACACATTCAACAAGACTAAGCTCCTGGAAAAAGCTGGCACATATCTGAAGTATGTGAGGGACCAATACAGGACACATTTAGAGAAGAATGTAAAGTATGAGCATCCCCCCATGATTCTAGAGAGGGAGTGGAAAGACCTGATTTTGGATGTAAAGGAGAGAATTGAAAGGAAAAAAGGAAATACACCACCACATGCCAGAAGAAGGTATGTGATACTATTAAGAATGTGAATATGTACTAATTATTCATTATATTTATATAATCTAACATATTTCAAACTTTTCATAGATTGAGTGACACGTCAAAGGCAACCAAGGCAAGACAAGAAAAGCATGGGCAACACAAACTTAGCTCTGGTGGTTATATGAAACTTGCCGCATGAATTGTAAGAATCAATAAATTAAGTATCACATCAAAATATTTATAAATTGTAAACAATTTTTTTTTTATCAAACAATACAAGCAAAATTCACAATACTAAGCAAAAATGCAAGGCTTTGAATTCAATAGAGCGCCCATAGAAGATGACAAGAGAATTGGCTACTAGAAAAGCTATATAGCCATGGCTGAATGGATATGAGAATTGAGTGGGCAAACACGAGATTCTGATGCATCTATCACAACGGTAATTAAGCTAAATGAAAATTATTTCAAATTGAATACTTAACCAATAATCTATTTGATGTTAAGTTTCAACATAAAGTGACTATATTTTTTTTAAATAAGCAAGCAATGATAACACTATGCATGACATTGCAATGCAGCATGATAATCGTGGAACAAAACTTGTACATGAAGGTCCGGATGTGCATCCTAGTAGTGGAGGTATTCATTTGCTATTCAAAATTTTTTATGTAATTATTAATACAATTAAACATCTTAAATTGAAAATTAGTGTAGTAATTAATGTAACCTTTATTGTTAATATTTTAGAGCATGTAGTCGGTGGTGACCAAGTGGAGCATGATCCAGGTAGACAACATCAGGAACGTGATGTTCCCTAATCAAGTAAAGAGGACCACTGTTATTCCTTTAAATAAATTTAATTGCAATTGGTGTATTGATTAATGTAACGTTTCGTATTTCAACTCTAGAGGGTCTAGAGGGTGCTCAACATGTCGAGGTTGAGGCTAGAAAAAATGATGTGGAAGATGATGTGGCCCCATTAGGTAAAGAGTGTAATGGTTGTGTTCTTTAAATTAATGAAATACTTGTAACAATAATTAAAAAATGTTTTGAATTTAACCCAATTCTTTGTTATTGCAAAGGACCCCCCTTTGGTTCAGCATCCTCATCCTTTGTATAGGAGTAGGCATACATCAAGAGCATGAGAAGTGGGCATAACATCCACAAATGGGGGAAATGATGAAGAAACTGATGTTCCACTTAGTCTTTTCATAGCTTCAAAAAAAAACAAAGAAAGAAATGATTGTAATCTACCTTATTTGATAATGACTGATTTTTATGCGTAATGAATGTAATTATGTGCTAATGAATGTTCATGAATGATATGTGTTGATGATTATTGATGAATGTTGTGTTTTAATGAAAGTTAATGCATTTTATGTGTTAATGAACATTATATGATAATGAATAAATGTTATATTTTAATAATGGATGAAAGAATGAATGAATGTTAGATGTTAACAGGGAATTTAGAGTGATGTTAGGGCAGGGGGGGGAGGGGCCAAATGAGCTTCCACCTTAACATGGTTGGCCTTGTTAAGTAGAGAATATTAAACTATTCTCAAAACAAAGTGAAGCTCAATTATAAGATGTGAAATTTTTGAAAGGTGAGAGTCCACAAACAGATGTGAAATATTTAAGTAGGCCTCCCAATGAAGTGGATCTCATAGACACGAAGAATCCTATATAGAGAATCATTGAGAGCCCTTGAAGAAGAAAATTTGAAATTCGATGAAGCAATAAATGATGGAGGAATATCTTGCAAGAGGAAATCAAAGTCATTATGGTGTCATCTAGATCTGAAATGTGGTCTACTTTTCAAAAAAGTAAAGATGCTTGATATGAATGTGTCATTGATTTGACAATTTCTAATGTCTGGTAGATGACTTTGATGCTCTCAAATTGTTCTTGAAGCTTATATGGCTTGGATCTGATCCTTATAAGCTTTTAGACTGATTTAGGCACTATGATCTCACTGCAAATTTATCATTTATTGGTTGTTCTTTTGTTGATAGTGACATTTATCACTACTTTCATCTGAGGCAATCACTTCTTGACAGTCAAAAGGTTTCCCGAGGTCAAGTTATATCATGGAAAAATGAACACAGAGAAGAACTTCTATTTTTAAGTAACAAGGTATAGATCTACATTCTACATGACACTTTTGTAAATCCATGCATATACTGCTCTTATATATAATTTACTTTGTTAAAGAAATGCTTGTTATTATTATTCCAAAGAGGTTTACCTCAGCTAGGCATGATTTGAAGGAAAATCTCTCCCCGCATAGGTAAGGAAAGAAAGCATCTAGATCCTACGTGTAAAACTTATATCCTTTCATAATCATGCAAGCATAACTTTCACAATCAAAGCCAAGTCTTGTCCAAAAAGCTGCAACTTCCCCATCAAATGGGGAGGTAACTCCCCCAAAAAAAGCTTGGCATCATGCCCTCTGAGGGAACTTCATTGCTGCAAACTAAATTGTATGCCTTCCATAACCATTCAAGAATCCCTTAATAGTGGACCACACTAAGAGTGGCAATATATAACTATCAAGGTACTCTAATATTCCTTCCTCCCATCCCAGTGCAACATACCAATGCACAAATGACCATAGATTTGTGGATATAGACAGTCCACATTAAAGTCATCTCACTATAGCCAATTGATGCAGGGGCATCTTCAAATTCAAATCATGGGATTATTGAAGAATCAAACTCCTCTTGATTGGTTTTCAAGTTTTGAAACACTTAAGGATAGTTTTGGTTTATTTTCATGTTGATGTAATAAGTCACCCAACCTTGTAAGCCTATGCCCTAGGTAGGTGTGTTATAAACCACCTTGGGTATATGGAAATTGGGGTTATTCATTCCTTGAAGGAATTTTTAGTGCATTTGAAGAGTTTTAAGTGTATTAGGGGTCAATTAGTGTATAGGTGTGTTTAGGAGGACAAAATGTCAAAAGTTGTCAAAAGTTGTCAAGCAACTATGACAACTTTTAACCCAAAATTGCAACTTCCTCCAAAATGCCATGTTGGTTTCCAAAATCAATTGATAAATATTGGAAGGTTCATTAAAGGTCGAATTCCAACCTTTGGCAAGGTTGTTGAAGGAAAATGAAAGTTTTGTGAACAAAGAAACCAATAAAAATCTATCTTTTTCTTGCATTTTGCTGCTATTTCCCATATTCCATATAGTGCAGCTTTCTCCAAGGAATAAAACCTCTTGAATATGAAATTCACATGTCTTACCTTTTCAATGCAACAAGTTTGAGCCTCTAACTCTTATGGAGCCATGAGAAAAGTGGTTTTTTGTGAAGGTACCCCAGATTTGATAGCAAATATGAGATTTTCTTGTTGATACCTCATGGGATTTGTATGGCCTTTGGGGTGAAACAAGTGGTGAAAATTTAATTTAATATTTCCAAGACCTTTTGTAGGGAAGTGACAGGTAAAGGCGAGGGTTTGAAGTTTTAGAGGTGGGCATCTCTATGTGACCACCTTGGCTGGGTATGCATCCGACCCCACAAATGATGATAGCAATGGAACAAAGGGCTATAAATTGGTAATTTATGTTGTATCCATGTCCCTTACATGTCTCAGGTCTTACTTTTCCTAGGAAGTAGGTTTTGAGTATACTTCCTTTGTTAAGGTGGCCTAATTAGGGCTATTAGGCCTAGGAGTGAAGTTGGGTTTATAACCCTTAGACATTGGATCTGCCCAAACCCTTTTGGAATCCTTTGGAATTCACTTGAATGAAACAAAATCAACTCTTATTTTTAGATGTCTTTTGAGAAATTAACAAGAAACCTTAAGTTTTTCAGACTGGCAGGGCTACTAGGCATGGCAGGCCTAATTGTAGCAGCAGTACTAATTTTTCTCAATACATCATGTTTGATGATTAGAACAAGTCTATTAACCCTATAGGATATTAAATCAAGGTATTGGAGGTCCCCATTTCCTTAGGAAGTGTGTGTCCACCTTTGGTTGGGTGTAGTGGCCTTTGAGTCCTGAGAGACTTTTGTGAGACACTGTGGGATTGGCATTGTCCAGATGGCTTAGTATGGGGAGATGTATGAAAACAATTAAATTGAAACCAATCCAACCCTTGATTTCTTTGTAGAAGTTGCAGGGTCCTTGTTTGGGGTTCTTGAGTGAAGGATCCTGTCTCAGCAACAAGGGCTCTGCATCACCAATGGGTGGATTAAATCCATACAACTACGTAACTTGTAGATATAAAAAAATGATGCATGTAAAACTCATCATCACATCAATAAATTGAAAAATAAGATACAAAGAAATACCATATGGATCTCAAGACAAAGACACCAAATCAACTCCAAATCTGATTTGCCAAACAATTCCACTAGTCAAGGAATCCGTCAAGAAAATATTGTAGAGATGATGAGGGACTAATGATTGCATACCAACATCTTCTCAACAAGAAAGTTGCAAACAACCTCCTTGAATCATGCACTAAACATGCGTGCAAACCCACAAATATATTTCATCTAGAACCACCTATTGATGTTTTTTTATGCACCGCAAACACAATAAAATACCAAGGTATTCTATCATCTCTTGAACAAAGAAACTTTGAATACTAAACAAAGTGATCAATCAAAGCAACTCCAAGGTTTACAATATGAACTATGCAACTTAATTGCATGGGATAGACTTAGTGAATATGGTGTGATTTTGCTGGAATCGCAAGGGGGCTTACATTTTTCTTGAACTCTATTGGAACTTGGACTCTACACTAACTTGCTTGGAAAATAAAAGACAAAAGAGATAAGGGGTTTAGAGATCTAATTTAATCCTAAAAATAGTGACAATAAAGGATGATGATTTGATAGATGAATTCCATAATCAAGCTTTGCTTTGCCATGCAGAAACAAGTACACAAAACTAATGCAATCTTCTAAGCAATAATGAAGGGTTTTAATATCATGAACATTCATTCGAATACCCAAAACTAGCACAATTTAAGTGAACATTCACAATTGAACTTATGCTTAATGAAGTTCAGACTAATCGTACATTGCAACTTACAACCAGCAAATTACAAATAGTATGAACAAGATTTCCATCAAGAAATCATCACAATTCTCCATTGCAATATATGAAATTTATGTAAACTTGAGAAGTAACAAGAAGCCATGCAACATGTAGAAATTACATGTAGAAATCCACCATGCTTCAATGAAGATCATGTATTAAAATCAACAAGTCTTGGCAACAATTCCTTCTTTCCTTCTACTCTACTATACTTGCTATCTAACTACTATCTATGAACTATTAATTGTTGACTAGCAACTATTAACCTTTACAAATGAAAAGGCTAGGCCTTTTATAGACCCCCATTATAATGAATGACCCAGATTGACTATCAAATCAACAGTCGAGATAATATAGTGAAACCCTAATTAGGGCTTGTTATAACAAACTCCATTCTAGCCAATTAAATAATTACATTGAATAGGACACATGTCCACCTTGAATTCTAACCAATGAGGAAATAGGTTAGGTATGCTTGAACAAACTTTGATGCATTGCAATGTGTCACTAGCTCATTCATTAGATGAATCAAGTACGATGAACTTGGACATGTCAATGTGGCTTCACTTGATTAGGTTGACGATGATTGGATGCCAACTCAACTTGCCAAGTCGATCATCACAAATCTTATGTGATTGAGCAATATCTCTTGATACTCAACATTATCTAGTTTTCTCAACATGATGAAGGTGGTGGGACATACTCCCAAAATGTATCATCTAGATGATCAAGTCCTTAGCTTTTGATTAATTCTTCTGAAACTATCAACTTGATCATGTTTGTGTCCTTCCATCTTCTTGATAGTTCTTGATCCTTTTATGTGACCGTGTGCTTAATGAAGTATATGTTTGATGATGCTTGGTCCTCCTTTTGTTGCATCTCCATACCGATGATGCTTGCTTCAACTTCATGGTGCATATACTTGACTTGAATGGCTTGCTTTGAAGAAATCCTCTTTGAGATTAAAAAATCTACCTCTTTGTGGGGTAATTCACCTTGGTGAATATGTTTGATATAGACTTTGTAATGCCTAGGCTTGATGTAGAACCCACTTATTCTTGATCTATCCAACCTTGATCATCTTTGTAACTCTGACTTGAATACCTTGATCATTGGTGATTGATGTCTTACATATGGCCTATTGTGTTGTAGATCCCTTCATTTTAAAGCAATCCTTATTGATTTCTCCTTATTCTACTGATTGCTATTCTTGGATTTTCGAAGGGAATGCAAGATAGTCTTTTGTTTCTTCCTTGTTGAATCCTCATAATATCTTGATCATCATTTGACATTTTCCTTGCACCTTGAGATGCTCCTTCCTTTGTATTGCATTGTTGAAAGCTTTGAATAGGTTTAGCTCCTCATGTTGCCATCCTAAACTCGTGAATCTTGGTGTTGATGTTGATGTGAAAACCCTCCATGATGCCAATGTCCTTTTTCATGCCTTGAAGCCTCCTTTCATCAAGTGTCTTCATCCTTGCATTGAAGCATGATGTTGGCATGCTCTATGTGCTGGGTAAGGTGTTCTTTTCCTTGTAATGAAGTCCTCATGACATCCTGAAAGCAAGAAAGAACATATCATGAATGAAATGAAAAATAATTAATGCATCACAAATAAATTTAATCTGATTTTATACCCTAATTCATAGACCTGCTCCCTAATTCTTCTCCTCTTAATTGGTTGCAAATTGAATTTGATGAGCATTTGATCTTTGTTTTATATGCTTCCTTTTTACCTTTCCCTTCATTTCACCTACATAGGTTGGCCAGCCCAATAATTGTTTATTAAATTCATGAATTTACCTTCCTTCTAGCTGACTTAAGGTGCTCTTCTCTTGCTGAGTGGGTTTGGACTCCTCTCATGCATAGATTTAGGCACAAATAACAAGAAGGTTTGCACAGATTGGGGTCCGCAATGTAGAAAATTACTGATTTTATCCTTTAATTGTTTGCATTTTTCCTCAAAATAAGGCCAACTTAGGGCTATTTTACCCTCGAGTGGGTTTGAAAGGCTCATATGCACAGACTAGAGGTGAGAGAGAGAGAGAGGGTGAGAGGAAGAGATAATGTCCTGGAGAGGGTAGAGAAAGAGAAGTAGAGAGGGAGAGAAGAAGAGAGGGATGGAGAAAGAGACTAGGAGAGGGGAGAGAGAAGAGAGATAGTAGAGAGGGATAGAGAAGAGAGATAGTATAGAGATACCAATGCCAATATTTTTCTATATTTTTTTTTTCTAAAAAATCGGCCTACCGTCAGAATTCTGACAAAAAAGCGTGAAAATTCTGACAGAGGAGTGCCGTCGGATGCACAACATCCTCGTCGGAGCTCTCCTAGGGACTGTTGTAATTCTGATGCCAAAGGGTTCAAATTATGATAGCCTTCAGGAGAGTTCTGACAAGGATTCTGTGCATCCGATGACACTCCTCTATCAGAATTTTTATGCTTTGATGTCAGAATTCTGATGGTAGCCCAAGATTGAGACGGTATTCTTTCTGGGTATGAGTATCAATGGTGACCGTTAGAAAGGATGGGGCTGATGTCAGAATTACAATGACCACAAGGATAGTCAGAACTTCCGACAAAAAGTTTTCGATGGCTTTTTTTGTCGGTAGTGTGACAAAAATGCGTCGGACTTTCGATGATTTGCCATCAAAATTTTGACCCAAATGTACTAGTGAAATATGCTCACACAAGCCTTTGAACGAAAAATACAAGAAACCTATGAATTCTTGTGATTACAAACTTTTCAAAGAGAACATACAACAACATGTTGATTTATCACAAAAAGAAAAACTCAGAAAATAACATTAGCATGTAAAAAAAAATTTACAACTTCCCTCTATCAATGCTAATATCATCAAGTAGGGAAACATTCAAGTGCACAATATTCAAAACTTTGTTCTCAACAAGATTTTTGAGAATACCTAGAAGTATGCAGCTGCTGGTCACTTTTTTCTTTGATAAGACTTTGAATATTTGGATCTTTCATTATCACTTCACTGGGATCTTTGATAGAGTCACCATCTTCTTACAGAGGAACAAGCTTTGAACATTAGAGAGCTCTCCCAAAACTTAGTTTTGTGAATTCTTCACTAGCAAATCCACTTAAAACTCCATCATAAAATTTGCAACAAAACTTCCTTGAGGCTAAGAACACACTTAATGTCTAAAAAAAAGTTTAGATTCTTCACATTCTTGACTCTTTCCAAATGTATTTATGGCCTTGTCCCTAGCAGAGTCGCCAATCTTTTGGTTCCCAAATAAGCATGTCCAAGTCCTACAGAAATTGCCACTAACTCATGATCAGACCTAGAAAGGATTTGGCCCACAAACAAGACTCAATCACAATGACTGAGATCTTCTACACCTTTGTCTCTGCGAGACCAAGGTGGGTGAACCTAAGCAATGTCCTAATAAATTTCAGCTTCAACTACTCTTTACATTACATGCTACAATGGATCATCTCAATGAAAATATACCAAGGAAAGATGGATTAACTCCTGGTTATGGCTTTAACTTTAGTTTCTATGCATCTATGAACTTCATTGAGGGAAGGGGGATTTATACACTACTCCTACTCCTAATGGAGAAAGGAAATAAAATGAATATTATTTGGAACCAATAGAACTAGCATTTCGAAAACAATGACCAATTCCAAAGAGAGGGCAACAAAGTCACATAAAAGATTATCTAATTTGTTTCATCATAAACATGATTTGAAGACCTTTGAATGATACTAACTTGTAACAACATAGTCATTTAAGCATTAACATTTGATCATACTTATTAATCCATTTGAAAGCACAAGAATCCCATCATACTCATGAAAAGAATTTACTCCTATCTTTGAATGGAAAGCAATCACATAATATAACTCAAGACAACAAATGTGCTTGAAGACCATGAATAATCTTTGATTATTTCACTCAAAAAAGATTATAGTTCAAAATGGAGACAATCGTTAGACACCATAAGACTGAGAAATACATTGTAAAAGCATAAGATTCCAGTTGAAAAAATAAGCTTTCAGCTAGTTGCAACTAACTAAGGACACTGGACAAATGTTTTTACAAGACAGTATCTGCCACCGTAGAAAATCAGGGTTGGAACCCTTTACAATAAAATGAAAATCTGATATATAGACAAGAGAAGAGACCTAATTTCAACCCTAGAATGCATCAAGAATTGACACATTTTATTGTTCTTCTCAGTCTTCAAATTTTAATTTGCATTATATTCTACAAAATTGAGTCCACAATCTACAAAAAACAATTGAAAATGACACTTGAATATCTGAGAAACACCTTGTTGTTATCCATCATCTTCATAGCTGCCTTTGCTTACAAAATTGCCATCATTTGCAACTACACTCTTACTAGAACCATGCATTGAAAATCACAAAAAATGCTTCATTAAAACACCTACAAACCACCCCTATTCAATACCTCACTACTTGCCAAATTTGGATGCCTCTTGATCTCTAACATGTAGCTAACTTATTGCCCCTGAGGTGCAAATATTACCTCCTTGCTTGGAAGTTGAAAATTTCCCTTTTTGGAGAAGACACCTCTAATGCTTAGCTGCACATTTCAACTCTTTGCAAAGAAATAGCAAAGAATACATCATTTGCTTGAAAATGACACCCCTATGGTTACTTTATGCATTACTTGCATACATTTAGAAAAATAACCCCCATTATGTGTTTGATGCATGCTCATAGAACTATCTAAGGTTGTCTTCTAGTTCATTTGGAGATGATGTTGGGAAAGGTCATAGAATCCACCCATACCCACCTAGTGTATTAGCTCATAAATACATACATTTCATCTCCCCATTGACGGTAGACTTTCCCTACAAACATAGTGTGCATATCCTACAAATGATGCATCTATGAAATTCGATGAAACCAAATTCCAACATGGCCAGAAGTGATGGACAGAAAAGTCATGGACTTTGGCACCTAAACCTTCATTCTTTGTGACTACATATAGGTCCGCTGGAACCATCAGAGCCACAACATTCTGTAAAAAACCATTTATGCTTTGGTGGATATTTTATTGCGCTCTAAGGGCCCCATCATGATTTGTAAATGTCTTCACACTTGGCATAAAAATACACACATAAGAGAACCAACCTTCATGGATTAAACATAGTTTGAGCACAATCCTCACATAGAGTCAGGATGATGCATTCAATCAGTGCATCACACTACAAAACCCCTCAAAAAAAATCCATAGATGTGAATACATTTTCCCTAATCTCGCATTTTACATGGGTTGCATTTTTGTTTAAGCTTTTGATTTATTTCTTATCCCGGGCCTTGTCTTTGGTTCATCTTTGGAGCCCTGAGACAACTTATTTACTTCAGCATGTGAAACAAAAGTTACCTCGAGGCATCATTGGAGTATATATTTTTACCCCTGGTGCAATTTAATCCTCGTTGTTTCCCCGAGAATCCTTCCCTCGAGCCTTCACTTTGGCCCTTCTGAATACCCCTGGGGTGACTTATTTGTTCTCATTTTATGTCCCAAAGTTACCCCGGGGCTCCAAAATGACCCCCAAAAGTACCCTGGGGCAATTTTTTGCTTCCTCTGTCAAGCTTCCAAGTTACCCCCAGCTCTCATTTTGGCCTTCTCGACTTACCTCAGGGAAATTTTCATGGCCACCCACATAGGAAAACATTTACCCCGGGGACCTAAAAAATTGGCTCCAAATACCCCTGAGGCAACTTCTTGCATTTTAGTCCTTGCTTGAAGAATTACCCCTAGGCTCCTTTGGCATGTATATTTTTACCCTCAAGGTAGCTCACTTCTTTGCTTGCCCTTGTAAAATTTATCTTGAGGCATAAACTTTTAAGTCAAAAATTATTTAAAAAGAAACATATATCATCCACTATGTAAATCTAATATTATTTTAATCTTACTGATTAAAAATAATAAATATTTAAATATTTTACGTGATAATAGTCACCTTATCTATCATTCATAGTCGAGCCCCAAAGTGGGCCTCACTAAAAAAAAATCATTTTCAAATAACTGATTGGGCCAAAGTGCTCTGATATGCTAACTAGATATGCTGACTAGATATGCCCGGGATGTGAAAATTTTAACCTAGGATTCTCATTTTTGACCACTCTACAAATTTCACCTTTGGCCAAAAACACCTGAGTAGCCTCCAGAACTACCCTTAAAACTGACTAAAACACCATACCAAGGCCTAGAATCTGGCACACTGATAGATTACAAAACATAGAATCCAGGGCATCTGACAGATCATCAAAACAAAATCTGAGTCAAAATTTATTGATTGTCAAATTTTCCTACTCAGTTGTTTTTGAATCTGAACCTGTTAAGTCAACTCGACTAGCCTTCAAACCCTGATTTGAAAAAAATATCAAATAATTACTTCATGGGCCACCACTTGGCACACTGGCACATCAATATACCCTAAATGAGTGTGAAAGAGGGTTTGATCTGATTAGGTCACATGTGAAAACTATTCACCCTCAAATTTGGCCTCTCTGAAAAATCTAAACATGTTGATGTTGAAACCCTATAAAGTTGCATTTGGAATGGGCTTCAAAAACTAATCAAATGATGAGTTGGGGGCCACAAATTTGGGATATGCTAGAGAATTTTACAGAGAATCATGGGATACAATTGATTTGGAACACATGTCAAGTAGGCATGACTTAAAAAATTTTAAAATGGGGTCTTGACTGTTGTTTGACAATGTTCAGTCACAGAACTGAACTTTTTGCAAATAGAATTGGCTTTGGAAATTGATCACACAGATTCATGGGGTCAAGCCACTTGGCATAGGACTTGAAAAAATTGAAAAGAATCATAGACAACTCTTTTTTTGGCAATACATTCATCCAACACAAAGGTATACTTGATCAAAGTAGGCTACTTAGAAAAGTGGAAACATGAGTAACATGCAGACCTAACTTCAAGCCCTCCAAAGGAATTTTCAAAAACACATCAGACCTAGTCATAAGAGGTTAGGAATGGAATAAAGGCATATACACAAGGTGTAAAATGAGCATCTCTTAAGATTTTATATGACAATCAACTGGCTCAAAACTACAAGCCCTTAATCATGGAAACTTAGGCTTGTGAAAACAAGGCAAAACTGAGTGCAGATGGGCAAAAAATTACATGGGACCTCAAAAATCAAGCATAATTTTTTGAGTCTGAACATACATCACCAACCCAATGTGTATCAGTGTAGGCACACAACATGAAATCATCATTTCTCGGATACCATAAACCATAGTCCACAGTTCCCTTCGAGTATCTAAGTATTCTCTTCACAGTAGTGACGTGACTCTTTTAGATTAGCTTGATATCTAGCACTCATGGACACATCATGCATAATTTTTGGCCTAGTCTGAGTAAGATATAATAGTCCACCAACCATAGATCTTTACAAACTCTGATTAGCTTTCGAATATTCGTCATTCTTAGAAAATTTACAACTAGTCACCATAGGAGTGCCAACCAGTTTGGAGTCATACAACCCAAACTTCTTCAACAATTCCTTCACATAGTTGGAGATACAAATATACCTTTTCTAGTCTGTGTAATCTACAAACCTAAAGAAAAATTTCATCTCTCAAATCATAGAAATCTCAAATTCTTTCTACATATCATTGGCGAACTTCATGCTCAAGTCATCATCACCACCAAAGATAATATCTTCAACAAAGACTTCAACAATTAGGATTTTATCATTCTCAAATTTAAAGTACAGATTACTATCAACAACACCTTCAGTAAATCCCAATTTCAACAAATATTTATCTAATTTAGCATACCAAGCTCTAGGGGGTTTCTTCAATCCATAAAGAGATTTCTTTAGTTTACATACTATATCTCCATCATTTGACAATGAAAATCCATCATGTTGCCCAATGTAAATTTCATCCTCAAGATCAACATTCAAAAAGGAAAATTTGACATCCATTTGATGTACGTTGAAATCTTTATAAGGAGCATATGCAAGCAACAGTCTAACAGCTTCAAATCTGGCAACTGGAGAAAAATTCTCCTCATAATCAATCCCTTCTTGTTGTGCATATCCTTTGCAAACCAACCTAGCTTTATTTCTAACAAGTTGACTGGCTTCATTCAATTTGTTCCTGAATACCCATTTAGTACAAATAACATTCTTATCCTTAGGTCTAGGCAAAATCTCCCATGTATTATTCTTTTCAATCTGATCTAGTTCTTCTTCCATAGCTCTCATCTAGTTTTCATCTTTACAAGATTCAACAACATCTTTAGGTTCAACTTTAGAAATCAAACATACTTCTTCAATAGCTAACCTTCTTCTAGTCATCACACTTTTATTCTTATGACTTATAATTTGGTTTTCAGATTGATTCAATCTTACATACCTTGGAGTCTTCTGATTGTTTAGATTCTCAGGGTCTTGAACTTCTTCATTGGCAACAACAACATCTGGATTAATATTTTTTCTAGATCATTCTTCTTAGGTTGTCTAATCTTAATAGGGGCTAGAATAATATATTGTCCACCATCATATCTACATTCTCTGATCTCTTTCTCAAGATTCTCATTCACCTTCACATTTGCACTCTCCACTATCTTTGTCAATCTCTTGTTGTAGCACTGGTATGATTTTCTCTTTGTTGAATATCCCAAGAAGATATCTTCATCACTTCTAGCATCAAACTTTCCTATATCCTCATCTATCTTGATATAACACCTCCTACCAAATACTCTGAAATATCTCACAGTAGGAACATGACCAAACCATAGCTCATAAGGTGTCTTAGCGGTATCAACTTTGATGTGAACTCTATTGAATGTGTAAACAACAATGCTAATAGCTTATCTCTAGTAGATCTTTAGAACATTCCCTTCAATCAGCATAGTTATTGCAACATCCGAGACAGTTCAATTATTCCTCTTAAAAAATCCATTCTGTTGTGGGGTTCTAGGAGCAAATAATTATGTTTTAATTCCATGTGTCTCACAAAATGAATTGAACTCATTAGAACAAAAATCTCCACCTCTATCTGATCTCAGACACTTCACCTTCAGTCCAGACTCTATCTCCACCTTAGCTTTGAATATCTTGAATTTGTCAAATGCTTCTGATTTCTCCTTCAAAAAGAGAAACCACAACATCCTAGAATAACCATCAATTAGCAACATAAAGTATCTATCACCCTGCACACTTCTAACATTTGTAGGTCCACATAGATCAGTATGCACAAGATCTGGCAATCCATCAGATGTATATTGTTTTCTCTTGAAAGAAATCCGTTTTTTTCTTACCCAACTAACATTCCTTACATATCAGATTAGCAAGTTTAACAATATTAGGCATATCTCTAACAATATGTGTAGAACTGATCTTAATCATTGAATCAAAGTTAACATGACACATTCTCCTATGCCACAAAGAACTCTTAATAATTTGTACAATCAAACAACTCTTCTCACCATCATTCAAATGAAAAATGTTACCTTCAGTTTTAGTTCCAAATGCAATCTCCATATCCAAGGCATTTAGGATCTTGCATTTAACATACTTGAATTATAGATCATAACCTTTATCAACCATCTATCCAACACTCAAAATATTATGCTTCAAACCTTTGGTATACAAGAAATAGAACCTCTCCCATGGATCACACGGGCTTTGTCATCTCCAAATATAACCATTCCACCATCATATCTCTCTATGCTCATAAATTTACATTTATCACCGGTCATATGATGTGAACAACCATTGTCAATCACCCATTCATATTTCTCTTCAACGTTAGTAGCCAGATCTTTCTCCTCAATAGACCAGCTTGTGGGATCAATAGATACAGGTCTATCTTATTTAATGGCAATAAGCATAACTTCATCTTCTTCTGATTCTTCACCTGTAACACCTTCATCAATAGCATAACAACAATTCTTTTGATTCCTAAACTTCTGGTTAGACTTGTAAGGCTTATCATACTTCTCGTGCTTCTCATATATATCATCCCTACCATGTTTATCAAACTTATCATGCATGTCATACTTAGTCATCCTCTCCGAGCATCTATAAGCAAAATTTCCTTTCTTGTTACAAGAGAAACATTTCAAAGGCTACTTTTCATCATACTTACTGACTCCTTTAGGCAATCTCTGGGCAATCAATGCTTCAAGATCATCCAACACTCTTTCTTTCTCTTCCATCTCTCTTCTTTCTCTTTCATATCTGGATATTCTCCACTCATCAGGATCATACTTATGCTTACAAGATATAGATATGGATTCTCTAAATGTTGCCTCTGACTTTCCATTTGATTCTCCAAATTCACTCAGCTCAAATGCAGCAAGGTTTCCAACCAACACATCTCTTATCACTATAGTCACACTCCGGATCTCATCAATAAAAGTAACCTTATGTTTATAAGCAAGAGGCAAACATCTCAGTACCTTAGCAACAATTTCATCTTCCTCAATGGTTCCACCGATACATCTGATACCTAGGAAAATGTTATCCACCCTATCCATGAAAGAGTGTATGTTCTCACCATCTCCCATTTTCAATATCCCATACTTTCCTTTCAAACTCTATAACTTAGCAAATTTCACTTGTTTATCACCTTCATATAGGATCTCAAGATTCTCCCAGATCTCATATGCGGTCAAAAGTCCCATTACATTTCTCATCTCTAAATCAGTCAAGACACTAAGTGATACTTCCTTCACTTTGATATTATGTTCAACTTCCTTGGTCTCATCAAGACTAGATGGTCCATTTTGAGGGATAGTATAGGCATTCTTTGTAATCTTCGAGTAATCTTCTCCAAGACACTTCAAGTGCACTTCCATCTAGTTCTTCCATATAGCATAGTTACTTCCATCAAACCTTGAACTATCCTTCTTAAAGATAACACCTTGAGATTCCATCTCAGGTCTCCTCAAGCGGTTAAGCTACTTCTAGAGGGTCCATCTCTAATACCAATTATTAGTAGCAGTAGAGAAGGAAGACTGAGAAGGGGGTCAATCAATCTTCACCGGATCTTCAAAGTTAATCACAAAAAAATATCTGATAAACTGTAGAAACAACAAAGATAAGCAAATTGAAAGAACAACTCACAACACCAAGATTTTGATGTGGAAAACCTGGTTAAGGGAAAAACCATGGTGGGAACCTACCCACAATAAGATTATACTCTACAGTAGTATATATAAATATTAGAATGGGGAATGCATAGGAATTCAAGCACACTACCTAGAGCTCACTACTCAAAAGATAATGGCCCAAAAGGCTATAACCCTCAAGGAGGTCTCACTGACTTACAAAAACATTCAGACTACAATCTAGAAGGAATGAATTGCAATAATAATATCTACAAATTCCTGTTGATAGTTCTAGTTAAGCATAATTGTCTACCCTGCAACACCAATCTCACCTCAAACTCAAAACTAAAAGATAAATCACTTGCTCATGCATACACCACTCTCTCATAATGCAGACATAACCTCTACACATAAATTACATGTCAATCATCACCTATTTGTACAAATCATCAACCTTGACAACAAGGTCATCTAAACCCTAACCTTCAACTCATAATTACAAAATTATATTACATGATACAAAGATTGACCATCAGAACTATATAATTATTTATATGACATAGCATGGACCTAATTCAAATTCTCATATTCTCAACTCCACGAGAAATCATGCCAAGATCAACCACAACACACTACACCACTAGAAATACCTCATAACGCGAAAAATCATCACTGTGTCATAGAAACCACCAAAAAATCACACAATAATCAATACAGATCACTAAAACAAATAGGAAATGACTAGAAAACACCATCAAGCATGTTAGAATCATTAGGAATAGCTGCACTGACACCACTTATCAAATCTTTATCAGTCAATGTCTGAAAGCTCAAAAACATAACCAATCTGCAACTATCACAACGAAAGTTAACTTGCAAAGCACCAAATCACAAACCATATGAACTAAAGATACAAAATACCTTCCCAAACAATATCCCAAAATCTCAGCACAAGATCTGATTACACCACAGTATACCGGAGGAAATACAGATCTCTGCAAAATAGTGATTAGCAAAACAATACTGCAAACTAGATCATAAGATCTTCCCAATCTTCACACACCGGAGAAAATCATAGGAATATGTTGACATCAATGACAACAACATATCCTAACACTAGCAATGACCAACAATATCCAACAATGTCCCCCTTTGGAATTGATGGTAACATATGAATGTGAAAAACAGTTAATGCAATGAAAGAAGATATCTCCAACAAAGTCCCCCTAAGATCAAAATAGATAAAGCAATTTTTCACATGATCTCTCTCCCCCTTTGACAGCAATGCCAAAGATCTCTAAAACAGATAATCAAACTTACTCTCCCTCTGAAACATAAATATCTCTACCTCAAATAGAATCATGAATCTTAGGAGTCTCTCCCTCTAAAACATATAACCAAATCAGAAAAGTACTCCACCAGAGGAGAAGCACCAACTCACCAATCCAGACAAAAATATAAGGCTCTAAAATCCACCGAATTGATGAAAATTAATGCATCTAGTTCTCATCAGGAGGGGTAGATACCCCTAACTTGTCTCTAAAATAGACAAATGTATCTACATGCAAAGACTTAGTGATAATATCAGCAATTTGTTCCTTTGTAGATACATACTCCAACTTCATCTTCTCTTCACTAACTTGCTCTCTCAAGTAATGATATTTAATTGACACATTCTTAGTCTTTGAATGTTGCACCGAATCCTTTGGCATGTTGATAACATTGGAATTATCATAGTAAATGATAGTAGTCTCATCATAAACAACTCTAATATCTTTCAACATCTTCTTCATCCAAACTATCTGAGTGTAGCTACTAGCAACAGCAATATACTCAACTTCAGCAGTAGATAAGGACACTGAATCTTATTTCTTACTTTCCCATGAAACTAGTTTCTTACCCAAAAATAATACTCCACCAGTAGTGCTCTTCCAGTCATCTACATCACCAGCCCAATTTGCATCAATGTAGGCACAAAACATTAAAACATCATTCCTCGGATACCATAAACTATAGTCCATAATTCCCTTCAGGTATCTTAATATCCTCTTCATAGTAGTGACATGACTCTCTTTCGGATCAACTTGATATTCTGGTAGCCATGCACACACATGCATAATTTCTGACCTAGTCTAAGTAAGACATAGAAGTCCACCAATCATAGATCTGTATAACCTCTAATTAGCTTTTAGAGATTCATCATTCTTAGACAATATACATTGAGTCACCATAGGAGTCCCAACTAGTTTGGATTCATCCAACCCAAACTTCTTCAACAATTCCTTCACATACTTAGTTTGAGATATAAATATAGCTTTTCTAGTTTGTGTAATTAGCAAACCTATGAAAAATTTCATCTCTCCAATCATAGACATCTCAAATTATTTATGCATATCACCGACAAACTTCATGCTCAAGTCATCATCACCACAAAAGATAATATCATCAACAAGGACTTCAACAATTAGGATGTTATCATTCTCAATCTCAAAGTACACATTGCTATTAGCAACACCTTTAGTAAATCCCAATTTCAACAAATATTTATCTAATGTAGTATACCAATTTCTAGGGGCTTGCTTGAATACATAAAGAGCTTTCTTCAGTTTACATACCATATCTCCATCATCTGACAATAAAATCCATTGAGTTGCTCAATGTAAACTTCTTCCTCAAGATCACCATTCAAAAAGGCAGGTTTGACATCCATTTGATATACCTTGAAATCTTTATAAGAAGCATATGCAAGCAATAGTCTAACTATTGGAATGAACTGGAGGAAAACTGAGAGGGGGCAGTGAATCAGTTTTCCACAAGTTAAACAATTATTGTAGATTATAAACCATCTACCAGAGGAAAATGAAAAAAAAAATGTGAAAGATAAAGCATGAGATTGCACAACACACAACACCAATATTTTGACATGGAAAACCCAGTGAAGAGAAAAACCATGGTGGGAAACCCTACCCACAATCTAGATAATACTTTTGTAGCAGTATGTGAAAATATTGCAATGGGGATTGCACTTGCAATCAAGCCAACTGCCTAGAGGACACTCCTCAACACAAAACGGAAGTCTTACTGAGTTACATAATCATCAAACTACAATCCAGAGGAAATGAACTATGTAAATAGCATCTCCTAATGCTTGGTTATAGTTCCAGTTAAGCACATTGTCTATAACACAACAAGAGGACTAAATCCTCATACAACTTGATCAACAACCTCTATCAACCTTGCAGACCCTATTTCACATATACATATATTATTTAATCGCTCATCTATGCATCCAATCCATCCATCATCATTATTCATGATCTAAAATGAGATCTTACAATCATATTTATATGTTACATAGACCTAAACATGTAGGTCGGCCACCCTAATATAAATTTATCATTACAGTGCATAAAACAATTATTGGATCACAACCCATGTTGGAAAAGGACCAACATAACATCCTCAAATCATCAAACACTTTCGGAGAGGATTCTAGATCAACTACAATACGTTACACCATCTGGAAAAAACCCTCTATGTCAATAACATAGAATATCATATCGAACCCAAATAGGATCACCAAATCTTCATGCTAGCCAATGTGTAGTCACCAAACAATTTGGATATGATCAATAACATTTTTATCATGTTAAGACCCATTTCTAGAAGCCACATCAAAACAAATTAACCATTTCATCAAATAACACTAACTGGGACTGAGAACATCAACCAGTAATCTAGAACATAATCAATAGCTTCTGGAGGACCAAATCATACACCAAATGAATATGACATACATATAACCATCATGAATATCCTTCCAAAACCAAATCTAATAACTTGAACATATCAGAGAAGAATCTCTAATAACCTTTCCCAAAACCATGTCCAATCGGAGCAGGTCAGCAACCAATTAGAGAAGTGTTGACATCAATGACAACAGATAATCAATTCTTGGATATTACCAACAATATTACCCTTTGGCGTTGATAGCAACATTGAATGTGAAAAACATCCAAGTGCCAAGGAATGCCAACAATCTCCAAGAAACTCTCTCCCAAAAACCAAGAAATGTTAGTAGTCAAAATTAAACTCTCAAACAAAAATATCTCGCAAGATAATAGCCAAAGAACTAATTGATCTCTAACTGATCTGATATATCTAGTTCTCACTTTTTGAAATATCTCTCCCCCATATTGGAATATGTTTTCCTATTTTTCACATGGACATCTCTCCCTCTTTGATATCAATGTCGAAGGGTTGATGCCAAGGTATTGAACCAATCAACTAACTACTCCCCCTAATAGTCTTCCCCAAGGATGAGCAACAAAAATCTCTCCCCCAAACTAGAATATTATTATCTTCTTTTCACAGGGAGATCTCTCTCCCTTTGACATTAATCACAAAGGACCAATCAACTAACTACTCCCCCTGAGTAGTAGAACCATCTCATCAACCTGGATCAAAAGATATTTTTGATAAGCTCACCGGATTGATGCATCTCTACATCTCTAAGTCTCTTTTGTAGGGGTGGTGACTCCCAATTGATTTTTGAGATATTCAAAAGTATCTTTAGGCAATGGTTTTGTTAGAATATCTACAATTTGTTCCTGAGTGGGCACATATGCCAATCTAACTTCCTTTGCTTCACCATTTTCTTTCAAGAAATTATATCTTATAGATATATGTTTTGATTTAAAATGAAATACAAGATTCTTTGACATATCAATAGCAGTTGTATTATCATAGTGAATAAGAATAGGCTTATCATAAATTACCCTTATATCCTTCAACATTTGCTTCATTCATAAGATCTTAGTACAATTTGTTGTAGCAGCTACATATTTAGCTTTAGTAGTAGATAATGAAGTGCATGATTGTTTTTTATTAAGCCATGAGACTAATTTATTCTCAAGAAGGAATGCACCACCTATGGAGCTCTTCCAGTCATCAACATCTCCTGCCCAATCTGAGTCCGTATAGGCACATAATCAAAAATCATCATCCTTCAAATACCATAACCTATAATCTATTGTTCCTTTCAAATATCTAAATATCCTTCAAATACCATAACCCATAATATGTTGTTCCCTTCAAATATTTTAATATCCTAGGATCACCAATTCCTATGACAGATCACTCAAAATCAATGATAATTTCTTCCATATCTCCAATTGTATGTTAGCTTTCATCGGGCCATACACATTAATAAGAAAAAAAACATAGTTGAGACTATAGGATTGGATTTTACATAGCTACCATCTTGAGAATGGATAAGCTCCTCCACCTTAGCCAAAACAATATTCCATAAGATACCAATTCCACCTGTATGACCTATTACACTTGAAAAAACCCCTTCCCAAGACCTCAACATTCTCATTAGCCCTTAACCATCTTCTAGACTCATTTTTGTTTCCTGAAAACATAAATTAGGTTTCATCTATTCAAGGCCATGCTTGATCAAACATCTCTTGTCAAGGGCATTGCAACCCCTGACATTCTAACTTATGAGTTTCATTTCTCTTTAGGAAGGGGACCCCCCTTCGCTACTGTAAGTTTGCATTATCCTTTTGCATTCCCCACCAAAGCAATCTTGACCTTATTTGGCTTCCCAACCTGATATTTCTTGTCCCATAGAGTAGCTTTTAGAAGCTGAGAATTTGTTTGATTTATGGTTCAACTATCAATAATATCTTTTTCACAACCTATCCTTTTTTCTCTATTCATGTTATCTCGAATAGTCTATTCTAGTTGAGCATCTTCATCTATATTCAACTCCTTTTGACATCCTTTGAATCCCACATCCAAAGCCTCCATAACACCTCAAGTTTATTTAAATCCTCTTCCACCAGGTTAGCAACTTCAATCTGACTTGTAATCTTATTTACACCACTTGCAACTACCTTGTGTTCAATCCCTATATTTTCTTCATTTACCTTGGTATCCTAAACTAGCACCATAGAAGGAGTGTTGGAAATTTGGTGGAATTGATTATGTGTTGCATTGATGTTTTTTCATTGATATCAACACTAGCTGTTTTGGTTGCTTTATTGGTATCCTTCTGATCCCGATAGGTTGTTTGGTTTTTGGTTGGATTAGATCATGATGATCTAGTATGCTCTGGTATGTTTGGCTTATGGAATTATCTTACTCATGCTACTTTGATTCATGATGAGTCATATGGTTTTGATTTGGTGATCAATACTTTTTTGTATGCTAACAAGCTTGGTTTGTTGTTCCGGCGAGGGTTTCACCAATAGATCATTGTTGAAGATCTTTGGTGATATGCATAAGTGGTGTTGGTGCAGCTTTGAGTGAAGTTTCAGGATGCTAATGGTGATCATTTTCGAGACTTGGTTGAGTGATATCATTTCCTTAGCGTGTATGGACCCAAATTGGGTCTCAGTTTATCTAGGTTATGGACCGAATTAACGTAACGTGTGGATTGGACTACTCGATATGTTTCCGAGATGTCTTATGGGCTAGATATTCTATGTCTGGTCTTTGGCCAACATGTTTTTTAATTATGTAATTATTCTATTGTCTAGTGGCCAACCTTGTTGTTTGTGGTCGAGGGTTTGTATATATAAATGTAAGATCTCATTGTAGATCATATATATGGTTTATGAGATTATGAGATTATCTATGCGAATAATGTAATAATCATTCAAGAAGAGGATTTGGTTGATCATTGGAGATCGAGTTGGGTTTATGTAAGAGGATTTAGTCCTCTGGTATTGAGCTTAACTGAAACTGTACTTAGGCATATGAGATGCTATCATTGCAGTTCATTCATTCTTCCTGATTGTTCTCTATTTTTTTATGTAGTTAATGAGGCTCCTTTTGTGATGAGCAGTATGCTTTAGGTTGTTGGCCTTCCTGTAAGTGCAACCCCCTCAATTGTAATCACATACTTGTTGGAGAAGTAATATCTGAATGACGGTAGGCTTCCCACCATGGGTTTTCCCTTTAAAGGGTTTTCCATGTATAAATCTTGGTGTCTTGTGGATGGTATTTATTCTCTGGGTATTGATTGAGCTCAATTGGTATATCTACTATTTCGGTATTTGGTTTATGCATTCCAGTATTATTCTTTTTGGCTCTGGTAATCTATTGACAACTGATTCACCCCCCCCTCTCAGTTGTCTTCCAGTTATTTGAATTGTCTAACAAGGAGAAGCCCCATTATTCAAAGCATGTTCCTGCCTCTTCTCATTCTCTTTGTCTGTAAATTTCACCACTTTCCCTTCCAGTGAGAACTCCAGTGACTTACCCTTGGGTCCAATCAAACACACCTCCTCTGAATGTCCATCCTTGTTACACACAGTACACCTTTCTAGTTGGTCTGCAACCTCGATCTATTGTAACCAACATCCTACATTTGTGTTTATCTCTAACCATGAAGGAAAAGGGAAGTGAGGTTTCCACCCAATACAAATTCTTGTGTGCATATTGAAGTGTTTTTTCTCAATAGCCTCATCTAATTTGATATAAAACCCTAGCTTATTCCCAATTGTCTGAAAAGTCTCTTCATTCCAGTACTCCCTCAGGAGAATGTAAAGGCATAACCAAATGGGTACTTCTTCCAAAGGAATGTTGATAGGGTTGAAGTTTGGCTCCCAATCTCTAGAATATAGACCTCTGCCTCCCATGAAAAATGGTCCATTATTAACGACCCATTTCTTGTCCTTGTTTTCCTCTGTGACTACTAGAAAGAAGCCATTAGGCATTGTCTTTATATCTACCTTAAAAGACTAGTTCTCCTTACACCATTTCTTCACATGACTAAAAGTTGTCCAGTCCCCAATCTTTTTCATGAAAAATCCCATTTCCCTTAAGAATGCAACTGAATCATTGCAACTTTTATTGTCCACAAAAAAGGATAATTTTTGGGCTTCCGACGAATTAGGTTTTACCTTATTTAGTGTCTCCATTCTTGGGATCTTCTTCGGTCTCCACTCCTTGTCACGCACTTTCTGCCAATCCAATGTTGCTCCTTGCTGACTATTGTTGTGGTTAATGGGGTTTCCTCAAAAATAATTTCTTGGCCACCAAGTATCCTTACTCCATCTATGGCTTTCTCTTCTAACTTGATATGAAACAGGGGCTCTGTTCTGATCCTCCCAAACCCACTTAGGATTTGACCATGAGCTGAATCCTGAATTTGCATGGTACTTGGGCCGATCTTTTGGTCAAATATCTCTGAACTCTCTTGGTTGCAGACCTAACCTCCCACGTGTTGCCATTTTCAAAAAAGGAGCTATGTTCACAAGTTACTCTTATATGATTTTATTTTTATACTAGAATGAAGATTAGAAATAATTTATTTTTAAATTTAATATAAAAAATTTAATAGAACTACCATAAAAAAATAATTATTTTAAATTTTCATATTCTAACTTTAAAATTCATTATTTCTAATTTTCTATATATATTTACGCACACTTTTGTATAAGTATTCATCCTGTTAGAATAAGTATAATTTGACATGGTTTAAAGAAGTGAAAAAAATAAATATAGAAGTTACAGATTATTAAGAGTAATGCATTAAAATAATCATAAAATTTAAATAAATTATATTCAATATGGCATGTATTAAAATCTGTAATCAAATAAATACACAAATCATAGGCAAACAAATAGATTAGAAAGGACAAAAAGTCATTATATTTACTTAGTTTATTTAAGAGTTAAATATATCTATCTACCTTATTTATGTTTTTAAATAAATTTAAAATTTATTTTTGGAAAAACCAACATTGATTATTTCATAATTCTTTTATTATGTTTGTTAGTGTGAAAAGTTTAATAAATTAGATAACATTTTAAAAATACATATCTTTATATTTAAAATAAATAAATATTAACTATAAATAAAAAATAATAAAGGAAAAATTATAAAATTAATAAAATAATAAAGAGATGAGATGGAAAACACTGTATAGGGAACTATGATTAAAATATAAGACTCCAGAAATAACTATTTTCACAAATTGTTCCATGAGTTAAATGTGTCCCTCATAGTGGATAGAGATCAAAGCCAATGATGGAAACCATAATCTTCACATGCCTTGTCTATTCCTCCATAGTTTGCATACATGTTCTGCTTCAAATGCATTGCTTCAAATTAATAGTCTACCACCAACAAATGTCTTGTCATAAGACTTTTGTGTGGGAATAGTTTAGATTTGAAATTCGAAATTAATGGGAATGGACAGGACAATGACAAAAATGGGCCCACAGCTGCCACACAAGCACTCACAGTACCTTAAGTAAAAACCCAATTCATATGTTTCGCAATATTTCAAGAGGCTTACTATTTTTAAGCTTCATTCCATAACAGCTTTCATCAACATTTTGCAAGTATAGAGTAGTTCTCTTCTGTATGGTATCATACGCAACTGACATCTTTTTGGATCTAGGAGAATATGTATAACAAGAAAACCCCATAATTTCCTGAAAGGTGTAAAGTTCACCCTCTTTTCGAAGGCTCTAGCTATTCTGGCTCCAAAACGGCATGCCTTTACATGATGTTGAAGGCATACCATTCATGTCTGAAATGTCCATGAGATCGACGTGCCTGGGATCCACATATGAAATGGAGGTATTTGCCATGGTGATGATGTGGATGATGTTGCTTTTTTGCGTTCGATGGAAAAGCTTGCTCACAGTTAACGTTTTCCCAGCCAATGTCATGACAATGTGACAGTTACATTGGGTGAGGTGGTTAACATACTGTTGGCCATGCAGTTTACATTTTGGGTAACCTTCTTTATTGCATCCACGAGTTGACTGACATCGGCGGTAACGTGTTATGGGCACAGTTTTGAATTTATTTTTTTTAAATGGCCATGTCGTTTACTTTTTTGGTAACTGAATTTATTGTGTCCACAAGTTGACTAACATCAGCGGTCATGTGTTATGGGCACAGTTTTCAAAAAAAAATTAATTTTGAATGAAAACTCGATTTCGTGAAAATTTTGGATATATTTCATATGAGAGCTGCATGTAGAATGCAATGGAGACGAAACAAAATATTCGATGGCATAAATCCATGTTGATCATTGCATCACAATGTCCCTAGTTGAATTACTGAGCGAAGGGCTTGCGCTTCCATTGGAGTTATAGGTATGCATTGTCAAAATATTGGTGGCTCCGAAGGGGAGGAAAGAAGTCGACTACATGCATAACGCGAGTTGTTTGGGTATATTGTTATCACCTGTTAACATGTGGATTTTTTCATGAACAGGGAGGAGGTATCATAGCACACAGGTGGTTGGGATGATTGAAGATTGTTGTGTAGGGTTATGGCGACATCGGTAAATTCAAACCCTAACAGATAACGATAGTTTTATGATTCCTTCGTCAACCCTGTGTTTTCAATTTCAATTTTTAATATTATTTTTGTATTGCAGAGGTGGTTGTGAGTGTGCCCTTGGGAGGTTTCAAGAGGACAACGATTTGGGTAGAGGCTTAGGCGGCTGTGGTAAATTGAAACCCTAAGACATTCAATAAATTTTTGTTTATATTTCTTGTGTCATTTTGTGTTCTGTCTATGAAAATTAGGCATCATTTTACAACATGGTTGTGTCAAGATACCAAGGTTCGTTGTTTGTGTGTTGGTGGAGTGAAGAAGATCTACAAGATTTTAAAGGTATGTATATTTCCATAATTATATGTGTCAGTTTTCCATAGTGAGTAGAGTTGTTAAAGATGAAATGCTCGTTCTTATACATGCACATTAAAATCCAGAAAAAAATAAACAACCGTCGGTGTGTGTGTGTGTGTTGCTTAATATTCATATATATATCTGTGTGTGTGTGTGTGGGGGGGGGGGGGTTTGGCAAGCTATGTATATTTTGGCTCATTGTTGAAGGGTGTCTGATTGTTGAAGGCTTGATTGGCTTTGCTTTGTTTGTTTGCGGTTTGGAGTGTGCTAGTATATATATGCTATTATATATATATATGTCAATATGAAGTAATATACACACACACACACATATTGAAAAAGGTGATGCAGATGATCCTCTAACCTTGCAATTCAACAAACATGTCCTCTGCAATACAGAGGAAAATGACAGAATAAAACATAGACAAAAGAAACTATGGAAATATTATGCTCTGTTTCAATTATTCTCAGTTTCTCATTAGATCAAAAAAAGAAAACCTAACCCTAGAAGTCTCTAACCCTAACGCGATGGTATGCATCTATTCTGGCTCCAAAACAAGCAAATATTAGACATAGGCTGAAGCTATTTTGGCTACATATAGAGGCAGACAAGAAATGCAAACAATGCAAACCGTGATGATTTTAAACAAAATCCAAACCGAAAAAAGAAAAATATGAGTTATAGAGGCGAATTTCAACATACCCAAAACCGCAACATGACACAGAAAAATGCTGTCCCATATATCCCCCTTCAACAATGAGCTATAATAGACATAGGCTGCTTCAACAAGGATCCCTTCAATAATAATGTTTTCGTTCAGGCATTATTCTTCCTTTTTCCACGTTAGGCAAATAAATAAGGCATCATGCTTGCTATCATCAAACAAATAGTAGATCAACTCCTAATTGTCAGCAAATAGCAAATCACCTCCTAAACAAGAGCAGGTCACACACAGTCAAGGAATGGTTGCATCAACTAGTCAACAACCTAATTTTCAGGAGTCTGTTTGCATCAAAAGGCAAACCATAACATGTAAACAAGGTCAAGACCATGTAAAAGAAGCTCAATTTGAAACAAAACATTTTACCTCACTTTCTCTTTCATGTAGCTATTAGGTGTCTGCCACATGTATTTGCATATATATTTATTCTTGAACATGTATGTTGATGGATGTCATTGGTATGATAGGTCCGTTATGGAGCCAGAATAGACGTGTCCCATGTATGTCATTGCATGTCATTGGTAAAATCATATTTTGAAGCCAAAATAGAAATGTTTGACATAAGTTGGACGCACCTAATCTCACTCAAAAAATGTAGAATAAACATATAGGAAAATATATGTGGGAGGCTATGTGTATTGTGGCTCGACAATGGACATATCGTAGCAACAACATGCATCGACATAAATTTTCAAGACATGCATACCCTATGAACTTGTCATGGCACTCGAACCCATGGTATGTGATGTGGATTTGCAGTTGAGTTCTCAGTTTCACTCCTCGGGGCCACACAAAATTATGTGGACATGGCAGAGCACGGCTACAACATGCTTTGTCATTACCGGTGGTTTATTGTGTATAACACGCACATTAAAAGCTTGTGAATGAAGGAACTGTGTTCGGATGACATCCCAATAGGAAGATGAGGACGCAGGTTGCAAAACTTGGTATGTTTGTGAGAGAAAAGACTAGCACAAAACTCAAGTTAGTCTCCCAGTGGGACTCCTCTATTGTGGTTGCAAAAAGCAGTATGGGGGGACTAACACCCCATGTTTGTGGCATGTTTTTAATCATAGGTTTTGCATTTGATGGCTGCTTTTGTCTAACACTGCATTGTCAGTCTATACGATTTGTCTAGTTTGGAGCCAGAATAGACACAACCTCTCAGACCATTGTTAATGTATGGTTTGTGATTTGATGTAGCTAACAACGATAAAGCCAAAGGCTAACACGTGATGCAATTTACAATTGGATTTGGAGTTAGTCAATAACAAGGCTCAAGAATAGACAAATACTACTGCATTTTAGTGACATGTTATTCAATCATAGTCGTTGAATATAAAATATAGTGTTGATTTCGAGTCAGAATAGAGGCACCTGTCCTTGAACGCATAACAACAATACAAAAATAGGTGGCTGATATACACAGCTCTGGTACAACTCATATATAAACATGTAGGTTCCATTTATGTCTTTTGAAATGCATTTACTTCCCAATGTAGACTACCACTAACATGATTTATCCATGCAAGTTGTTGATTTTCAAGGACTATTGAGCAATCCCCCGATAAACGTGCAAACATTCCTAGGTTGTTGCTCTCTCTCCCATCTTTAATACTACTTGCACTATAATGTCCCCTTATTAATAATCTTTGGGCTTGTCCAACTTTTTTAAAGGGGCCTGTTATATATATATATATATATATATATATATATATATATATATATATATATATATATATATATATATATATATATATATATATATATATATATATATATATATATATATATATATATATATGTGTGTGTGTGTGTGTGTATAAATTTTAGTTCTTGATCATGTAATATTAATGTCCTTACTTTTACTGAATTTGATAATGATGAAAATGAACAATGCAATTGGTTGATGCCTTATATTCTATGCTATAGATACACCATATTAGACAATAAGATATTATTTTCCAACCTGAATGTAGTACGGTTTTTATTTATGGATCTTTGAGTCATGAAACTAGTGTTGAATATATGAACCTGAAATCCTGATTATTGCAAACTATGTGTTATAAATTTGTATATATTCTATTTATTTTCATCAGAATGTTTATGTTCATCCCGGTGTATTTGTATATCTAGATTATCGATGTTCGTGATGTTAGAGAACTACATGTGTTTTATGATCCAACTCTGATTTGAAATGTTATTTGGGGTTTTGTTTCAGATGTCTCCGGTTGGCATGGCAAACTTCTCATGTGTCTATCCTTCATGGTGTTTTTTCTTTTCTTTTGGGAACTTAAGACTACATTATTAATAAATAATAATATTCCCATATCAACAAAGAGATGGAAAATTTAGAATAGATACTTGTTTGAAAAGACATGTGTCTTCTGAATAATGAATTGGAGGTCTTTGTACCCATTAATTATCGTCAAAGACTTTGTTAATGGTAGTGAATCCCTATGTATTTTGTGACATAGAGTGACCATCTTAATTGTTGCACATTCATTTTACACCCAATTTGGCAATTAGCGGCTGTGATTGACTAACCTGTCATTAACACGTTGTAGTAAAGGTCTATTTTGGATCTAGAATAGACACAACCAATGTGTTAAGCATGTTTTGAATCCTTCTTTATCAATCCTTAACAAAGCCTAGGTTTTGTGTTTTATTTTGGATGGGGAAAACACATGAAGCCTTTTTGACAACGTTGGTGATGGATCATAGTTATTATTTCGTTGCAATGACATATGTTCTACAATGAAATGTCATGAATAGTTTATTGCTAAACCATTAGCTAGGTTGTACATAACACAACGACATGCTGACTTTATATTGCAATGTGGGAATAATCAATCGTGTGTTGGCTATGTCATTTGTGGTGAATGTGTGGTGTTATTGATAGTCTTAAGAATATCAGTTGCATTTTTTTTTTTTCAATTCAATCATGTCAATTGCACTGTGAAAAATGTTGAGGGAAACTGTTGATCTTGATTATGGGTTACTAGAGCTAAAGGAAGATGATCTTCTAGGTGTGTGCCATGTTCGCTTCCCAGTGACATGTGACATCGACCTACCTATAAGCTAAGTAGTTTTAATGGATTATGCAACATGTAGTATTCCTTGGTGTTGTCATTGTTTAATGCATGTGACTAGAGATCCAATTTTTATACCCAGGAGAGAATTGGGCTTTCATATGCGGGACCAGTTTGGCATTCAAATCAGAAAGATTCAAGAGTTGGGATTTCACATATGAGAGTAGTTGAGGATTCAAATCCGAAAGAGTCAGGAGTTGGACTTTCAGATGCGCGACGAGTTGGTGATTCAAATCTGAAAGACTCAGGAGTTGGGATTTCACATCCACAACTAGTTGAGGATTCAAATCTGAAAGAGTCAGGAGTTGGTCTTTTAGATGCCCAACCAGTTGGAGATTCAAATCTGAAAGACTTGGGAGTTGGAATTTCACATCTAGGAGTAGTTGAGGATTCAAATTTGAAAGAGTTAGGAGTTGGGCTTTTAGATGCAGGACTAGTTGGGGATCCAAATCTGAAAGAGTCAGGAGATGGGCTTTCAGGTTAGGGACTAGTTGGGGATTCAAATTTCAATTAGTCATGAGTCAGGTCTCCAATTTTGAACCCATTGTCAAGTTGGCTTCTCAGTGACTGCACAACCACACTAGTAATTATTTATCATTGCATTATATTTTTTTCCATCATTGCATGACATGGTTGCTAGAAGTTGGGATTTATAAGTGGAAATATAGATATATATATATGGGCATAAAAAGCATCGATGATGTGTGTTATTTTATTTAACAACATTATGATAGTGGCTCTATTGGTGAGGAAGATGAGGACGATTAGACTGATGCTCTAGGCAGTGAGAGTGAAAAAGGGGATGTTCGTAGTGAGCAAAAGGTGAGCATAGAGAAAGAGACTGAATGAGAACATGATTCTGTCAGTGCTCATGAACAAGAACAAGGAGGTCCACTATTAGTCAATATATTTTGGATTATCTTTATAATGCTTGATTAGTGCAAAATTGAATGTGATGCTTTGTCTCTATTGGTTGTGCGCAACAATAGGCCGATCACCAAAGAGAACATATTAATGGTAGGTTGCACTAATTTTGTCTTCCATTATTGTTCCCACAATGGAGAGTGTCAGTTTTAAGATCTAGGGAGGCTTAATATGTATAGATCTAGAGAAGATCAACTTCCATTATTGGGGATTGCACGATGCAATCATGAACCATGTGGTAGTGGACAATGCAGTGTGAAGTGATGTACTTGAAAAAGGGAGTCTAATATCGAATACCAAATGGGTGTACGACATAGTATGCAAAAAAATGTGTCACTGATTGAGTGTGCATGAAATATGGCAAGAAAACATGTGACGAGCTTCCTATCGAAGGGAAGGAAAAGATAAAGGAAGTAATGCGAGTGTACATTAGCAGTTTGGTTAGGGAGGCGAGAAGGAAGAAGGTTTTGGAGTTACTGGAAAGAAAGAATATTGCAATAGAGGTAATTTTTAGTGATCGTATTATTTTGAAGTTTACTAAATTCCTTTAAACATCTAAAGAATGTCTTGTTGAGCTATCTTATCCTGCTGCCCAGAGTTTAAGTCACAGTGTAGGCCATGGTAAAGAGGTTCTGGCATTGAAGGCTAATTGCAAAACAAATGTGCCACTGAATGAGGTTGCATTTGTTTCATTGGGGAAGAAAAAAAAGAAGAATGCTGCAAAAAAAACAAGGCCAACTATAGATCTTGAAACAAATGAGGGTGCATCTATTTTGTCAGGGAAGAAAAAGAAGAAGAATGCCTCAAAAACAACAAGGCGGAATTCTGATCCTGAAACAAGCATGCCAGTCAATGAGCCTGCATGTGATTTGTCAGGGAATAAAGAAAAGAAGAATGCCACAGAAAAACAAGGCCGACTTTGGATGAGGCCACACATTTGTCCTTGAAGGTAACTATCTGTTGGCCTATCCATATGTGTGTTTTCATTACATGGCATGCTTTGTGCTCCACTGTGAAGTATGTTGACTATTTTGTCCATGTCATTGTAAGCTGATTTTGATGGGGTCCATGGAGGGAGCATGGAGTGTCCCGTGGTATTGGATGACATTGAACATAGTGTTCCCAAAAAAGTAGGTCAAAAACCTCGATCATCTATTACGTATCAGTTTGCATGGTCAAAGAAGTTGAAGGAGAGGTCGAATGAAAAATTGGGTGCATGTAGTGGCGAGAAGACTGTGGAGAAGTCTCCTGAATTGGGGTAGATGATGGATGATAGGAGAAAAGAAAAGTCAATGCAGTTGCCTGATGACACCATGTGTAGTGTTCCCCAAAAACCAAGTCCAAAATCTTGGATGTCTGTTAGGAGGAAGAAGGTGAAGGAGACGACGATTGAGAAACTGAGTGCATGCAGTGGTGAGACAATTGCAGAGCAATCTCCTGAACTGGGCCAGAGGTTGGAGGATAGGTGCAAAGATGAATAGGTAATGCGGTGCCATTGTGCATGATATGTAGTGATATATCATCACATGGTGTGTTATACTATAGAGTAATTCTTTTTTGTATGCAGTCAACCGCGATATTGGATGAGAAACTTCAGAAGTTTGTTTGGAGGGAGAAGCTGAAGGAGACGTTGAATGGAAATTTGAGTGCATGCAGTGGTGAGAATATTGCAGAGGAGTCTACTAAACTGGGGTAGGCATTGGAGGATAAGAGTAGAGATGAATAGGTATTGAGCTCTTATTTTGCATAACAGGCGGTGAGAGGCATTGTTATACTATAGACCATTTTTTATGTTGTTGTGGTTTGTCTCCACTATCTATGTTCCTGTTATTGCCTTAGATGTGTAAAATTCAGTGACCTTAGTCTAGTAGTGTTCGTAGGCATATGGATTTAATGTGTACTTACACTCATTTACAATGTGTCACGTTTTGTAGCATAATCCGATAGAAGAAAGCATTGAGAAAGAGTATGGGGGAAATGATGATGGATGTACAAATGCATACTGTGATCGTGATGGGGGCAACGGACCGAGAGAGATAGGTATTTTAGTATTGTTGTATTAAATTGCCATGAATTGATTTGCCTATGTTTGATGGTCAGGTATAAAGAATTCTATTTAAGCGATCACGCCCACTCATTACTCATACAGGCAACTATGGAAGACAAAGAAGAGTGGGCCAAAGAAGATGCTCATGTTGTTGCTATTGGAGTTGAAGTCCACCTACAAGTGGATGGGGTAGTGGTTCGGGAAGGCATTGTTGTTGGTCTTGGGAAGGGTGTAATGTGTCATACTATTCTAGTCCCATGAGATTGTGCTAACGTTCACATTGTAAAAGTATTTGATGCAAATGCTCATTTGCCTCGCCCAGGTCCTTTCCTCGATGTCTTGTCGAATTCCCTAAACTCATGGGCGGTGTGGCCTATTGAAGACCTAGTTTGTTCCCCACCCATAGTAAGTTTCGAAGATGACAAGATCCCTTCCTCTATCTTCGCATTCCATCATTTATCTTATTCCAATGGAATGAAATAGGCAGCACTTGTATGATGTCGTTTGTATGTGGCAGGATAAAGTTGGTGAAAGTGTTGAGCCACAACAATAGGATGTTAAATGCGACCCTGTGATTAGATTGATAAGATAGAGGCTACGATCACTTGGCATCACCCCTCCCGAGTTGCATAAGCATGAGAAGAAGCATAAAGCATTTTACAGTGCTATCAACTCCATTGTACAATCTAGACAGCGGAAGCAATAATATTTTTTGATTTGAGTTATTGTTCCTCTTTCCTAATATTTAGTGCAAGATAGTGTGGTGGAAGATCATTCTTGATAGACTATTCAGATGGGATTTCAAGATGTTATATTGAGATGGCTTTTACCTTACCATAGTTTAAACCCTCTCAATTATTGTTTTTGTTTTAAATGAACTGTACTTTATTTTCAACCTCTTCTGTTATTTTAAGAAACATAACTGTAAAGGCTTGATTTGTTGGAATGTTCCATGGTGATCCTACACCATCAACTACCCTTTAATAACTTTAGAACCCTATGTTTGGTACGCAACATTTTTAATAATGATAGTGGATGGTATAATCAAGTTCATGATAGTAGTTTATTGTTCAAGTTTTGTTCAAGGTCTCTTAATTATTCCATATGCATAGGTTTTGTTATAGCATAGCAATAGGGTTCCTACAACTCTTTTACGTATACAAATCAAGTGGAATGTTTCATTAAAATTATGAACCATGTTCTCATTCCATTGTAGCTTATGAAAGTTCAATATACCATTGTTATTGTTTTTTTTATAACTGAACCTAAAATGAATTAACAACAAAAAAATAACAAAAAAAGAATCAATTAAAAAATAATAGACTTGTGTTATAGTTTCATGGAAGATGTGTAATAAGTTGGATGCAGGATGAGGAGTGGTGAGTGATGGAGTTATCTTCCCAAAACATGGATTCCCAATCGGTAGGTAACGTGCCACCCAACTGCCCAGTTTAGTGAACATGTTAACTTTTGTATTGTACATAATGTTATTCATGCAAAAATGCAATAGATGCCTGTTTGTTTCATGTTGGCATAAACTATTATTTCATGCATTTTTCATGTTGTCTTGCCTACCTGTGTACTGATACTTCTTTTTTAGCATTGTTTACAGGGATGGCAATGGAAAGAGTAGGGATAGGACAAAGAAAGGGCGTTGAAACATCTATTCTGGAGAATGAAATGCCTGCTACGAATTCAAAGGTGAATGGGATGCCCGATGTTCTCACCTCCAACGACCGTTTAGGGAAGATTGCAAGACAACCACCACCACCCTTTGCAGACTGGAATGATGGGATGAATAGAATGAAGTTTTATGCCATGCATGTAGAACTACTAACGCAAAGGTCAAAATGGCCCACGCTAAAAATGAAAGGCTGAAGGGGATTGTTTCTGATCTTGAATGGAGATTCACTGAAGTGAAAAGGAGATGGCACTGAACTCAATAAAAAATGCATGGAACTCAATAACAAGGTCATGGACTTCGATGATAAGAATACAGACCTTGAGATAGAAGTGCATAGACTGTCGATGGTAAATGAGAGACAGGAGGTAGTGTGTGAGGCATGCACTAAAATCAACAAGCTCATAAGTGACCAGATGTAGGGAATGCTAGATGTTTGTGTACAACATGCTCAGTACTAGAAACGGAGGTATGAGGATGTGTCTACCTTCGTAACCGATGAAGATGATGGGAATGATGTGCCTCCCCTTACTCCGACCACTAGGAGAAACAAAAGTCATTTAAATTATCAATCTCTGTCTCCATAAGAGGCTTGTACTGTTACAAAAGTTTTCTAGATGTATATTGTTGACCCCTATTGAATAAAGTGTTAGCAGTGGTCCAGACTGTTTGTAATTAGACATATTCTTTCATTTAAGAAAACACTTTGTATGCTTCATGAATAGTTATTTTCAATAAATGTGATTGACTTCACTTAAACAACTTCAATGGTTATTGAGTGGTTTCTTGTACACTTTTGCATGCTTTCTGAATGGTTATATGTTGTTTTTCTACACGTCTTGTATGATGAATGGTTTTGCCACTTCTCTTAATGACTTCTAAATCAGTCTTGGCAAACAAATGGGAATGATCAATAGATCAAATTCCCTTGCACTTTAGGCTTCACTAAACCAAGGCGGGTGAACCTATACTTGAAACCCAAATCTATAGGTTAAAGGTTTTTATGTAGCAGATTTAAAAGAACTAGTAATTGTAAGATGGCAATTTTTCTTAACATCCACCTGCTTATAATAGTTGCTTATTGAAGACTGAAAAATGCTTATTTATAAATGAAGGATTGTAAAAGATATGCTTATATGAATTTAAAGTATGCTTCCTTTAATGAAGATTGCTCTGAAAATACCTGATTTAATCACATCAAATCAACAAAAGACCAATGCCTTCATCCCTAATTAATTTCACACCACTTCAATTGAGAAATCCTATGTATAACCCTAGAGATAGTTTTGATAACTTGTTCTTATAAAAAGACCATCACTTCAAAGGCATTAGTATGAGTTGTAATCAGAATATAATATTCATTTTAGTATTATTGAATTTAAATTTTCTCTAAAAGACCAATAAGACAATCTGAATTTTGCTAATCAACCCTTCAAACTGATATTCAAAATGACAAATAAACTGAATCACAAGTACATAAGATAGCACATCAAATTAATATGGTTAAATAGATTTATCATAGGGAACTGATCAACCAATTGAAAGGTAGATACCATTAGAGATAAAGAAATACTTGATTTTTATATAGAGAATGAAAGATTTAATCAGTTGGTCTCAAAACATATTGTCCTCCTCCAACTTAGAATTTCCAGAAACAACTTGCATAAGTACCACATAGGATATTGTCTTTAAAAAGTAATAGAAAATGAATACTGTACCCTCTTTCCAGAAAGATCCCCTACATATAAATGAGGATTCAGTTCCATAATGAAAAGGAAAACCCTTTCATTTGGAATCCAACTAACTAAACCTAACTAAAAACTAAGAAGCTAAATGACTAAACTAACTTGACTACTGGACTCATTACATAAAAGCATTCGAAAATAACAGTTTGAAATATTTGGAAAAAAATTTAATCTTTAAGGGCCTTGCCACATTTTTGAATATGCTTCAAGTACTCTACTGATTTGTAGGTGTTTTCATATTGGATTAGGTTCCTAACAACAATCTTCCATGTGATGCACCTTTCCATCTATTCCATAGTCCCCTTTAATTCAACACAATCAATCAGGGCAATATCGAGGGCAACATTGAGATGACTTCGGCACTCTGAGATCCATTTGTCTCTATCTTTAATCTCTCCATTCTGATCAGTCAACTCTAGGAAAACCTGTTGCACTATCTGTTTACATTCATCGTATTCATATTGTAACTGTTCATCAAATTTGTTGTGTTTTGCAAGCAATCTTTCTATCGTTTCAATTTCGTTGGATTCTTCTTTGGCCATTGTCCTATCATGCAATTTAGTTCCCAATCTATTTTGAATCCTATTATACAAAACTGCATTGTCCACATTCTTCTTAAAAACCATCCAAAATTCTCCCAAAAAACCTTGTAAGGTCTCAGATCTTTCGGTTAGGAATACAAATGTAGTATCCGCTCTTACAATCTACCTTTGTCTGAGTAACTTTTTATGTTCTTGTTGCAGCTCTTCTCACTTCTTCTTCCACTATGAGTTATCGAGACAAAGAACTAGTGGTACTGGTTGTCCACTTCTTCTTAGTGTTTCTTCATATAGTCCTTTATATTGGTCTCTTTCCCTTACTATCCTGACCATTTGTGCCTCGTTGAATTTTGAAACATCAACACCAATATCTACAGAAACAATAGGGTCAATCTCCCCATCCTAAAGATTCATCATATGGCCAAAATATTTATCAACATCAATGTTTTTAGGACTTTTATTAGGGGGGTACAAAGCCCATAACCATAGAGATTCTTCATCTTGATCAAACCGTGATCCAACAAATACATCATTAACATCCTGTACATATAATTTAAAATCCTTATTCTCTGAATGTACCAAACTATCAAAAATGAAAGAAGCACTAAGATCCCATCCAGGGAACAAAATCACTCCAGCCTCTGTGAGCAATTGTTTTCCCATCTTAGGGGTCATTGTGACCAACTCAGCATCTATTTCCTCTTTCAACCTTCTCAGCAGTTCAGCATCATTTTTTGATGTGATGTTGGGAATGGAATCCCTCAGTTTCTTTCCCTTGAAATTATATAAAAATGAATTGAATTCTTTTGATTTAATAAAAACATCATCTACAACAAAGGCAGAATATTCGTCCAACCTAGAATCACCATGAATCTGTAGTTTTGTCACAATTTGTTCCTGCATGTTGGGCTCCTCTTCCTTCTCTGATACTTGATACCTAGAGATGGCTCCACTCTCATCAGATTCACTCTTTGCTGCCTCCTCCTCAGTTCTAATTTCCTACATTTTTTGTTTCTTTTCTGCTAATTCCTTATTTAGTTTATGAATTACATCTTGGGCTTCTATATCTTCCATATTTCTGAAAATATCTATCTGCCTCCAAACTTGAGTATAGATAATCTCCCAAGTTTTTCCTCTTCTTTGAAGAATGTATATAACCTTCAGGATCATAATTGTTTCTAGCATAGTGGTCAAACAGGTTATACTCTTCCATTATTTTTCTATCGATGATTTCATAAGCTTTTGTGGAAAGAATTGTAAAATCACCAAAACTTAATGTTCTAGACATGAAAGCTTGTTTGTGCTAATCAACGAAATTCTTAAAATTTGACACACTTAGCTGTTGTACTATCTCTAAATAGGCTATCTTGTCTGGGGATAATTTGGGCAGCATATAAGGGCTTCCTTCAAGTCCAAATATTCTGAAGCATATGAAATCTTTGTTTACAAACAAGTTGCCCCAATTATGGTCAACAATTTTCCTATCATCAAAGTCCTTAGGCATTGAGAATCTCTTAATTTCCTTAGAAATGGATCCTTCACAAGGAACTCCATATATTTTATACAATAGTTTTACTATTATCTCTTCAAATTTAATGTAATTGGATCTTATATATCGAGAATCCGAGAGTGATGTCCACATTTGCATAGGTTGTTCTTCACCTTTCCTGTTCCTTGTATTTACTTTGAGGTCTCTTGGCCATAAACCACTTATATGTCTGTAGAACATAATCAAATTCATTAGCAATGAATAAAATTTGAAAGTAGGGTTCTGATTATCCCTTAGGTTTAAAAAACCTTCATGCAATTTTTCTACCAAGTATGCAGCATAATTAAAGGGCCTAGGTTCATACATTCGTATGTCAGAGGCTAAAACTAGTGGCCCAGTACTGGCCAAATTAGGCACCTCAACTCCTCCTACTTGTCTACATCACATGTATGTGTACTGCAAGTAATGCCTAAATAAGTCAATGCTTAAAGGAGGCCCATCTTCCTTAGTTAGCTTCCCTATCTATGTTTTATGAATGGAAAGTTTCCAACCAATGTATGTGGTGTCCATCCTGAGATACTCTTCTTCTAAATCCCCAAAAGACAGGGGTTTGTCAAGGTTTTGGTGTAAATTGAAAACCTCATTTACAGTATTAGTGGAAAACGTAATGAAAGAATCACCATTCAGGAATTGAATACATCTCTTTGTGGAATTATAGTTCCTAACCGTAACCTCCACAACCTTATGTTTATAAAAACATTTGGGACAGTTAATTTACCCAAATTTGTCATCCATGGATTACAGAATGGAATCTCCTTGTTTCTCCTTCAGTAATGAAAAAGGAACAATTCATAACCCCTCACCTTTGTCCAAACATCCCCGACCTCTCTGTATTTATCTTCCAATCATATCTTCATTCAATCTTCTCACAGGAGGCATATCGTTTGTCTTAGTCCTTTTCGCCTTGGACTCCGAACTCTTTGCCACCCTTTTCTTCCTAGTTGAACTAGATGTGTCCATCTCTATGATCACAATTCTTTGCTTTGGTCTCTGGAAACTTAAAATGTATGTTCTCTGTGAATTATCTGTTGCTAGTTTTCTATACAGTTTAAACAATATTTAATTTGTGTGAGCCATAGATATACGAACTATACTTGCAAGCATTAAATAGAAAAACACTCTTTCAGTTTTCAGTTCTAATGAGACAATGGTTCATCGAGATATGTCCTCCCAATTTATATTTTCCTCTACAAAACCTTTCTTTTATCTTGGTAACATATTCTTCTTCATCAGGATATCCTAAGCCGAGAACTTTATTTTCTCATGCATCGACGTAGGTTGCCCCGATACTTTCATTTGCTACTGGGTTAACTTATTTCGCATCATAGCGATAAGCATTATTTCCCTGATGACTTTTTTTTTGCTACAACGTTCACTGATGGACATTTTCACTATTGTGTTTATCGATATAAGTATTAGCGATAGCCACATCAATTATTGGTAAAAACAATTTCTTCTTTTGTCACTTATGTTCACTATACCGATGAGCCTTATCGATATATGCTTCTTTGATATAATCATCATTGAGTCCATACTATAATCAGCAAGACCGATGCTGATAGGTCTGACCTTGGATTTCTATGCATGCTTATCAGTATATGATATGCCAATCAAAATCTATGTTATGTGAGAAGAGGGTTATGTGATAGGGTTAGAGAAGAGTAGGGAAAATACATATTAGATAGGATCACATAATTTTTCAATCAAGGAAATACAAAGTATGCTAGTTAGAAAGACAAAGATGTGTTTTATAAAGTCATGACAAAGTAAATATTAGATATAAATCAATGAGTATTTAACTATTTACGATTTAGCACATGAATAAGATGAAGTATAACATGCGGGCTAGTTATACTTGTATTCTTGAAACAAACAAAATGAAATTGAAAGTAGCACTTCATATAGGACATGTGAGAAGTTTTATGATTCTTCTATTGATTTCACCACTGGAATGAGGTAGAACATACTATTATGGTATTCTCAGAAGATCTACTCTATTTTCTATTGGTCTTCGTTTATCCATTTTATACAAAATCAGGATTTTCAACAAGCTTCAGACCATTACAAGACACCTCTTCATAACTAATTGACATAATGGAGAAATAAGAGAAATGAGAAATGAAAATTTGAAGAAGGTTGTAACTTTAGGATTGCGCACCTAGGAATCTCTATTATCAGTTTGTAGGCACATTTAGATGAGTCACTTCCCATTGGTAAACTTCATAATCACTGGGCCACTAAAAGTTCAGAATGATGGGCATGTTCATCAAATGATCTTTCCACGTCTTGTTTGTTAATCTCCTCACCTCTGCAACAAACTTGGCGTAACCAAAATCCACATTTATAATCCCATCTTGAAACACATGAAATCTCTCAACATTGATATCTCCTTCCTCCTTCAAATATGTAGTGATCTTTCCTACAATCTGGGTGAAGTCGCTCTTCCAATCATCAAAGTCTCGGATATGCTTGTCATTGTCTATGATATGAGGGATAGTCCAATGCACAAATGTGTGAAAATAATCAATTTTCACTCTCACCTTTTGCTCCATAATTCTAACATCATTGAGTCCACTTTCGATTGTTTGCACCATTTGCCAAGTTTCTTTTATTTTTGATTCAGCATCAGGGTTTCTCTAAGTCACCTTGCGTAACATTTCCAATGTCACATATGCAGGTTGCCACATGTTTGACAGGTTTTTGAATTTCAGCCTATTCTCTTTGAACACTTCTAACATCTTTAACAAAGTCTGATAACTCCCATATATTTCTTCCAATTCCCCAACTATAAAGTTGACCCTATGTAGGAGAATTTGTTCAAAAACTCCTAGAGTTTCTTGTGCCAGTTTTTGTAGGATCTTCTCATTCGCCACCCTCATTTCTTGTATCTCTTTCTCGTATTTCTTCTTTTCTTCAGTCCACTCTTTGTTGTCACCAATTTTATCAATTTCCTTTGAAGGGACATGCGTATACAGAATGATTTTCTTATTTTGATTCTTAGGCTGACGTTCCAACTTTCCTCTCAATGTAGAATTCTCAATATATAACCTGTTTATTTCATCATTCATATCCTTTTTCCCAGCCTCTAGTTTGTTTATCTTTCCTTCTATTTTACTGCATCCCTTGTAACATTGCAAAGTGCATGGTCACTGTAGCGGCCTCTAATGGAGATGTTTCTTTTATGGATTTGCAATGCTGCCCATGAGTTTCCTTTACCAAATCAACCAACTTCATCTTATGAGTAGTTTTTGAGCTCGCCCATAAGGCTAATATCTTAGTTTTGGGATTTTACCCTATTCCACTCACCCTTTCATCTGAATCAAATTCAACAATTAGCATTGGATCATCCTGTTGCCTAACCTAATCCAACAAGAATTGTTGTTTCATGGTCATTCCTAGAATAATGAGCACGCTACTATTTAAAACCATTTCTCTTGCTTCTGCAAGGGTCAAGTCTATTTTATCCAATCTCATTTCTTTCAAATTTTGACCAATCACCTCTTCATGTTTCATTTCCTCTACTCTCCTGAGGTTCGCTTCTTTCCTCTCTTCAAATTCCTTCATTTTTGTCTTTGACCAAAAATCTTTAAATTCCTGGCTATGGATGAAATTGTCATCATCAAGGAACCTCATTGACATGGCCACTCTTTCATCGCTAGTCTTGACAAGATTTGCCTCTTTTCTTACTTGGGCCTCATATCCATGTACCTCTTCTTGGTACCTAGGTGGAACCATATTTGATTGATCAGATGGCTCCTCTGTCCATGGTGCGCTCAATGCAACAACAACTTCAAGTGTATCATCCTTCTCTTCATGCACTTCTCCCATGGATTTGTTATCTATTACCTCTTTAATCACAACCCCTACAGGTTTCTTTGGTGGACCCTCAGCCATGTACTTCTTCCTCATACCTGGGTGGAACCATATTTGATTGATTAGATGGCTCCTCTTTCCATGGTGGCCTCAATGCAGCAGCAACTTCAAGTGTATTGTCCTGCTCTTCATGCTTTTCTCCCATGGATTTTTTATCTGTTACCTCTTGAATCACAACCCCTTTGGGTTTCTTTGGTGGACCCTCAGCCTTTTCTAGTGGGCCTTCCACACCTGATGATTTGCAATAAATATTTTTGAAATTTTGGAAACACAATTCTAATCTATCCAACCCATCAGTCACATGAGCATAGAACCCAGGGAAAGATGGATCCTTTTGTTTCTTTTCCTCTTCAACTCATTTAAAAATGACTTAATAACACAACTGATGTGGTTTTCAGGATCACACATTCTTTCCTTACCATGTCTTTGCTTGAAATTGATGTTTAAATAAATTTGTAACTTTTCAAGCATGTTGGATCCGATTGAGAATCCACCAAATGTCATGTGATGAGGCATAAATGACCCTTTCCTCCTTGGAACAATCATCTCTCTTTGCAACCATAACATTTGCCATATAAATTCCAAAAATGCAAGCCTCTCTGCTACAAACATTGGTAGCATATGGGGAGTCCGGGGACAACCATAGACCCTAAAATAGTATATTCGCCCATGTAAAACCAATCTGCAAAATTGTGAGTGTGACCCTTCTCAGGGTAATAGGCCAAAGGTCTCAATACTTTCCTTATTCCAGGAGACAATCCATCAACCATTCTATGGAAAACAACAAGAATACTGCAAACAAAGGAGTCACGGAAGACCTTGTAATCTGAATCCTTGCATCTCTTATCCCAAAAGTAACACCAAAGCTAAAATGGGAGCCTATATCCATTTTCATCCACTATTCCTAATTTCAATCTTTTTGCAAATGCCTGCCCTTTTTAAAACCAGATAAGATGACATAATAAGGAATAATGGTGGAAATCAGTGCTCTTCTTCTCCTTCCATGCCACCAACTGCCCTCATATTCTCCTCTCAATTTCCAAAGAAAAATCAAACTCTACATTGACATCCAAGTTTTGAATTCTCATAGCCAAGTACATAAAACTCACTGGCATCCTAGGATTGGTGTAGTCCCCTAGAATTTGACACAAGGCAAAGTAGGTTTTCTACAAATACCCTAGGAAATCATCGACAAGGAATGGATTGCTCCCTGTAACCATCATCCATTGGTTCTTCAAACCCCTTCTCCTATGATATGGGAGCTCATCTTTCTTGTATGTCCTTGAAAACCTGTCATACTGCATTTTAACTTGTTCTAGGTCTACCTTTGTGAGGGCTTTTTTGTTCAATGTGAAACAATCAATAATCGCAGACCTAGTAATTACCACCAAAGGTTTTCCACTTGACATCCTTACAAGATTAGTGATAGGGTCATAATTATCAGCCAATACTTGAATCAACTCATCGTCTATGTCCAAGCGTTTGATATTAGAATTTTCTCATTTCTATTTTTATAGAAAAACCAAAACAAGCTTTTTACAGGAACTCAGATTAAAGCATCTCTGCAACCCTCTAAAGTGTCTTTGAAAACATACTTAGCTGTTTTATCTGCAGATCAAGGCAATGCATCTAACAGTGATTTTCGCATGACCTCCCATTTTTGACTTTCTCCGTCCCTAGTTTCCCCTTTTTGTTTAGGCATTTTTTCTCCATATTTCGCACTTGCAAATACACATCTATAGATATCAAGTTGAGGGAGAGACTGTATACTTACTTGCAAGTTTCCACCCAATTTTGTCCCCAAATTCTGCCATCGACCCTCATGAATTTTTGTCCTCGAATGAGAATTTGGAGTTAAAAATAGGGTTATCCGTTACGAAATTTTTATGTTATGTTGTCCAATCACTTGTAAAAATTTTAAGTTGCATTGTTGATCACTTACAAAAAATTTAACTTGCGTTGTCGATCACTTATGTCCTCAAAAACCTGTCATACTCCATTTTAAATTTCTTTGGCTTCACGAAACAACAAAAGCCTCTAAGATAGAGTGTTATGCGCCTTTGCTGATTCACAAACTACCTGGCCGACATTTTATTTCATTTGCAAATTAGTGAATTTGACTAACATGGCATGTTAGATGCTTTCACCATTTCATGGGCCAAAATAAAATGGCGGCCAGGTAGGCCACAAATCAGCAAAATCAAGTAAGATGTCATAATAGTCAATTTCACCATTTTGCGGGGCAAAAGGAAATGGTGGCCAGGAAGTCTACGAATTAGAAAAATTGAGTAAGACACTGTGTTAGTCAATTTTACTGATTCATGGACTGCTTGGATGACATTTTATTTCATTTGCGAATCAACGAATTAGACTAACACACCCTATTAGTCGATTTCGCCATTTCCTGGGGCAAAAGGAAATGGTGGGTAGGCAGTCTGCAAATCAGCGAAATCGAGTAAGATGCCATGTTAATTGATTTCTCCATTTCGTGGGGCAAAAGGAAATCGTGGCCAGATAGTCTATGAATCAACAAATTTGACTAACATGTCATGTTAGATGCTTTCACTATTTCATAGGACAAAAGGAAAGGGTGGCTAGGCAGTCCGTGAATCAGTGAATTTGACTAACATGTCATGGTAGATGCTTTCGCTGTTTCATGGGACAAAAAGAAATGGTAGCCAGACAGTCCACGAATTAGCGAAATCAAGTAAGACGTGTTAGTCAATTTCACTGATTCATGGACTACCTATCCAACATTTTATTTCATCTGTAAATCAGCGAATTAGAATAACACATCGTGTTCTTTGATTTCACCATTTCATGGGGCAAAAGGAAATGGTGGCCAGGCAGTCCACGAATCAATAAAATCGAGTAAGACATAGTGTTAGTCGATTTCATTGATTCACAGACTGTCTGGCTGACATTTTATTTCATCCATGAATCAAAAAATTAGACTAACACGTCATGTTAGTCGGTTTCACCGTTTTGCAGGACAAAAGGAAATGGCAGCCAGGCAGTCCATGAATCAGCGAAATCAAGTAAGACATCATCTTAGTCGATTTTGCAGTTTGGCAGGGCAAAAGGAAATGGCAACCAGATAGTCCACGAATAAGCGAATTTGACTAAGATGCTATGTTAGTCGATTTCTCCATTTCACAGGGCAAAAGGAAATGGTAGCCAGGCAGTCCATGAATCAGTGAAATCTTGGCTGCCATTTCCTTTTCCCCCTGCAAAATGATGAAATTCACTAACATGACATCTTACTCGATTTCATTGATTCACGGACTACCTGACCGCCATTTCCTTTTGCCCCATGAAATGGTGAAATCGACTAACATAGTGTGTTGGTCTAATTCATTGATTCGTAGATGAAATAAAATGTTGGCCAAGTAGTCCATGAATTAGCAAAATTGACTAACATGACGTCTTACTCAATTTTGTTGATTCGTAGACTACCTAGCCACCATTTCCTTTTGCCCTGTGAAATGGAAAAATTGATTAACACGATGTGTTAATCTAATTTGATGATTCACAGATGAAATAAAATATCGGCCAGGTAGTTTGTGAATTAGCGAAATCAACTAACATGACGTCTTACTCGATTTCGCTGATTTGCGAACTGCCTGGCTACCATTTCCTTTTTCCCCGTGAATTGCAAGATCGAACAACATGGTGTGTTAGTCTAATTCACTGATTCATGGATGAAATAAAATGTCAGCCAGGCAGTTCGTTAATCAGCGAAATCGACTAACATGGCGTCTTAATTAATTTCATTGATTCACAGACTGCCTAGCCGCCAATTCGTTTGGACGCATCTATTCTGGCTCCAAAATATCAGTATGGATTGACTAACATGCATGTTAGTCACGCATTTTACATTGTTGATTTTGCAATAAGTAGATGCGATTGACTAGCAAGTTGCTATCATGTTGTATGAAAGGTTTGTTTTGGAGCCAAAATAGCTTCGACCATTTCCTTTTGCCCCACGAAACAAAGAAATCAACTAACACAATGTCTTACTTGATTTCGCTAATTTGTGGAGTGCCTGGCTGCTATTTCCTTTTGCCTCGAGAAATGGCAAAAGCATATAACATGCCATGTTAGTCAAATTCCTTGATTCGCGGACTGTCTGGCCACCATTTCATTTTGCCTCATGAAATGATGAAATTGACTAACATGACATGTAACCCGACTTCTTTGATTCGCAGACTGCCTGGCCAACATTTCCTTTTGCCCCACAAAATGGTGGATTCACTATTTTGTAGACTACGTGGCTAGTTATTTGTTTCATCTTTAGCATGTTTGACAACTTGGTCGATAATTTCTACTATATGTAATTTATGTTCAGTTTTAAAGTCTCCTTATCGATTACTTATGAAATTATTTTATACTATCTGCTAGTGTTATACGTATTAGGATAATCGGTGAATAACTAAGAGGGGGTGGTGAATTAGTTACCAATTGTTGCAAGGTGTCTGCCCTTGGTCTCCTTGTGTTGTGCAGCATAGCATTTGGGTTTGTGACATGGCTTAACCACCTCCTATGGATTTTAAAATTTTTGTGGTTGTATAGGGAATTAATAGGTTGATCTTTTGGTGCAATGGTAAACACACTTGTAACAATTGGTATCAGAGCTTGGTCACAGGTTCAAACCCCTCACTTGCGCTAGGGGGGATTTTTGCAAGGTGTCTGCCCTTCATCTCCTTGTGTTGTGCAACACAACGCTTGGGTTTGTGACATGGCTTAATCACCTTCTATGGATTCTCAAATTCCAATGGTTGTATCGGGAATTAACAGGTTGATCTTTTGGTGCAATGACAACCATACTTGTAATGACTACAAAGAGGCTACAACCATCTCAAGAAAAATGGACAACAATCCAATAGAGTGAACTGCTAGAAATAGCATCTACCATGCCTAATTAAAGTTTCAGTTAAGCTCAGTGCCAGAGGACTAAATCCTCTTCTGAATCCAATTTGATCACCAATGATCAACCAGTTCCTCTGCTTAAATGATATTACAATATTCGTGCATTACATTCCTTGACCATGAAATTTCCAATAACCATGATACTTTACAAAGAGTTTCTACCTCTTATTTATAGAAACCCTAAGGCCTAAACTGATTAAGTTGGCCACCTAAAAGATATTACAATAAGATCATTATATGACTCCATATTACAATGATATCCCATGTCGGCTTAAGACCCAAACAATAATAACAAATCCATAAATCCTCTCAAAATATCCTGGTAATGGGTAGAGTACACGTTAGCATGATACCGGTCCATAATCTAAATAGGTACCGAACCTATTCCTGGGTCCACCACACCAAAGCAATGTCTTCAAGTAGTTGAAGCACAATCAAAGAACATCTTTAGCATCCTGAAATCCATGAAGAAGCTGCACCAACACCAACTATGCATCCTATCACAATTCCTTAATGAAAGCTCTATCGATAAAGCCTTAAACCAGTGTCGGTAAGGATTTACCAAAGTGTATGATAGCATCTAATTACTAAGACAATACCAACTGACCAAAATATACACATGAAATCAAATATACTTCACTGATCCAAACATGCCGGAAGTGTCCAACAGATAGTCTCTTCTGCCGATAACACTAGATCTTCTACTGGTAACCAAAACTTGTCTTTCAATAACCAACCATAATAGCTAGTGTTGACATCAATGACAAAACATCAATGCAACACATAATCAATTCATCCATTATGCCAAAAACCTTCCCCTTAGGCATTAATGGCAACACTAGATGTGAAAAAAATCTAAGTACCAAGAAATGCCAAACAAGTCTCCCCCTGTGGAAGACAGCCAACAATCAATAGTTTTCCCCCTGTGAATGATATTTCTGTAAGGTTCCAAATGATTTTTCACATTACTATCACTCCCCCTCTAACATCAATGCTAGAAATATGACACAAATATCAAAGAAATGATATAAACCTCTGAATCTCAAAGCTGACTAATCCCCTTGAGTAGGAGCACCACTCATCAGTGCCGGAATGAATAATGTCTCTAGTAATACATGTTGAACTGATGAAAAAATTCATCAATCAAGTCAATGTTGGAGGGGTAGAAACCTCTAGCTAGACTCTCAAATACTCAAATGATTCCTTTGACAATGGTTTAGTGAATATGTCTGCAATCTATTCTTTAGTGTTCACATAAACCAATTTGACTTCCTTTGCTTCAACTTTGTCCTTCAAAAAGTTATACTTTATTGAAATATGCTTAGTCTTGGAGTGAAATACCAGATTATTAGACATGTCAATAGCTTTAGAGTTATCATAGTAGATAACTATCGGTTCACTATAATTTACCCAGATATCCTTCAACATTTACTTCATCCACAAGACTTGAGTGCAATTAGTTGATGCTGCAACATACTCAGCTTTTGCAGTAGATAAAGAAATGCATGATTGTTTTTTGTTGATCAATGAAACCATTTTCTTTCTAGGAAAGAAAGCTCCACCGGAAGTGATCTTCTTGTCATCAGTATCACCTGCCCAATTTGATTCAATATATGCACATAAAGTGAAATAATCATTTCTAGAATACCATAAACCATATTATGTTGTTCCTTGCAAATACCGGAATATCCTCTTTACTACACATTCATGATTTTATTTAGGATTACTTTGATATCTTGAAACAATAATTACTACATTCATAATATTAGGTCTAGTCTGAGTTAGATATAACAGACCACCAATCATAGACTTATACCTTGTCGGATTTACCAGTGTAGAAGTATCCTTGATAGATAATTCTTCACTTGTATATATAGGAGTACTTATTGGTTTGGAATTCTTCATACCAAACTTTATTTACAATTCCCTTAGATACTTATTTTGACAGATAAAGATTCCTTTGTCAGTTTGAGTAATTTGCAAACCTAAGAAAAATTTCATCTCACCAATCATGGACATTTCAAATTCATTCTTCATGTTAGAAAATTCCATGCATAATTTATCTTCTCCAAAAATAATATCATCAACAAAAACTTCAATAATTAGAATATCATTATTAGTGGTCTTTTAATATAGATTACTATCAACACTGCCTTTAGTAAAACCAAGCTTCAAAAGATATTTATCCAACCTTGCATACCAAGCTCTAGGAGCTTGTTTCAAACCATATAAATCTTTCTTCAATCTACAAACCATATCTTTATCATCTGTCAATGAAAATCCATCAGGTTGCTCAATGTAAACTTCTTCCTCAAGCTCACCCTTCAAAAATGAACATTTAACATCCATTGATAAACCTTATAGTTCTTATAAGCTGCATAGGCAAGAAATAGTCTAACAACTTCAATTCTAGCTATAGGTGCAAATGTCTCACCATAATCAATTCCTTCCATTTGAGAATATCATTTACAAACCAATCTAGCCTTGTTCCTTATAACTTTACCATCCCCATTCAATTTATTTCTAAAAACCCATTTAGTTCCAATAACATTCTTATTTTTAGGTCGGGGAACTAAAGACCAAGTTTCATTCTTCTCTATTTGATCTAATTCATCTTCCATAGCCTTTAACCAATGTTTATCCTTAAAATATTCAATAATAGTTTCCAGTTCAACTTGAGAAATAAGACATACCTCTTCATTTGCCAGTTTTCTTCTTGTCATAACTCCCTTGTTTCTATCTCCAATAATTTGATCTTCAGAATGATTTAATCTTGCATACCTAGGTGTCTTTTGAAGTTCAAGTTCACTGCTCTGATCATCAGTCACAGTTGAATTTTTTGATTGTGCTGGTGTAACTATCTTAGCTTCTTGCACCATTTGAGACATTGTAAGCTTAGTTATGATCATTTCCAGTGTTGGTTCTCTGTCATATGATATAGAATGATTTGTGTACTATTAATCCACTTTCACATTAGCACTCTCCACAATTTTCTGCAGTCTTTTGTTATAACATCTATATACTTTTCTCTGAATTGAATACACAAGAAATATCTCAATTTCACCTTTGATGTGAACTTTGTTGAATGTGTAGATTGTTACAGTCACTGCTTCTCTCTAGTAGATATGAGGCAATTTGGCTTCCATTATCATATATCTAGTTGCATCCAAAATAGTTATGTTCTTTCTTTCAACTACTCCATTTTGCTAAGGAGTCCTAGGTGTAGATAGTTGTCTCCTGATTCCATTTGTCTCACAATAACTATTAAGTTGATGAGAAGTGAATTCACCTCCATGATCTGATCTTAGACATTTGATTTTAAATCTAGTTTCAGTTTCAATCTTCTCTTTAAAGATCTTGAATTTCTAAAAAGCTTCAGACTTCTCCCTTAGAAAAGTCACCCACATCATTCTAGAATAGTCATCAATAATCAACATGAAATACCTATCACCTTGAAAGCTTCTATTCCTTGCTGGACCACATAAGTCAGTGTGAATCAAATCAAGTACATCATTCGATTTGTCATGTATGCTCTTAAAACAACTTCTAACTTGCTTACCCAATTGACATTCCTTACATACCGGATTATGAGGCTTCATAATCTTAGGTCTATCTCTAACTGCCTTAGTTGAACTGATCTTAACAATACAATCAAAATTAAAATGACACAACCTCTTATTCCATAGCCAACTCTTATCAATATGAGCAATCAAACATGTCTTATTACTAGTGTTGAAGTGGAAGATATTACTTCCTATCTGAATACCAGTTGCAATCTCCAAACCAATCTTATTAATGATTTTGCATTTTCTATCTTTAAACTGAATTTCAAAACCCTTATCAACCAATTTACCAACACTCAAAAAATTATGCCTTAAACCTTCTATATAATAGACATTATCAGTGTTATGCTTGCCATCCAAAGAAATAATACCTCTACCTTTGATCATACATGCCTTGTCATCTCCAAATCTGACTTGATCGCCATTGTATTCTTGCAAGGACATAAATTTTCTTTTATCTCCATTCATATGATGTGAGCATCCACTATCAATTGCCCATTCATCCTTATCTTCAACTTTTGTTGCTAGGGCCTTTTCTTCATTCTTTATAGCTGGTTCCGGTTCATCTTCCTTGAAAGCATATAACACCCATTCCTTTCCATTTCCAGATCCACTAGCAAAATCTTCTATTGGTTCATCTCCAGAGTCATTAGTTACTCCTTCCTCATCTTCTATGTATCATTGTTTACTCTTCTTGAATCTATATCTATTCTGGTTAGGCTTAAAATATTTCTTAACTCTTTCCTCAAACCTTGCATTCCTTTTAGGACATCTAGATGCAAAATGACCAATCTTATTACATGCAAAACATTTAAAAGGTCCTTTTCCTTCATACTTACTTCGAGTTGATCCTTTAGGTATACTTCTAGCAAATAAGGCTTCAAGTTGCTCAGGTTCTTCATCTTCTTTCCTCATGTCTTCCAATTCTTTTGCATATAGGGCTTTCTAATCACTTTTTTCAGTAGATGTTGATGATGATGCATAAAAAGAAGGTTCATACTTTACAGCTCCAGAAGATCCAAATTATTCAAGCTCAAAAGAAGATAATTTCCCAATCAAAATGTCTCTGTTAATTGAGGTGTTTGCCATTGTTCTTAACTCATTAATTGTAGTTGCCTTCATCTTGTAAGCCAGTGGAAGGGCTCTCAAGACTTTGGAAACTATTTCATCTTCACATAGAAATCCTCCACAACATTGAATTCCCATAAAAATCTCATTTACTCTTTCCATAAACACAACAATTCTTTCATTATCTTCCATTTTCAAGTTTTCATATCTTACCCGGTAACCATCAAGTTTAGCAGTTTTGATAGTAGGATCACCATCATTCAAAGTTTGTAATTTGTCCCACATAAACTTAGCTGATGATTTTTCAGTCAATCCCATAATCTGCTGATCAATAAGTGCACACAAGAGGGCTTCTCTAGCTCTGCAATCATTTTCAATATTCTTATCCAGGTCTGCAGGAGCAAGATTGCCAGATGCTAGATCATAAGGTGTGTATCCTTTCTCAGTGATCTCCCAAATATCCTTGTCAAGACATATAAGATGAGTCTGCATTCGAATTTTCCATATCCCATAATTTGTTCCATCAAGCTTAGGGATTTCTCTTTTGTAAATAGTTGTCGGTGGATTAGAAGTGTTAGTTGCCATAGGATCTACCTCAAGTAGTTAAGCTTCTACAAAAGAGGACCAAAGCTCTGATACCAATTGTTAGGATAACTGGTGAACAACTGAGAGAGGGGGTGAATCAGTTGTTAATAGATTATAACTTTTAATCCACAATACAACCTTAAACAAATTAAGTACCAGTAAAACATATACAGATACCGTTAGGAATAGATATCAGTAAACAATACAACTTAACAATTAACCAGATGATCAATGCAAAGAAACCATACCACATAACACCATGATTTGTACGTGGAAAACTCAGAAAGGGAAAAACCACTGTGGGAAGCTTACTCACAATCAGATGATAGTTCTGTAGAAAGTATGTGTTAGAATGAGGGGTGTGCACTTGCAGGAAGGAACACTGCCTAGAGCATACTGTTCATTATAAAAGAGTCTCACTAACTACAGAGAGGCTACAACTATCTCAATAAAAATGGACAACAATCCAATAGAGTGAACTGCTAGAAATAGCATCTACCATGCTTGATTATAGTCTCGGTTAAGCTCAGTACTAGAGGACTAAATCCTCTTCTAAATCCAATTCGATCACCAATGATTGACCAACTCCTCTTCTAAATGATATTACAATAATCGCGCATTACATTCCTTCATGATGACCTTTCCAATAACCATGATACTTTACAAAGAGTTTCTACTTCTTATTTGTACAAACCTTAAGGTGCCTAAACTGATTAGGTTAGCCACCTAAAAGATATTACAATAAGAGCATTACATGATTCCATATTATAATGATATGCCATGTCGTCTTAAGACCAAAACAATAAAAACAAATCTATAAATCCTCTTGAAACATCCTAGTAACATGTAGTGTACACATTAGCATGATACTGGTCCATAACCTAGATAGCTACCAGACCTATTTTGGGTCCACCATAACAAATCAATGTCTTCAAGTAGTTGAAGCATGATCATAGAACATCTTCAGCATCCTGAAATCCATGAAGAAGTTGCACCAACACCAACTATGCATCCTATCATGATTCCTTAATGAAAGCTCTGCTAGTAAAGCCTTAAACCAGTGTCGGTAAGGATTTACCAGAGTGTATGATAGCATCAGATTACCAAGCCAATACTGACTGACCAAAACATTCTCATGGAACATATAACACATGAAATCAAATATCCTTCACTTATCCATAGATGTTGGAAGTATCCAACAGATAGTATCTTTTGCCATTAACACTAGATCTTCTACCAGTAACCATCCATAATAGCTCATGTTGACATCAATGACAAAACATCAATGCAAAACATAATCAATTCATCCATTATGCCAACAATACAAAGAGTCTAGTGGTGTCTTCAATTATCTTTCCCCATTCCCTTTGATGACATGTAATGGATTGTTTATATTGTAACAATAATGGATTTCTAAAACCTAACCTCCTTGATTAATCTTGTTGATCTATCTTAAATGAATCATTGACATACTTGCATCATCATGAAGGAGAGAAAATTGTCTTCAATCCAAGTCTTCATAATTTACACATCTGCATTCCATATCTCACGTCTTAATTTCATTGCATATCAAAATTGTATTATTACATAAATCAATGCTATTCCTTTTAGAGTAGACTTAATGATATGACATGTTCAGAGAAAGGATTATATTTATTATATTTAAATTAACATATAAAGTGTATTGGTTTGTAGACATATACAATATATAGAGAAAAACATATAAATTGTAAACATAAATGACACAAACATATAAATCATAAACATAATTGAGACAAACAACGTATGAAGATCGGCTATGTAACCATAGAAATGAACTATTTTATAAAAAGAGCATAGTCATACAGGAACAGTTATACAATTTTAATGAGAGGACCTCCTCTACATTAGGAAATCTACTTTGTATCCTGACAAACCTCGGTGCTAGCCAAGGACTATCATAACTAATGAAAAAGCGGGTGTAGTCCATAATAAGGAGGTTTCATGGAAAGAATGTCGTGACATCCTCGATACTCTCATCAGAGTGTGGCACCAGGGCCCATCCATGTCTCCAATGGGGTCTGTCAGTACACATTATGTGAAACCGAGGGAGAGTGACTGGCCAGTACATAAGGGTGAAATACATTGGCCATATTTGCCTATACAAAGTGACCATCCCCGAAGTCGACGTTCGGGTGAACAAATCACCTCTTCTATATGCACAATATACATATTGTCCTCAGTATAATGTCTTCCAATTTGAACCGTCCACTCACTGGCACGTCTGGGAGTTATCATTCAGATAATATCCGCAATAAGGATATTTGGGAGGAGTTGAAATAACGTAGACTCCTCGTCATTCTCTGCCAACCTCTGTAGCAGTCTGCATATACATATAATAAGAGTGTTAGTAATTTAAATATAGCATTCAATAAATTTAAGACATAAGAGTGTTAGGCACTAAAAAAATGCAAGACATAATCACACCATAAGAGTATTAATTATTTAACTAGAGCATTCAATAAATTGAAGACATAAAAACATAATACTGAAAATTAAGTTGCATAAAACCTGCACCTGTTGCTTGACGTGTATGTGAAAGCCATTGAGGGATAAAAAATGGCAAAAAAAGGGACCTTCATACAAAGATACATTATAAAAGATGGTTAGGTACAGTAATAGTAAACATTACAATGCAACTACAATAAACAAAGTTGTTCCGTATTACGCAACAGGTTGAATGAAGAATGGCTAAACATGAAACACATATATGACATACTTACAAACAAAAATTTTAATCTGAACAAGTAATACCAAAATTAGTATTAGTGAGGATCATTCTGTGATCCCTGTCCACGTAAAAGACCATCAAAAGCTAATCACTGACGATGACTCCTATGGCCAGGTGTTGAGGGGGTGCCAAACATTGTCACACATAAGTGTGGATCACTTTGATTGACTACAAGACATAATGACTAAATAAACGCGTTCAACATTCACATATTTAGAAACCACTTACAAGTGACACTAGAGTACCAACCTGTATTAGACACAACCGATGCAGTGGCAAGGACATGCGACTCCGGTGCTTGGTCCAATTGCCTTTTTCCCTTTCTCCTCCTAGAAGTATCAAAGGGGAACTCAAAGGTGACAGATTACTGAACATCATGACAGATCTCACTTGTAGTACTCTTCCTATGTTGCCACTGATTGTGACAACAGACCTAACTTGCATTGAACCAAGGTCGTATACGTTTGGTGGTTGTATTGGCTAGATCACTAGAGGGAATAAAAGAAAATGACATGGCACTAACATTCTAAAGATCATCCATGAACCTATCTAGATAGCCTACAAATGCCATTAGTTTATCACCTGAACTTAGCATTGTTTGCGACAAGCATGTTTAACTCTCTGCTTGCTTTGTTCCAAATTACAGTGTCCACATCCTCTAAATTTGTATGGGCATTTAAATTGCTATTGACGATAGGTTCAGGTGTTGGGTTTTCATTTGTATTAGCAGATGTTGGAGTCGACATAGGAATAGGATCTATATGAAACAAGATCTTAGAGTGAACTACACATGTTTTAAGTTAGCAAAGATCAACATTCATGAACATCCACTTACCCAGAACACGTGAATCATGGAATGATCATTGTAACAAACTTCAATGCATGCTTGCAAATGTTTCCTTGTAAACTCCACAGACATTGACAGATGTAGAAGTTATCCCCAAATTTCCTAACCACATACCAATTGCATGAGGACTGACTTTTCACCGAGTACCAACTAGGAGTAGTGTCATCTAGAACACAATCAGCATCAGCACTTGCCTTTTCCCTCTCCATACTAGTTTGCAAATGTGTCAACTTGTAGTTTTTGATAAATCCAAAATCTTGCAATTCTCACTTATGCTGGTAGAATGGTTCCACTTTATACACAATATAAAATACAGATTGTCCATCCTCCTCGAGCATGTCTTTTTATAATCTCTTAGGTGCAGAGACTTTAATTTTCCATGGTATGATTCGATGGCATTATTTATGTCCTTTAGCATGAGAAAAATTCATGAAGTTTTTCTCCCACATAGCTAGCCAAAAAAAATAGAAAAAAAGAAATTAAAAATAGCAGTAAGATGTCAACTACCAAACGACAACCGAAATGGGTAACAAGTCATAAAGCCAAATATAAGGTAATTTCCAACTCACAAATACGATGTTCTCCTTGACACCATGTGTTGTAGAAGTACTCTAGAAAATGTGGCTAATCACTAAATTCAGCAAAGAAAGTGTGCAGCTCCTACACAATGCTCTCTTCACTTTCATGCATTGCCATCATTATCACCCCTAGATGGTGAAAATATCCATTTCTCTTTCCTTCATTGCATACTTGTACACATTCTTCAACCATGCTCGATGCACATGTCAAATACAAAGTATGACACAACATTAAAAAACACTCTTGTTACAAACAAAATGTTTAATTGAGCCTGCTCATTTGATATAAAATGTAGGCCAGCGTATCATAATGTTTGATTTCATGTAGACAAATATTTCTCTCTTGCTCTTATTGTATCACATGAATCTCTACACTCGCATCATCCGTGATAAATGCATTGATCCTCCAATCAGGCCTCTTTTCCTTTTCTCATCTCCGCAACTCCATCAACCACACCTAAATATCCTTGATCTTGTTCCTCGATGTTACAGCCCATGCAATACGCACCCTCGATTGATGCTCATCCAATACAAGACACAAATACAATTGATACTATTTTAGACAACAAACAAGAAGATCATGAGCATCCACAAATCAAATGGGCTACTTGAAAATAGGTTAAGTTTGAAGAGACTTACCCCGTATTTGTTTGTTACAAATATCGAATCCATTGAGATGATTGAGTCATGCGAGAATTGAACCATCATGTCAAGCATCCAAGATGTTCGTATTCCCATAATGAAAGGTTTGTCGGCACCTTTTGTCTGTTGGAAAAAAACATAAAAAATTAGCCTCATCTTGTTTTTTCTATTCTAAGATGCTACTGGCATCGTGCACATGCTTTCATGACTGAATAGAACGCACCCTTGTCACTGCATTCATAATATTCTTGCATGTGACGAATGAATCTCTCTTCTTCAACATGTCGTGAAAAATGGGATCAACAATATGTCCATCCATAATAGCATCAATGCTCACATCCATCAGCAACAACCTCTCTATATATGTTTTGCATTCATCTGAAAGGTTTGGTGCAAATTGAGAGTGTAGCTCAATGCTGGTATCATCCACACCAGGACAAGCTTCACCATTCTTGTCTACATGCAATAGTTGCTTCAATATCAAGATGACCACATCTAGCCTACCATATAACACCTTAACAATGAAGTGGCATGTACAACCTCATTTTTTCTGATATGTCCGAGCAGGCTTCTTATTTGGTGACTTTTTCCTATTGTCATCTGGTCCATATGAACACGAATACCTCCAAAAAAAACTTTCGTATTATCAACAACAATCTTAATGTCATTAAATCTAGACAAAGAGTAGGAAAGAATGTGTGTACTAACTAGTTGTACATCTTTGTTGTATGTGTGTTGTGCACAACACTATCGTGCTCACTTTGCTGCTTTCAAAGAAATTGGGTTTCAACACCTTCACGCAACGATTCCCCTCTGATGAATGCATCCAATCTACCAAGTGGAATTGCTGCATAGAGGTCTGCCATTGAATCATTTTCGACACAAATTGGTGTCCACTGAATATGCCTTGAAGAGAAATGACACAAACCTTCACCAACATCTTGAACTTCCAATACCATAATGTCTTGCCATTTTCAGTGGTTTCCAATCCTGGTCCTATAGATATCGAACAAAGATAGAGACATTATCAAAAAATAGCCACAGTGATGATATGTTCAGTGTGATAGTTTTTTGAGATAGTGGTTGATGTCAAATGTGTTTGCCATGATATTGGTCACTTGGTACAAATGACTTCATAGAGCTACATTACATGCCCACTCAATCAATGAATCATGTTAAATGCAATCCTCTACAAGAAGATCATTTTCTTTGGTAATTAAGCTAATTGACTTAGTACTATCAATTCACCATGTCCACAGTATGTTATACCAATATGTTAAAGATTTCAACATCTTTTCTTCACAAAGGTTCTAAAAATCTACAAACATAACTTCCCCTGAATTGATACCCCTTTTAATTTAGTTTCTAGAAGAACAATATGTACCATCTTGAGCTCCAGATCCATCCTTCACTTCATCATCTTTCTTTTCTTCTAATATTTGAACCTACATCTTTTCCATCTTCTTTATTTGAGTTAGATCAACCTTCTTCTATGAAAGAAAAGACTTGGTATTATTTCCTCTACAAAACTTATTAATATTTTTTGTATTTGTTATATTTATAACATGTAATGTCTTGTGGATCATTTCCACTTCTTGTATTGGATATGCAGTTAGCTGCCTTATGACCAAACTTGTTGCATGTATAATAGTAACTATTTAAAGATTGAGTATTCTTTCATTGTTTACATTCATTAAACCATTCCCTATTATTAGTAAACAAATTCATCTTTTTGAAATAATAATTCAAATGACTTGAATTACCGGACCAATAAAGACAAATATCACTAATAGTTGAAGAAATCACTATTAAATAAGTGATTTTCCTCTAAATTCTAGAGGTACAATTCCCTTGTTTAATGTAATTTAATTTTTTTAGGGGTATGCTTTTAACTAGAAAGTAGAAAAGGAAAAACTAACACCTATACATCAATACTTCACATGAGAGAAAATTTGTATTTGACTACATCAATAATTAACACACATTATGTTAAAAAATTGGCATCAAGAACTCCAAGAAGCATTGGTTCTTTACAAATTGTAATGTCTACCATCTGTCATTAGTACATCTAGATGAAAATGACGTCTTTAAATGTCAAAATATTGGTTCAAGATAAACTCAACCCCAAAGGTAAGAAAGGCCCTAAAATATGACAGAGATTTATGCTATAGTTTAGGTCTACATATTGGAAGAAGACAATCATCCATACTTATCACAAACTTCTGCAGCTCATGTAGACTCAAGGTGAGTTGAAAAATGACCATCAAAGGCGTGTTAGCATTATACACTCAAATGAGAATAGTTGATGTTGTCATTGATGGAAACCAACTAGGAACATGGTTCATAGGATACATCGGCAACATACATCATCTACCGGCATTGACAGGCACTACAAGTTCATTCACACCGGCATCCAGCCTACACCGACAACAGTTCATACTGGAACTCTAAGCCAACTCAAAAGAATATTGTTTTGTATTGTAGTTATATTTGTATAGCTGACATGATGTATTGTAAAGACTCATATATGTATGAGATCTTGAAAGTCATTATGAAATGTAATTAGGTAATTTAAGGAAATGATATATAATATTTGATAGGTTATGATAGTGAATCAACTATATATGCATTTTGATGTAATTATCATATGAGTGAATAAGAGAAGAGAAGAGAAAAGAAAGGTTTATGGAAGAGGTATCAGATAGAGCTTAAATTGGTACTGAATCCAACATTGCAGATGTTATTTTAGCAATACGTTGTCATTGGATTTAATCATCCAATTTTGTAGTCAATGTGACTTCTACTTTTGTATTGAGCAGTGAGCTCTAGGCTGTTGGCCTTCCTGCATGTGTAGGCCCCTATTGTACAAGTAATATTTATTCATATTGGCCAGTGAGTAAATATTGTGGGTCACAAATCCCATCGAGGTTTTTCCCCTACCGGGTTTCCTTGCAAAAAATATCTATGTTATGGTGTGTATTGATGGTTATATTTTTGTTTCTCTTTACTACATTGTTGATATATTAAGTATCTAACAATTAGTATCTGAGCCTAGTCCTCCATTTGCAAAAGCCTAACAGCTCGAGAAAGATTCTGGAACCGGTACCGATGGAAAGTTTGAGACAACAGTTGGAAGGAGCTCTTGAAGATTTTGATGCAAAAAAATTAAAGAATATCAAACTGGAAGATGAACTCAGAACTACTCGAGAATTCATCAAAGCACTTCAAGATAACCTGGTTATAGCAAAGAATAAGAGAAAAGAATTATATGTGCAATTGCAAAACCAAGATGATGAAGAAAAGGAAACTCTTAGAGATATTGCAAAAAAATTGAGACAAGAGAACAATTTCATGAAGAATGAGATGCAAGATTTAACCATGAGACTATGTAAGGATATTGAAGATAGAAAAAGGAATAAAGAAGATTTGGCCAGAAGACTTAATGAAAGGTCAGATAAATCTCTAAGGCTCGATTATGAAAATGATATGCTCAAAACAGGTTTGATTCATATGCAACATGACAAAGAGGAACTTATGAGACAAGTTAGCACTCTGGAAAGTGAGTTAGCCGTTGCAAATGAATACAAAGACAAATTCAAGAAGAGTTTGGATAAGCTTGATGATATGTTGAAAAGTTAGAAACCTGATGGAGAGATAGTTGGACTTGGATTTGAACAAGGAGAAATTTTCAGAACTGCAAACAATCATGATCACAGCAAATCAGTAAGGCAACTTAATGCTTATAAACTCAATGGAAAATGTTTTAATTGCAACAAATTTGGTCATAGAGAAAATCAACACAGAGTTAGGAATAATCAGAACACAAACTCAACCAATGGTCAATGTTCCAAATGCAATAAAAATGGTCATAACTCAGACAATTGTAGAATGAATGTGGAATTCTATGTTTGTGGTAGATTTAGATATTTATCTAATCAATGCAGAATTTAAACCGGTCAAGGTTATCGAAAAGTTATTCAGAGAAACAATGTAACTTGTTATGCATGTAACAAGATTGGGCATATTGCAAAATTTTGTAGAAGCAAGAATGTACCAGTGAACAACAAAGGATCTAATGACAAAGCTAAAGAAAAGGTGAATGAAATCAAGCAAGAATTTTCTAAACAATGGATCAGGAAGAGAAATCAGAGGAATGATGAAATTGTCTCTGCATTGGCAGAACAGAGCAATCTTGCATCAACAAGAGATTCTTCATCTCACTAAGGAATACTCCTTAGGGGTAAGGTAACTAATTGAAAATCATGCATTTACCCTCAGTTGATGGTAAGAAGTTATAATTCTTCTTTACCGACAGATATGTGGAGTTTTCACTTTGCCGGCAAAGCATTTATTGTGGTTGTAAGTTAACATTTTGGTTATAAAGGCAATGTAACTTCTCATTTCAACTCACCTAGAATTCAAGCATTCAAAGAGAGCGAAATTGAGTAAAGGCATCCCAAAGGCAAAGAAGCAAAAGGTTTTTCAGAGCATTCAAGGATTTCTCCGCTAAAAGGTATTTATCTTACGTAATGGCTTCTTCATCCTCCGTTCATGAATTTGTTACAAACCCTACCATTGTGGAGAACATAAAATGATTGCATACATACATTGTAACATTGAAAGTTTAGGGTTTGAATATTTGAAGAATATATTCATAAATGTTATTACTCACAAACATGGGGTAGTTAAACCGGAACACAACATAGTTGAAGATTTAGGGTTCATTGACATCCTCCATATCCCAGAATTCTCAGATGAAAGCATCCGCTATGTTATTAGTAGGGTTCATAGTGAATTTATGTGGTTAGACTCAGTATTTAAGATCACTGAGGAAGCTATAAGACCTATTACTGGTTTACCCTCCACCACCACTAGGCCTAAAAAGAAAAAGAAAATTCCAAACAAAGAGGTTATGAGCTTAACCAGAGCTACATTTGACAACCAGTCACTTAGGGTCAATGATATAAAAGATAACAATGTTAAATTTTCAAGTATGGTCATTGGTTATAGAATTTCTCATTCTACCATACTAAATTTTGTATCTAGTTTATGCATTTATAGTGCTCATGAGATGTTCTTGAATAATGAAAAAATTGACATCTGTGAATGGTTAAAGGATCAATTGCTAGAGAATTTGGATAAAATAAATAAGAAGGGAACCTTTAAATTTGGAAATCTAATTGTGTTTAATGCTTTACTTCTCAAAGGTGATTCCCAGTATTGGACATAAGGATTTTGCCTATGATGTTTCTGTTGGAAAACGGATAAAGGAGGCAATTACCGGCATGGGATCTGATAGTGATAAACTGGTAAAAGAGTATTTGAAGAATTTTCAAGCTAAAATGAGACAATGGGAAATGATTTCCCAAAGCATTGTTGATAAATATGACAAACAAATATGATTTGTTATCAAAAGAGATGAAATTTGCATGTAGGCAGTCACACCTAGAACTGTCTACATTACAGAGATGGGATATGAGGTGGATTCACACATCTTAGATTCATATGCTAGAATAATCCTAGATGCTCCACCAGAACCAATAGAGGAGATATTTGGTAATGCTGAAACTATAGAAAGTGGTGTTTCTATGTAGAAGTAGAGAAAGAAAAGAGAAAAATTAATAAAAGATGCTTCTAAATTTGTAAAAGATATTGCAGAGGGGTTAATGAATCTTAGTGGTATTGCTACAAGTGTAAGAGAAAGTAAATTAGAATAGAAATCGGTAGCACATATCTCTCTTGTGGCTATCTCATCTGATTTTGATAGTAGTAAGGCAACTAAATTCAAAAGAGTGGATAGGAAGAAAAGAAAACCCTCACTGGCACCTGCTCCATCTCCTAAGAAATCAAGGACACTCTCAAAGAAGCAACAGGCTGTAAGAGAGCCTAGTGGTCCTAACAAGAAAGTTACTCCAAAGAAGAAATCTGAATCAAAGGAACTAGATACTCTTTCATCAGAAGAGTTGATCAATGAAATCACCCAAGATGGTAACCTCAACAATGTAAATAAATTTTACCATTTTTTTAAAGATTCGGATCAGGAAACTATAGAGGAAAGTATTATTTTATATCTAGATATCTACAAGAAGGTTCTTATTGAAGTTGTAGATGTTCTACCAAATGATTTGTACTTGAGATTAGAAGCCAAGAGAATGTCTCTTATGGAACTTGATAAGAAATTAAAGGCAAAAGCTCTATTAGTTGTGCATCCTGTTAATTCTAGGCAGGAAATTGATGACCTTATATCTAAAGCCAATAGAACTATTTTTGTGATTGGTCACTGGCAAGTTAGTCTTGTTGTTGGCAAAGTCAAATAAATTGCAGATGAAACAGCTAATAAGTGGGACATATGTTTTTTTGAGAGAGAAAAGAAAGAAGAGAAAGACAGAAAAAAGATGGATAAGTCATTTACTAAGGTATATCAGAAAATAGATAAAGGTACAGGAAAAATTGGCAGTATACCGGATATTACAGTTAAGGATAACTTACCACCACCAGCACAGGACACCCCACCAATGATTTTAGAGGCACCGAAACCAACGGATAATCAGCCTAAAGAAGATAAGTCAGAGGAAGTAAAAGCAGATAATGTTGATTCAGAGTTAGACATTCTTTTTACCATGAATGTGGACACCTAGGATTTTAATATTGTAATAGACAAAGAGACGGGTGAAGTTAAGACATCTGAATGCATCCCTAATGATACTCAGCTTAACACTAAAATACCGACAAAAGCAGAAGTAGGAATTGGAACAGAAATAGGGCATGAATAGAATATATCTGAACTAGTAGATAGTAAGACAAAAAGTAAGGTTGAAAACAAGAATAAGAATATGGAATAAAAAGTGAATAAAGAAGAGGATAAGGATGGAAGCAAGGAAGCATAAGTGGTTAAGGTAATTGTGCAGACATGCGGAGAAGAAAAGAAACCAATTGTAGAACCAAGCACTCCACCTAGCACTTTTACTATGGATTACAGACCATCAAATGTCACAAATGTACTCTTAGATTCAATAAAAAGGATTACAGAATGCAATGCCTTAGCATTTAAGGCCATTGATGATTCTTTACCAATTTTGCAAATGATTGCACCGGCATGTAAAGTTGATCATATTGATGGATCTTTAGGTAAATTGGACACATTGTCCAAATTCATTGCTTCTAACATTCAAACTTTGAAGAGACCATTAAGGAAAGGGTAAATAAGGGAAAATATTATTTCTTTGACAAAACAATAAAGGACTGTACTAGATAGATTGATTCTTTGTTACCGACACTTAATTCCACCATTCTAGAATACAAAGAGTTGTACAAGGAAGCATGTAAGCCTCACCATCTAACCAAGGATATTGATGAGGAAATAAGGAAGACACAAAAGGAAATTGATGATATAGCTGATAATATGATTGGTTCTTTGGAACTTACTTCAATTTTGGATCAGGAAATGGAAATCTATGAAGAGAAGATTGAAAAATTAGAAAGGGAGAAAGCAAGGCTAAGAATGAAAACCCAAGAGTTGAAGAACAAGCTTGGTACTAGATTGGACAACTTATTAACAGACCAAAATAAGCTATCTAAGGAATCTATTCAGAAATAGATGCATTATCTCACTGGTATGATCTGGTAGACAAAGACCATAATTTCTGAGAATACTAAGTATTTGCAAGGTCTTAACTTAGTTTTGGCAGACATTTTTTCAGATTGGACATAACTCGTTACATGTTTCTAGGTAAATTTATAATTCCTTTGATTCTTTTGACATTCTTTGTCATTGATGTCAAAGGGGGAGTAGTGTATGATATGAGAAAAATGTACAGAAGGAGATCATTTGTTGAGGGTGACAACTATCAGTTTTTGGATTTTTCTCATGAGTGGTGCCATCAATGCCAAAGGGGGAGATTGTTGGCATTATACACTCAGATGAGAATAGTTGTTGTTGTCATTGATGGCAACCAAATAGGAACATAGTTCACAGGCTACACCAGCAACAAACATCATCTACTGGCACCGATAGGCACTACAACTTCATTCACACTGGTATCTAGTCTACACCGACAGTAGTTCATACCGACACTCTAAGTCGACTCCAAATAATATTGTTTTGTATTATGATTATATTTGTATAGCCGACATGATGTATTGTAAAGATTCATATATGTATGATATTTTGAAGGTCATTATGAAATGTATTTAGGTAAGTTAAGGAAGTGATATATGATATGTGATAGGTTATGATAGCGAATCAACTATATATGCATTTTTATGTAATTATCATATGAGTGAATAAGAGCAAAGAAAAGTGAATCAAGGTTTATGGAAGAGGTATCAGATAGAGCTTAAACTGGTACTGAATCCATCATTGCAGATGCTATTTTAGTAGTACATTGTCATTGGATTTAATCATCCAATTTTGTAGTCAGTGTGACTCCTATTTTTGTATTGAGCAGTGAGCTCTAGTCTATTGGCCTTCCTGCATGTGCAGGCCCCTATTGTACAAGTAATTTTTATTCATATTGGCTAGTGAGTAAATATTGTGGGTCACAAATCCCACCAAGGTTTTTCCCCTACTAGGTTTCCTCCCCAAAATTATTTGTGTTATGGTATGTATTGATGGTTATACTTTTGTTTCTCTTTACAGCGTTATTATTTGTTTACCGGTATATTAATTTAAGTTATAGTTGCAAACAAATTTCATCTACCAATTAGACACTGATTCACCCCTCCCTCTCAGTGTCTTTGGGACTGATCAAGTATCTAACAAGGTGCTCCATGTACCTACAATGGTGAGTCATTTCTAACATAGTATCACCTAAGACTTTTTCTATTTACCATAACAAGATGTTTTATAACATAGTGGGTAAGTACCTAAAATAGTGCTACTGCTAATTTTACAAAATTATTCCTATTGTCTATAATAGTGTCATAGAAGTGTAGTTTCAAGTGACATATGCAAAAAAAGAAATTGTAGATAAGGAGAAAAACTAATTCCCAATGTGTTGGAGTATGACAACCATGTTCTCTCCAATCTCCATTACTTTGACAATGGGTGATGTCAAGAGCTAGTTATCATCGGAGTTGAGTAGTATGCGGAAGGGATCCAGATTCCCATTCCTAACCCCTATCCTAAACACCTCCCATGCCTCCTGGATGAAGTTCTTCCTCCTTTCCCGTGCTGCCCTTTTTTGGGCAATTTACTCGTCTTCACTGTCTGACTCCTCCGATTTAGAGGAGATGTAGTTGGTGTGGTTAAAATAGATGTCAAGGGTCCTTACCCAACAATCAGAATCCAACTCTAGAATGGCATTTTCTAGGGCTTGTCCATCAGACGGGTAGACAAAGTCGTTGATCCTCTGTATGCTCACTTCCTTTGAATCAAACATGTCAACCATAAGGCAAATGACAACCTCATAAACAAACCCATCACACCAATGTCGAATACCACCCAATATACCATTAGCCACCTGCCATACAACATTCCAGACCACATTGTTTCCTTGAAATGGTTGGTTGCATTGGGCCTGGATCGATTCCTCTCTACAAAGGCAACTGAGAGCAAAATGATGCACCATCGGTTGAAATAGATATTTCCAAGCTTAAGACTACAATTTGAACCATTCCTTATATAAAGTTTCAGAATTTCTAGAGAATTCTAGAGACCAAAATAGGCCCAGATTCCAATCAAGGTTCATCCGAATAGCATATCTTTACTATTTTGAGAACTTGTCAAGTCCTTAGTCATACATCTTTATCTAACCGGCCTGATACCAATCTACCAAAGCACATGAAAAAAAAAAGGTATTCTAAGAACTTGTCAAGTCCCTAGTCATACATACTTTATCTAACTAGCCTGATACCAATCTACCAAAGCACATGAAAAAATAAAGGTCTTTGGTTTGTCCTTCCACTAAGGTATGGCCTACCTCTAGCTAAAACAAAGCTCCCATGCTTGATCCACATTCACCGACATCCGATGCGCAATCATAAGAGAGCATGAGATCCGTGTTGGTTATGTGTGCACCTTGGGCCATAGAATTACCCATCAAAAGTTTCCATGATGGCCCAGGTACCTTCATGCTTCTTATCCGATCCCTGACTTGACTTTGCAGACCGATTTAGCCAAATCGTCCTTTACAATCTATTTCAGCTCATTCTGCCAGTCAAAAGTCAAGATTTTCTCATTGTATGATTCAAGTGAGACACCAACATTAGCTAAATAATTAGCTTCTTTTTTTGCTTCATAGAACGTGTGGGAAATTCTATAATTTTGAAATTGGTTAATGTGCATTGCAATATCAACCAAATAGCGATGAAGATTCCAATTGGGTGTCGAGTTGTTGTTAGTGGTGTTGATTATAATTTGTGAGTCCTCCTCTATTTCCACTAATGTAAATCCATTATCAACACAAAAGATGAGACCATTATATGGATACCATTAGCCTCCAACTAAACTCCCTGTCATAAGAATCCAAGTTCTCATCCACAAACACTCATCACAAAACCTTATTATCTCCAAATGTGTCATACGTGGCATACGATCCATAGATGGGGATCCATAGAATCCTCTAGTGTCACCTACATCTCACATATCTATAGGTAAAATGAGCTATTCTTGTTGTGCCATCTCTCAACTAAGACAATTAGTAGTATGAGATTAGCCCAAATTCTAGGCAGGAGAACCACATGACATATTCCTATTGAGCCTAGTGTCAAATGGTCAATATCCATCAACAGGGGTTGCATACTCTAGGTTAGAGGATGCCTCTCCCACAAAATCATCGTATCTAGGTCATCCTACTTTATTTCTCCTAATTTTAGGATTAGGGCATCTCTTTCTTTCTATAAAGCAAGTCTGTATGCATTGTATCATTCTTTCTATAATATTTTCTTTTGAGCAATATGGCATATGTTTCTTGCTACTCCCATTTGTGGAAGGTGTTCTAGTTTTTTGTTTGATCTTGTAGGCTTGTGTTGTAAACTTTTGTGTTACAAAATTTGAAATGGTATTAGAGATATCAAAATTTAACAATGAGGATATAAATATTAAGAGAACATAACTATGCATATAGACCTCTAAATAATCTTGATAAACACTTGCCTATGCATTTTCGATACCACATTAAAGAACACAGTGAAACCAAAAAGTAAAACTTTCCACATTACCATTTTGATACAAAATGTGGGGAAAGATGATCTAGTGGGGTTCCTAACATGAGAAGTATGGGAAAAAGTATCAAACACATTCTTAGAGGAATCTTTCTTCCTATAGAATGGACAAGATTCGTGGGTTGAATGAATCTTATACATCAGTCATTGAGAAGTTTGGCATAGAGTAATCATGTATATGTGAGTTAGGAATACCAATAAACCTTTGATTTCTAGAGTTCATTATTTAGATCCATCCACATTATGTATATCAAATGCCTTATGGACAAATTCATGTTTGAGGTGGGTTCACGATGTTTGTTGGAGCTTGGGAGGTCCCTCAATTATTTAAACATATAGATGCCTTTCCTAACAAACCTCTTTCCTTTAAACTTGTTGATGGAGATTAAAGGGCACTCATTATACTAAAATATCTTGTTCCACCAAATGCAAGAGATAGGGAAATTAAGACCATGCTAAAGAGATTGATCATACCAAGTGAGGTGTTAGGAAACTATTTACCAAGGTTTCCAAATGCTATTAAATGAGTCTATCTCTAAATTTTTGTTTAGATAATCTAATATTTAATTACAATCCTAATGTATAATTTTGAATCTCCAAAGTTCTTGAAATAGGTAAGTTGGACACCCATTGGTGTAGGAGCACCTAGCTTTTAACCATTTTTTATGCATTTTCCATATTTTGATGTGATGATCCATATTTTGGATTTGGTGTTTGAATAATGGGCTAATAAAAGGTCCACATGTGTTTTTGATGGTCATTTGAAGGATAATTTTTACCTAAGTTGTTACTTTTCTCAAATCTAGCCTATGAGCCCTTGTAAGCCTAAAATGGCATAAATTTGCATTATGATGTAAAATGACTTGTAAAGCCTCATTTGGCATTTAGGCATATCATTTTAATTTTAGGAAGTCATCCTAGGAGGTTTAGTATAAGTAAACATGCATAAAAGGAAAAAATGCACATTTGAGCAAAAGTTGTCATTGTTGCTTGACAACTTTTTGCAACTTTTTGATCAACTTTGCATTTTTGAGAAAATTGGTGGTTAGGCAACTGATGATGAGTTGGTTATGACCAAAATGGCATATAAAATTATCTGAGAATCATTTTACATGGGTTGGAACATTTATGAGCAAGTTTGAATAGATTTTGAATACAATTTCTAGATTTTACCTTGTAATTTTGTCATTTTTGTAGCAGTAGTCTGTACCAAATCAATTGACCTTGCTACTATTCTTTCATGGTGGTTTAGTGTATGTTATTTTATTACTCAGGAGGTGTTTGTAATTTCTTTTAGTGCAGGTTTGAGGTGTGTTTACAAATTTGTATTGCTCTCGACCCGAGCAAGGGTTCAAGAGCCCACTTATGGTTCCAACTTGAAATCCCTTGAGTTTTTCTCAATGACCCTTGGGATTCAAGTCATGGAACCCTTGTTCAGTATAAATATGTTTTTTAATGGTATTGAAGTTGTTTGGAAGCAGCTTTCCATCATTTTGTAGGTGATGTGAGTCATAGCCAGGTTAGGAAATTGATGGAAAACGTTGTATTTACTTGCAGGGTTGTGAAGTTGTGAATGTGCCAAGTGTTTGGAATAGAAATTTGATGCAGGAAAGAGTCTCATTGAAGAGGAAGAGGTGTGATAGGGTGTAGAAACCATTTCAACCTTTTGAAGAAGTCTGCTAATTCAAAACCCCTAAAATTGCCATTTTTGGGATCCATACCAGTACGAATAGACCCGATTGTCTACCCTAGTTGATTCAAAATTTTGTCCAAAAGGGTACTCGGATCACCAAAGGTGTTGGAAGGTTCTTTGAGTGAATTTTGATTAATTTCCCAAAAACCAATTGGAAGCAACTATTGAGCACAAATTGATAGGGATCATTCCAAGAGAGTTTGAGTGTTGGAAGCAACTATTGAGCACAAATTGCTAGGGAGATCTCCAAGAGAGTTTGAGTGTTTTTACTTGTCAAAGGACAAGTGAAAAGTGATAAGATCGCACTAAAAAATTATCCAACTACCTTTTGAGTAAGGTGTGACTCTCTTTGAGAACCTCTCCCCACCACCCATGAGGAGCTACATGATATTGTTTATTATTATTCTCTAAAATTATATGAGATGTTGCAATGGAATTGAATAAGGGAGGTTATAAAAGGAATTTAAAAATAGTTTATGTATCATCCTTTTGAAATTAGGAAATGAAAATATGAATAGAATTATTACACTTGTTGAACTCATAGGAAAGAGAAAGTAGGCTTGAAAAACAAGGTATGTATCATCTTTTTCTGAACTCCACAAAGAAATGTTAGATAGTTTATTATTAATTAAAATTCCCCATTGCATTATCATAGGAATGTTGGGAGTGGATGTGTAAAAGGTTGATCTTGATTGACATTTATTTGGATTCATAGTTTGTAATCAGAGTAAATCATCAGATGTAGAAGTCAACAAAGATAGTAAATCATCCAATCATCAACACACATAAAGAACAATCATAACACAAGTAAATGGACCAGAAACAACATCATTAGTGTTTGAGTTTCTCCCTCTAGATGTGAGCTTGTTGTAACTTACCATTCAACACTTCTAACTCAAGCCAACTCTACGAGTGATATCCCATCTTGGGAATTGTATATAGAAATATTGGAATTGATATCCGGAATATAGAATATAGAATATAAGATAGAGAACAATTTCATGCACATAGAATCAAAAGACATTTTTTTGTTTTTTTTCACCATATATATTGAAATCCTCCAATTTCTTACCGAGCTAGATTAGAAACTCAATTGTGCTACAAGAATTTAATTTTATTTGTAGTCATATATATTGAAATGCTTGAATTTGATGTTATAGAACAATTTCATGCACATACAATCAAAAACGTATGTTTTTTCACCATATATAATGAAATGCTAAGAACAATTTCAAAACAAGGAAGATAACAGTATCAGTTTCTATCAACAATTTTTATTTTTGTCCGGTAAAGCTATATTTTATATTAATTCTAAAAATATTTGCATTCTAAAATAAAAACCTCCATGACTAGCCGATTAGACTATCAAAGTCGTTATACATAACGGTCCATACATAATAGTCCTTGCTCCAAAAAATGTTGTATGTTCCATCTCGCTACTCCACGTGAACAGTCACCGTGTCCTCTTCCACATCCATCACTTCCATGTTCCTCACTTGGTTCATTTTTGTCTCCCTGCTAGAGCCTTCACCAAACTGTAGCACACGACCCTTCTTAGTTGTTCCTCTTCCACAAGGTTGACCCCGTCCTTTTGTGCGTGCAGGAACCATTTGTTGCACAAATGCTCTATATTCTAACCAAGGTCCCCATTTTTCCATCTCCACATGCGCTTTCCAGACATAGACCATCTCAAAGTATTGCACAATACCATGCATTCCATCCTATGCTACACTTATTCTCACCTCTTTATCGAATGTGGTGCTCTAGAGAAAGAACGCTCGCAAGGGAGGAGTGAATTCGCTCACGTGAATCCATGCTCAGTCCACACTTTCAAAGTTGTCCATGTCTCGTGCCAAACCTAATAAAGCTTCCATTCCCCCTAGCCATTCCTTCTTGACAAAACATGTTCATGATTTCTCTGACTTTCACAACAGGTCGGAGCTCCAGATACCATGCCATAAATAGAGTCACTATGTCCACATTCCTTATGTACTTTTGTCCACCATCTAGATACTCAAGTCCAAAAATTAACTTCACCACAGAAAGGAATGTGTTGTCTTCATAGATGGACAGGTTAATCAATCTATCATTGCTTATTCCTCCCCAAAATGCGACCTGTGTTTTACTTGTTTGTAAAGAAAAGTTGGCCTCCATATTTGAAATCGAGATACCTATAATTCCAAAACAGACATGCAAATCTATTAGACTAACAACGACGTCTAGAAATTATTTGTATATTTATCAACCTATGTGTTAAATTTTTAGTGCTTTCTAATAACTAAATTCATCTACCACATGTTCCATGTTATTCTACAATCTAAGTACTTGGGTAAATGCACAAAGTTGGGTCCCAATCCTGCATAAGTCCGCGGGTTGGAAAATAAGCCCCTAGAAATGGGTGCCTGAGCCATAAAGAAACGGGTGCCCGAGCCATAAAGAAATGGGTGCCCGTTTAGCAATGGCTTCTTGAAGCTAAATGGGCACCCGTTTATTTCAAATCGAGCGTGTGAGTTGAAAAAAATGGGTGCCCGTTTTTGAAATGTATTTTTTTTTTTTAAACCATTTTCCATCATTTTCACTGTTTGAAAAATGGGTAGATGTTTCTGAGGAGCAAGGGTACCCATTTTTTTCACCCTAACTAACCCCCTAGACCATTTTTACCTCCTTCCAGGTATTTATTTTTATTTTTTATATTCTATTTTATTTATCTCTATTGTTTTTCATAAAAAAATGTTAAGGTATTGTTATTTTTTAATTTTTATGTTTTAAAGTTTGAAAATCGTCTTTTATTTTATTTTATTTCATGTTTAAAATAGTTTTTAGTTTTCAAATATTGCAAAAAACATGAATAGTAAAAACCATAGGAAAAAAACAAAAAATAAAAATGTAAACGAACAATAAACATTAGACACAAAAAACATACAATAAACCCTCAACAGAAAAATGAACACTAAACCCTAAATAGAAAAAAACAAACAAGTCCCAGGGGAAATTTGACTATCTTGGTTGATTAACCCTAAACCCTAAACCCTAAACCATAAATTATAATCTTTAATTGTAAAATTTAATTAAAACCCTAAACATTGGATTAATATTCAATAGTGGAAATAAACATAGAGAAAGGAAAGGATCAAAAACATAGGGATTTTTGGTTATAGGAGAGTGTATTTTTCCATTGGATTGGATGATAAGTATAATAAACATAGAGAAAGGAAAGGATCAAAAACCCTGTAATAATTTATTTTACAAAAGGTTTAACCAAATCTTTATTTACAAATCAAAATAAACTCTAGGATTCATGAAAGTTGCACTAGAAGAGACAAGTATGGAGGTAGGTAACATCACAAATTTTTTTATCTAAGAGGGGTTTTTCTTCAACCTAATTATGTTCATTATTAATGTAGGCTTATGAAAATGGATCTTAAGACTCATTTTAATTATGGACATGAAAATTGTTAAGGGAGAATCAAGGTAGGGTTGTCTAAGAAATGTTTGTTGATTTCTTGAAAGGATTGGAATTGGTGACCTACTTTCCTCAAATGGAAAGCAATAAAGTATAAATAGAAGGTGTACATCAAGAGTTTGAGGTATTGCAATCTTATTGTAGCAATATTAGTAAAGTGTTGGTTGGTTTGCAAAATGCACATGAAAATAGTAGAGTGTGTGTTGGAAGTTAATGTATTATATTATGTGAAAGCATTAATTGAAATAGTAAAATAAGAACCAACAAGAAGGGAGAGTTGAGGGTGACGTCTATATAAATTTATTTTGCCAAGTATATATTAAATTAAAAAGTTGATTATACATTTATATGTGTATGTATCATTTTACATTTAGAATGAATTGATTCTAAATTTTTTATGATAATTGCTTGTATTTCATTACCAAATGTTTATTCTAATTGACATAATTGATGTACATAATTAAAATATATATTGAAAATTATTTAATATGTAAATAAAAGTTGATCTTAAGTAAATAAATTATTTAATATGATATAATAAATTTCCTCTTAAGTATCACCATCGAAGGGTATGTGATCTTCATCTACAAAGGGAATGAAACAATCTACAATAGGATCCTCTAGGAATGGAGAGATATGGGGGTCTCCATGGATCTCCTAAAGTCTATTCCAAAGTGTGTGGGGGAAATCAATATCCAAATATGTTTGATATTAGTTTTCTTATGAATCCTACTCAACCAATAAAACATTCTATCATTCTTGAATTGCCCGGTACAATTATCAGACCATATTAGATGTTGTGTCATCTGAATTTCTCTCTCCCTCAAATTCTGAAAAAAGGTCTTGAAGCAAAACTGGACAAACTCAGATGAGTGTAATTTATTATCACTCATATAGAAATGGTACTCTCTCAAAATTTTGTGATCCTCTTGTGTACTATCTGGTGCATGCCTATAGACAATATGGACAAAAATCGATACTTGCACTGAATTGCAATATTGTGATTGTACCTCATCTTGTGGTGCAAGCGTGTAGTTATCTGTAAAGTCAACAACCGAAAGTATACTACCAACAGGAAATGTATCCTTACATATTTGAAACTGACCATCAAGCCATCTAGCATTTTGAGTGTGTTTAACATATTTAGGTATGATGTTACTCTTGAATTCATTCATAAATGCATGAACACCAACTTTTTCAGTGATTAGATCGCATCGTTTTCCAACCTTTCCATCCTTCAGTGGATACTCAATAGTTTTAAATCTTTTAACATCAATTAATTGTTGTCTAAAATCATTTGAAATATTTTCATGCAAACATTCATCAAACAATGCAAGATTGGCACATATATCACATACACAAGAAACACATGCATTGCAAAGAAAATTTTGTTCATTTAGTGGGTTGCAAAACAAACTTGAAATAAACTCCTTTATAGTTTCAGGTGGTATATTTATACCACATTCTTGGAACATTCCATTACTATGCATGGTAACACGTATATATCGAAATACATCATAATGTAGCGAAATTGAACATGAGTTTTGCAACAACATGTGACTCTTTCCTTGTTAATTCGAACATACCAAGGTTTACACTTTTCAAAAGACCTTTGACAAATGCTAATAGTCAACACCTTATCATCCAATTTTTTTTTATACAATTCAGTTTGAGTCATGTCCAATAGGTGTTTTGGATGTGGATCATGAATTTTTGACCCAACTCTTAATTTAAGAACATCTCTAACATTAGGTGATACTCTCGTATTATCATGCCAGAATTTTTCGATCAAATTTTTGACTTCACTAGTAAGTTTCATATCAGAAATTGGTAGTCTACCACTAAAAGTCCACAATTTGTTTGCTAGATCACTTTCAAAATTAACTCTTCTTTTTATAGCTCTTGACAAAGTTTTGCGATGAATATTAAGATATCCACTTATGTTACTCATCATTCTTTTATTAGAAGTTGTTTGGCTTACTAAAGTTGTTGTTATTTCCCGTTGTGCCACATTTTTATCTTTAGAACAACTTTTCTTTCCAATTGTATCAAAGGCACTAGCAACAATTGATACAACTTGTTTTAAAGACTCCTCCTTCTTCTTGGGTTTGACATAAAAGCCTAACTTCTTCATCACTTTTTGCATTTTAGTCATTTTAATTAGTTGTACCATTAATTGACATTGAAGCCCAAATTTCTTATTATAAAAAATATGTCTAAACAATCTATTTCTGTCTCCATGAAACCAAGCTAGGAAGGTTGTCTAGTACATCACTTTTAATTTCAAAATTTTCATTCATTTGATTATCATTCAAACATGTTTCATTTTCAATTGGTGTTTCCATGTCTACATACACATTATTGGTTTTAGTTGCAGGTGGATTTTCAATTTCATTTGGAGTTTCAAATTTGGTTTCAATTTTAGTTTCAAGTTGAGATCTAGTTTCATTTGGGGTTTCAATTTGGATTTCAATTTCACTTTCAACTTGACTTCTAATTTCATTTGGGGTTTGATTTTCAATTAGAATTTCATATAATAAGTAACCTGCTTCTACTAAATCACCAATTTCTTCATGAGAAAAAACATAGCACTGTGAAGACATACATGTATCCAATAATGGATTAGAAGATGCACCTGAATTAAATGGTTCTATTGTATTTCCTTCATCAGCATTTATGGTCTCATTGATGTTCTCCTCTTCTAAAACGATTGTGGAACTTGAAGCTCCTTGTCTCATTCTTGATCTTCTCTCTCTTTGACTCATTGCCTCCTCCCTATTTGCTGCAATCTCCTCAGTTGCCAAAACCTTCCTTTGCCTCTTCCTACGTTGATTTAATCCCATGGCTACACCAAAATTTGAATTTGAATCAATCTCCTTACCAAATCAACAATAAGACAAACAAAGAGAATGATTAATCAAAACATTCTCTCTGTAGATCGTACCTCTCAGGCAATGATTGAAAAATCATTCAATCATTGGGATTTGTGCTTGTGGGCCAGATTCTGGCCCAACAGATCTTTTCAGAAATGGGCACCCGTTATTGAATGAAACGAGTACCCGTTTTTGAAAACGGTACAAAGCGAAACGAGCGCCCGTTTTTTGAATTTAAAAAATGGGCGCCCTTTTTTTAAAATTAGGGGCGGGAAAAAACCCTTAGCTTTGTTTTTTGCTTTGGGATAGGCTTGGTCCCACCAAGCCTATGCTTGGACCTCCAAAAAAATGACTAAGGTAAAACGACATCAGGTTTCTACCTTGGCCTAATTTTTTGAGGGGATTTCTGATTGAATTTTTTGACGAAACGAAAACCCATTAGAGTTTTCAGCGTCTTGATTTCAGAAATGTAAATTTCATAGTGATAAGATTACTTTTACTATTTTTGTATTATTTATTAATAAAAAATGGAACCTAAACCTAAAATACCAAGGTTCACTAAAACTTTAATAACTTTTTGCTTTTTAGGATTTTAGAAAAATAAATTATATGACATCAATCTACATACAATTCTTTTGAATATTTAAAAAAACAATTGAAAAATATGAAATTTTCATCAAATTATGGTGGTCGTACACCCGATGTTTTGAAAATATACTTTATTGTCAGTTAAAAATTAATAAAAAAAAATATAATCAATAAAAAAATAAGAAAAAATATTCTCATAAATATTTGGTGTCTTAGGTATCATTTCCCAGAAGGATTTGCAAAAATTCATTTATTTGCATAAAAAAAGGGTGGTCATACACATGCGTGGTATGGTCCTGAAATAGGCATTTTGAAAAACTGGTTTTTAAACATGCCTACTAAAAAGGGTTTTCTAGCATGTGGGTATTAAAATACATTACATATTTGAAAATTAGACTCTGAGCACTACATTTTTTATTACTAAATTTTTTTGAGATTCAATCTTTAAGTGCATCAAAGTTTAACATCAATCGATAGAAAATTTGAAAAACAGAGAAAACACTTCCACTTTTTGCCCAAAAGTGGGACTCAACTTCTTGCAGCCACCCACTTGTAGTCTGCACCATAGTCTGTGGATATTTTTGTACACTTACACATATCCATATAATGCTATCCTACAAAGACCTTGGATTCATATGATGCACATAGCTAATAGAAAGTTTCATTCTGATATTGACTAACAAGGCGCATTATGCACTTTCGCAATTTCGCAATTTCGTGCATGACTGCTCCAAAATGGTAGTATGCATTGACTAACATGCCTGTTAGTCACATGTTTTACACCATCGATTTTGCAATCAATAGGAAGCAATGGACTAACACAATGCTAACACACTGTACGATAGGTCCGTTTTGGAGGGCTATGTCTATTCTAGCTCCGAAGCGGACCTTTCCTATAGCGTGTTAACGACAGGTTAGTCAATCGCAACCATTAATTGCAAAATCGACGGTGTAAAATGCTCAACTAACACGTGTGTTAATCAATTCGTACTATCGTTTTAGAGCCGGAATAGAGGCTTCCGTTTTGGAGGAAGCCTGAGCCATGACAACTATTTTGGTTCCCAACAGATGCGTCTATTTTGGTTCCAAAATAACAGTATGGATTGACTAACACATGTTAGTCACGTGTTTTAGAGGAGTCTTGCCATGGTGTAAGTATCTATAGCATCTTAGGAATCATAATGAGAAAAGGCATAGCCCTTATGAATGGAAGAAGTTCATGTTTGATTATTAATCTTTTGTATCCTCAAGAGGAAGTAAAAAATACAAATAATGGAAAGTTACACTATCGGGTTAAGTCACCCTGATAAAAACACTTAGGCAACAAATACTAGCTTTTGATAGGCCTATCATGTATTGATAAGAATGCATGGAAATCCAAAGTTAGACCTATCGACATCAGTCTCGCCGATTATAGTATGGAGACAACGATAGTTATATCGGAGAAGCATATACCGATAAGGCACATCGGTATAGTGAACACGAGTGGCAAAAGCAGAAAATTTTCTTGCCGATAACTAATGAGGCTATCGGTAAGACTTATACTGAAAAAGCGCAATAGTGAAAATGTCCATCGGTGAAGGTTGTAGAGAAAAGAAAGTCATCGGGGAAATAATGTTAGTTGCTCATTTTATACCATTGGATCTTTCATATAGTGCAATAACAATGTGTTAGTCAATTGCAACCATTTATTGCAAAATCATTGGTAAATCCATTATGTTGTTTTGGAGCCAGAATAGCCCTAACATACGTGTTAGTAAATCCATTCTGTCGTTTTGGAGCTAGAATAGACACGTCCATTTTGGAGCCAGAATAGCTTCGGCTAGATGGGATCGACCAAAAACATAACACCACTTCTAACCCTAACCCGCCTTCTAACCTTAACATTGCTAACCCTAACCCGCCTTCTAACCCTAACGCTGCTAACCCTAACCCGCCTTCTAACCCTAATGCCACTAACCCTAACCCACCTTCTAACCCTAACGTCGCTAACCCTAACCCACCTTCTAACCCTAACGCAACTTGTAACCCTAACGCGGCTAACCCTAACGCAAAAACCTAACGTGCATTCTCACCATGGGGTGACTTCTAACCCAATCCCGCCTTTTTTTAAGCCCTCATGAAATGGTGAATTAGACTATCATGGCGTGTTATGCGGCTTCGCTGATTCGCCGACTGCATGCCCACCTTTTTCTGTGCCCTCATGAAATGGCGAATTGGACAAAAATAGCGTGTTATGCGCCTTTGCAGATTTGCGGACGACTAGCTTAGCCGCGGCTACACAACCTACGGTTCAAAAGGCTGTTCAAAAGGGCCAACCCACTACCAGACTACCATGGTTTGTTAGTTGGGAGTCACAATGTAAGGCTTTTTGGAGCCAGCAAACATATGTCCCACGCAATCTCTAACCCTTACGCGACAGTTAGACAAGAAAATTTTCTCCCTATTGTGCCTCCAAAACAGGCAAATTTTTGTACTACATATAAAACAAAACAAGAAATGAAAACAAACAATGCAAACCCAGAATAGATGCATCCATCATTTTAAATAAAATCCAAACACAAATAGGAAAAAGATGACTTCTAGAGGTGGATTTCCACATACATCATGCCCTTCAAAAATTCAGCCTGCTTCAACAATCGGATGCCCTTCAACAACGCAACCTGCTTCTTCAACAATGAGTCGCAGCCTGCTTCTTCAACAAGAGCACTTGAACAATGACTCGCAACCTGTCCTTCAACAATAATGTTTTAATCACTCATTAGTCTTGTTTTTTCCATGTCGGGCACAAATTGGCGCCACGTTTTTTTAAATCGCCGACGGTTTTTTTTTATTTTATGGTTTTTTTTTTAAGCTCGCGCCCTATTTTCCTAGTTGGTATGTCATCCGAACGTAGTTTCTATAGTCGGCGGCAGTTTTTTTATTTATTTATTTAATGTGTGTGTTATGCACAAAACACCGTTGCTAACCAGTAAGCGAGCCGCGATCGTCCTCTGGCATGTCCACGTAATTTCGTGTGGGGGCCAATGATTGAAACTGGTGAGTCCACGACAACTCTACGTCACATACTATGGGTCCAGCTATTGTGGAAAATTGGCATGGTATGCATGTCTCAGACATGTATGTCGTTGCGTGTTGTTGGTACTACAGGTCAATTTTGGAACTAGAATAGACGCATCCCTTTTCGAATGCCTTCCTAATTGTAGAACCTATGTTGACAATTAATTGAGGAAATTGCTAAATGTGGCAAAATTCACTAGGTAAATTTAATCCACCCTGTGCCTAAGGGATAAATGGTTCTTTTCACTTTTCATCTATGCATATTGGTCTATTTTACGTATTGGACAGCTCCATTCTTATGGTCCCATATTATTCCAGAACAGGCGGATCTGTAGTGGCAGTTAGATAGGCAGTTCCGAGTTTAGGAGTCAATGGGCTGAGTAGGCCGCATTAGTGTCTGTATTTAATAACCTGTCCTCTAAGTAGTGTATAATAAAGGCGATAGGAAGTTGTATGCACTTTAATCCTTTATACCCACACAGATGGCTTGCGAGAAGTGTTTCACTTAAATCGCCACTAGAATTTGAAAAGTTCCTCCTAAAAGAGAAGGACAGTTAACATTCAACCCGATCCAGAACGCATTTGCCTCCAAACCATCTTAATATGCAAGAAAAGCGAAGTAAAAACCTATCCCAGAAGGAGATGAATGTAGGGCACGTCCCCATAAAACTGATGGTCTCATGACTATTTTAAAAAAAATAAAAAATTAAACAGTTAATTTAAATTTTTTTGTTTCATGAATGATAGTATTAATAATAATTTGTGCAGATAAATCTTAGAGGAAAAAGAAATTTGTGCAAGCATGTGGCATTTTCTCTTTAATATGTAGTTGCTACTTGTTTCCAGCTTCCTTTTTAAAATAGTGGCTGCTCCAAATAAATTATCCTTTTCTCATAATTAAAATTTTGTATGGGAACACTTTAACTGTAGAAAATGAACTTAAGCAATTGAATGGAAATATGGGGTTAGATGTGTCTACTATCGTAGAATGGTTTGATGGTTGATTTATATGGTGGAAGACTATTACTCTTGTAGATGGTGTGAATTATGGGAAATACTAATTTTAGTAATTTGAGTGTTAGCCATTCTCAATCTTAATAGACTTTACTCCATTTACTGCATGGAAACATAGTTGACTTTTTGTTTTCGTCTATTGACAAATATTAGCATGCCATATCTAAGGTGTTTCAAAGTGGCATAAAAGTGTCTCATCTTTATGTCCTTTTTAATATAACTTTAACATAATATGATATAACAAATATTATAGTGGACATAATAAAAGAAAAAGTTAATAGGAATAATATATATAAATATAAGAAATCTACATTAAGAAATATATGTAAAAAGAAGACAATTTTAAAAACTAAAATTGTAAAAGTGATAAAGAATACAAAGATAAATATATCAAGCAACATCAATATATATAAATAAATTAAAAAATTTCAAATATTTTTGTGATAATAAAATTGCTGTCTAAATTTGAAGATTATTTAAAAATGTTCACTCACATAAGTCAATGACATTTTTCCAACGATGTCATCTCTTCTCTTAAGTGTGTACAAAATCATATTATTTTACACTAATTAGATTAGATGGAGAAAGAAATATCAAATTATACATACAAGTCTAGGCATAAAGTCTTTATAAAATCAACATAACTATTGCACCTCCATTACAATATTGATGTAACATTCATAGGGTACCTAAAATCAAGATTGAATTCTTAAACTGTCTGCACAAAAAATAGGCTTCTATACACAAGATATTGTAAATTAAATTAATATAATTTTTATGCACATCTAAAATTATACAATCTACTAAATTAAATTAAATAATTTTCTTTCAACATAATCCTTACACCTCCTTCCAGTACATATGTTAATTTGTAAATATGAGACCATATTTCAATCAAGGATTCAATCAAATGATCCATGAGTCTCATCTATGTCTCTACATATTGGCCTTTAGAATGCAGACGGCTAAATCACATATTAAGCTTTGATTTCTAGACTTAAAAAGTATTAAACACTCAAAATTGACTGACATTCTGTAGGCTTAATATATTACTTAATATGTATGGTTTAGAATGTGGAAGCCGGTATAAGAGCGTAAAGCCAGTACAAGAACGTAAAGTTATGTAGGATTATGATATGCAGTGAGTTTGTGAGGAAGAATGTACTAAGTTTAACTTTTGACGATACCTCAGGCTACCATTATCGACTCCTTAGGCATTTTGTCAAGCAAATCGTGTAGCGTGTCTGAGCTTACATAATCTGCATGTGTTTTCAATTACATGGAAATCCAATACTGAAGGGTTGAACTCATCAAGAATATCATATTCTTATATCGTGTTTTTGTATAGCACATATGTTGAGTAGTAGGTGCTTTAAATCTGCATGAGGACAAATTCTTTGTTTGTTCATATCCTTCCATATTAGCGTCTCATCAAGTGCTTATCTTGGCATCCTCTTTTTGCATGCACTTCATCCTCAGTGTCTGGAACCACATTTTCTGACAAAGTTTTATAATCTTTACGTTTTACATATGCCATGATGGGTAAAAAACTGTTCCATAACCTGCTAAATGTATTTCCTGATTTATGCATGTCTATGCCAACTTGTATTTGTATGCTCTTTTCCTCGTTATTTCCTATGTATGCTCGCTTTTGCTTGGAAGATTTTTGCTAGAGCCTATTTCACAGTTCTATTTTAAGACACATATTTTTTAAATCCCATGCGATTAAATATTTGTTTTGAGGCATTCTATTTTGCAAATTGTGTGCCATTTCTATGGATTTTGACCCGTGTATATGTAATGTGATCGAAAAGAATGCAGAATATGGATTATAACTATTATTTCTGTTATTTGAGATAAATATTTTTTCCCCTTTTCCATTGTTGTCCATCATTTGATTCATAGTTAAATACTCTCTGATATTGTTCTCGCAGTTATAATTAGTATTGCATTCAAATTAATTAATGTCCATTAGTTTAGATAGTTAACGTTAGACGATTATTCACAAGCAATATAATTTCAATTGTTATTGATATATCTTATTATTTTTAAACAGATCCTTTCATATGTCATTACAAGATGATACTTAACATATCATATGATATGAGATACTTCTCTTATTAATACTACATCCAACTAATGAATCTAGGCTTCTTCGTTCACATTAGTTCTCATATAGAAACACATCTCTTCTCTATGTTAATAGATTTTTATGATGTTTCTTTATGTTTTTTTTTTTTTTTTGAGAAATCTAGTAAGACAAATAGCTAGAGCTAGCACCAAAAGGAGGTGCAATGGTTATGGCAATAGTATTATATACTTTAAAAAATATATTGGAAGTGTAGAATTGCAAAATATAAAAAAAAAATTATTAGTGATAATTATTAAAAAAAACTAAATGTGAAAGAATGCAAATTGATAACATCGAACACATCCATTGTTGACTATTGAAATGTCTTGTTTGTTGTTGATGTTCAAATTCATGTATTGTATATAATTGAAATTTTGTAGTGAATCTTATCATTTTTAAGCGGATCCTTTCATATCTTATTTTATGATGATACTTAATATATAATATGATATAATTCTCTCATTAATCCTACATCCAAAAAATGAATCTAGGCTTCTCGGTTCACATTAGTTCTCACATAGAAACACATCTCTTCTCAATGTTAATAGGATTTTGTGATATTCCTTTGTTTCCTTATCCTTTTTTCAGGATCTAGTAATACAAATAACTAGCGCTTGCACCATAAGGAGGTGCAATAGCTACACTCATAGTATTATATACTTTGAAAAATATATTGGAGGTATAGAATTGAAAAATATAAAAAAATTATTTATTAGTGATAATTATTTTTAAAAAAAACTAAATGTGAAATAATGCAAATTGATAACAACGAATACATTTGTTGCTGACTATTGAAATGTCATATATATTGATGATGTTGAAATTCATGTATTGTAAATAATTGAAGTTTTTGTAATAGAAATAATTTTTTATATCATATCCATGTAGATGAGTTTTCCATGCCATGGAGTAAATTTCAACAAATTGAAGATATAAAAGAGTTAAATTTACTTATTATGTAGTCAAATTTTTGTAATAGAAATTGATTGAAGTAAATATAGATTAGATGAGAAGTAGAGTGCAATTTGGGTTATTTGTTAATTTATATTCTTTTAATTTATTATTTATATGGAAATAAATGAGCTCTTCATTTATTAGAGTAAGTTTCTACAAAATAAAAATTTGGAAAAATGAATCAATATCATTTTTGTAATCTAAATTATTATCACAAAACCAAGAAGACAAATAATGATAACCACTTATACATAATCAACAACATAATTTCTTAAAGCTATTAATTTAATAGCAACATAAAAAAATGACCCTTAATATCTCATTTCCTAGGCTAACATAATAAATAAATAAAAAATCTAAATGTTCCACCTTGGGTTGTATACATTCTAAGTGGAGTAGTTAAGGACTTAAATATTTTTGTTAAATCTTGTACTACCTAAAAAACAAACTTGTAGATGTGTAGGAATTAGCATCTACAAATCTAATAACATTAATATTTTGAATGAAGAAATGATGAGGTCCAAACTATAAAACATGAAAACATCCTACATTTGATTCTTATCTAACAATTCCAACCTCAATTTAGGAGAAATCATTTCACCTAAAGTCACTAGGCCTAATAACCTTTCAAAGGAAAACCTTAAATGATTATCAATTTATAAATTCTTTAAATAATAACCATACTAATCTAATTTATATTGAATCAAAAAAGATGATAAAGAGTTACCTTCCTCTAATACTGCTAAATCATTAAAAATAATTCTTTGTACACTACATGGTTACTTTTTCTTTCCATACTCATAAGTAAGGTCACAACCATTAGTCTTAAAATTTCAATAAGTATTCTTCCTAAAAGGTTTTTCTAAAATGTTATCTTTTTGAAAGGTCAAAATGACACTTAGGTTAATGGATTGTAAAGACCAACTCCTAATTTTTAACTTAGGAACCTATATACTAATCAAGGTAAAGGTTTACTAATTAATCCTTTGATATACAAACATATCACTCCACTTCATAAATTATAGGTAAAGCTTAATGAATATCTACTTGATAACCTATTAAAAGGTATCTAATCTCATCTTTAATGTCACTAATATATTTACTACTTGGTAAATATAAAAGGAACATATCATGTTTTTAAAAAATACTAAAATAATAGATTCACAAATTTCACAAATAAATGATCCTATCTATGGACTTATATAGCAAAGGAACCACCTTTAAATTTAAATGTGTTATTCTAGTCAAAGAAAAATAATCCACCATATATAATCTTCTAGACAATTTAAGCAGTGAAAATTTTACATAAAATTTTAATACAAATAGTATGATACATATAAAATCTAATTATTCATGCAAAACATAATATGAATATTAAATTGATAATCCCTAGCTTTATGACCCCCACACACATCCATTCCTAATTATTATTAGTTCCTGCCTACAAGAAACTATAGCGAAGGATTGAAAATTAAACAGTGATTAAACTATATTGTAGCAACCAATTGGAATTTAGTATTTTCTAAGATTTGTTTTCTATACACTAGTTCCTCTAGTGAAGTCACATATATTTTAAGGCAATTATTAAAATAAAACATTTCAGCAAAATATTATTGGGATGTGTTTGCGATTGCAGGATGTTAGGCAAGCTTTATATGCTCTCAATGTGAGAGAGTGCACATCTCTCAAGAGGCTTCCATGGGCTTTGTAGGACTACAGACATTTCAAGGTGATGAGGTTGTAGATAACAAACACAGGAGGTTATAGGCCAAATGGACAATTGGCATTAAGGGTTTTATATTTGATGCATGCAAAGAGAGGTGGACTGTGTTGGATTTTATTCTCTCGCACTATTTATTACTCTTCCCTCATGTTTTTGGTTGTAGTAGCATGTATAAGGGAATGCGATAGGGTTAAGTGGCAGTGAAGCTATAGACCACCACCCAAGGTAATGATGTACAAGCTCATGGACCTCTCTCTTACCATGGCTCATTCTAAATGGCAATAATTTAAATGATGCCATGAATTAATACTTGTAAGTAATTTCTCTGTGTTTAAATAAGGCAATGTTTTTGCATTGGTTTTGTATGTCCTCAAAATAAGAAAGGCAGTTGCAAGGCCATGAAAATAGAGTTTTCAATTGTAACTTGGAACACATGGCCATGAAATTATTGATTAGCTAACCTAGATGCAATAAATCTTCCCATAATTACACAAGAAATTCAATCTGATTATATAATCTCGATAATATCACATTCTCGGTTTTCAACAATATTGGCTAAATATCTGCAGGTTGAATAAGTTATGCTCATATTTAAAGGATTATCTTCATATCTTAGATGTGTCATAGGATCTGAGAATTTATTTTGTAGGAAGATTCACAACACAAGCCTAAAACATACTCATGGAAACACTGTAAGTATAACCAATCCATTCTATTTTATTCTACTTAGTGCTCATGCAAACATTCATATTCTCTTTTTTAACTTAAATTTATGTTTCATCAACAGTAAGCATTAGTTTCATTGGATTGCAGAGATGTAATTCCTCCAGTTCTCAGTTCTAAATTAGAACCCCCTACATTGTTTGATGGAAGCACAAGATAAAGCTAGCATGGCAATCAATTTTTGGTTGATTTTGTGGGTTTGATAAATAAGATTTCAATACATGGGGTTTCCTTAAAATGTGAAGAGCCAATTTAAGTTATTTTGATAAAATTTGTAAACAATTCTTAAATTTAGGAATGAATTGCAAGGATTTATATTGATACCTTTAGGGTTTCAACTTCACAACAAATCAATCATGTCCGGGGAAAATCAAATCCTCTATCCTGCAACAAGTTCTTTGTCAGTCTCAAATTGAGGTTAATTTTGTGGTTTCTCAAGGTATTAAGACCATGGGGTTGTTTCCTCAACATGCTTCAGGGTTTCAATGGGAAAATTCCAAGCCTCCTGCCAAAGACCTAATGATATTATACAACGGTGAAATGAAAATATTCCCCGATGTTTGTCCTGAAAGAGTAAGCATTTTTTTCATGTTTGATCCAATATTGACCTCCATAGGTGAAACAAAGGGTTTAAAAACCAGTAAAACATGTCAAATTCTCAATGTTCTAACAAATAGTTTATTTCTTCAACAGGCAAACAATATAATGAAGTTGGCTTGGGAAATGGAAATATTTTATAGTCAAATGAGATTTTGTCTTCTTCCACTACTACTTCAAATTCTCTACCTTTACCCACAGGATTAAGAAAAAATGTTACAAATCTTGAAGAATTTTCAGTCAAAGGAAATCAAACCCTATTTCATGCCAGTAAGTTCTAAAATCAGATTTGTAATATTTACATAGTGGAAGAAATTTGGATTTGTAATATTTACACTAGAAGAAACTTAGATTTGAAATATTTACACTAGAACAATTTATGTGTACAATATTAATGAAAAACTTTGTTTTGCAGTACTTCTGATTGCAAAGAAATTATCTTTGCAACATTTTCTCGATGATGATGTTGAAAGCAGAGCCCTTAGAAAAATGTAATGATTATTCTCTGTGGAATCAAACATTTTTCCACTTGAATTATTTGATTATAACAAGGAAATAGAAAGGAGTTTATTTTTCCTTGGCATAGATTGCAAACTTTTTCTATTTAATATAAATACTATATGATGAACTTGATTAACTACTAGTGTCGACTTATTTCAGAACTCTATTTACCTGTTGTTTCATTGTCTAAAGACTAGATACAAAACCTTTCGTAGATGAATGATAGGTCATACACCATGCCTATATGTTGAAAAACATGGAAAAACAAAGCATGTACGGGAATTAGAAACAAAGCTAGTATACAAAGGCCATAGGAACAGATAAATTTGATTTTTTTGCTAATAAAAATATATCTTTAATTGAACTTAATGCAAATCATAGTGTTTTTGAAGGACTTAGACAATAGAAATTTCCATTGAAGGAGCAAGGGGCAGTGTGCATCCAAGCAACCTATTGTACTTGGTATGTTACTATTTTAAATATAGGCAGCATCTACTTGGTGATTGGTATCAAACCTTTCATTGAGTTTCTCTGTAGCCAAGGTTGAACTTTGGTGTCTTGGTAAATGTGGGTCAGGATTTGAGCCTTGAGCTTCACAACCTCAAAATCCAATTAATGGAAAGACACTACTTGTGGTCACATCTCTATCCTTCATTTATTTTCCTAGGCATGTATCATGATCAATTCTATAACTATTCGTTGTGTTTCTGTTTCTGTTCTTAGATTTAAACTGCTTAACATCTCAAGACTCCCCAACTCCCCTTTTTATTTGGCATTTTGCACTGGTTGTAATTATAGATTGCATGTACTTGCTTGTTTTCTCTGTTTTTTCTATGGTCACATGCTTTTTGGCAGAAGGAAGAACATTATAATGTATTGCTGATTTATATTTGTCATTGGCTAGTTGCCATATCTCTAGAGGGTGAACCTACTATGTGGAACCTTTTTCTTTCCTTACCATTGTGAAATGGAATTATTATTAGCATAGTAGCCAATAAACAAATTTCATTTGTGCTTAATTGTTGTTATCTAACTATTATTAAATAGCATTAATACTTGATCTTTGGTATATTGAATTGCTTATGAAATTGAATCAAAACATCTAGTTTCAGGATTGTTAGGGTATGGAGATATCACCATCTTAATAGCAGGTAATTAGAATCTCTTATTCACTGAATCAAAACAAGTCCATGGCCTTTGTGTAATCTTTTGTAATACCTCATTTCAGACAAAAATAAAATAAAATTAATTGAATGTTGCCCCCTAGTATTCAATTTCACCCTCCTCTTCATACATATTTCAATAATAAAAGCAATTATATATTTGCAATGGAAAATTATGAGCAAAAGGGAGAGCTTTGGGTGCTAGGAATTATAGTACATGTCACATTCTGATTATTTGCAAAAACTTGCCCTTATCAATGTCGATATTGCAACGTGTTTCATTCTGTGTCATGGATTTTGAAGATGCAAAAATTTCACTGTTTTCTTGCTGAAATGACTCTGTTGGCTGTTAATAATTTGGATCATTTAATAGCCTGCACAAATATAGAGTAATAAAAGAGGACATAGAGTAATAAAAGAGGGATTGGCAAATACAGCTAGTACTCCGGTTATCTGTCAACACTGTCACTTCAGTTCGAACCCTTCACATTACAAACGTAAATTCACATTACAAGTAGAATTGTTTTTGGGGAATATAAACCAGATTAAGCACACCCTCTTCATGTCTAGGACTATCGTGCCTGAACCTATATTTGAATGCTTTCTCTCAAGAGACTGTCATACTTCTTTGCTGCTCCTATTACAAACTTGCCTTCTATCACATGTTTTATTCTTCATTCTTTAAGATATTCATTCTCTTGCAGCAAACCATGTCCCTTTTCTGAAGCCACTGGTTATGTTCTGTCCATGGCTATTGGTTTGCATTATTTCTGCATGGTGACCTTACATTTTTGCAGTCCTGTAATTGCAAATGACATTTAACTTATCATAGTTGTTTTTGTATTAACTTAACAATGGGCATACACAAAGACAGAACTGTCACTATCATTATTTTAAAGGACTGTCAGAGAATGATTTTTCTTCTTCTCGTCATTCTTGTAACGACTGACTCACCAAACGAAACACCCAAATTTCCTGCCTGCCATTGCTTGGCAGGAACTACCCTGCTTGCAGCTCTTGTTTTGTCATGTAAACATGTTTTAGTTTGTATAACAAATTATTTTTCTTATTGTTGGAAATGTAATGGTAGCTACAGGTACAAGAGGTCAAACCATTGTTTTACTGCTATTGGAAATGTAATCACCACTACAGGTATTTTCATGTACAGTGAATGATAGAGGGAAAACCATTATTTCTTTGCTGCTGTAAATTTAATGATTGCTAGCTAAGTTTTTTCACATACAATGAATAATAGAGGGCAAACTATCGTCATATATTAACCTTATTGCACTATTTTTCACAAAATTTATATATTGTTCATCGTATTTCTTCATAATTTTGTACCATTATGCTGGCTTCTACATTTTAAGACCAAAATGTGAAGGCACATACGAGACAAATGAGTTCTTTAACAGAATGGCACAAATGAGTTGTTTTTGACTGTGTTTTGTAGACGAATGCAGGGCATGTCAACCACGCAACTTTTTTCGCGAATCCTCATCAACATAATTTAGCAGCCCTGCCACACATTCACCAAATTAATTATTTAAAAATAAAAAGAAAGCTCGTCATTGAAGAATACATTTTCTCTTAATGACACTCTATGATCAACCGTGAGTCATAAAAATAACATGAGGATGGAAGACTTGACTATATACCATCACTATTCAATCCAAATAAATTAGTCGAACCGATCATCCAATCATCGTTTTTTCTACTGTTAATGTCCACATCATCTAACATGATATCAAAACAAATGTGGGTTGAATAATGTCAATATATTTATGTTCATTGTGTTCCTTGCAATTAGTCGAAGCGTATAGAATCCCATAGAATCCCGACAATGCAAAATAAAGTCTGACAATGTAGAAAAACTCAATATGTCCAGTGCGAGACACTTCTGGTGGGCTATGCCCACGTAAAAATAGCCTATTGACTAATTACCTTCACCTAAAGTTACTACTTCTTTTTTAAGCTTTCGCCCATAGCTTATTGATGCTTTATCTAGTGAGGAACATAGTTGCTAATTAATATTTATCTAGTACGTATTCAATACTATATAACTCTTTTCCTTAAAAATTCATATCAATAATAGATTATTTAATTTAATGATTAAAATACCAGTTAAAATATCTTTAATGTTTACTGAAGTCACCAAATTTATGTTTACTAAGATTGAATAAATGTCTATTAATATTCATATTCATAGTTTGATGTTATAAATTAGTAGTTATTACATTTATAATATGTATTAAGAAACTTTCAATTTAGAACTTGATAAAAAATTTGATATTGATCAAATTCCTTTCATAAAAGAAAATATAGATTTCTTAGTGATGTTCCATTAGGAAATGCACGAGCCATATTATTATGAGGATGTGAATCATTAGCAACATGAATGAAAGTATCAAGAGTAGAATGTTTTTTTGTGTTGTATGAGAAATATTTCATATTTTGTGTATTCTGTGTCAAAATAATTATTATCAAATTAGTATTAAATATTAAACTATATTTTTGTATTATAACTATTTTTTCTTGTATGATTAAATGATATTTGGATGAATGTTGAAAATGGAATAACAAAGAAGTGTACATTTCAAGTGTTAACCTATTTGGCAAACATGACTTATAAATATGCTTTAGCCAAAGTTTGCAAATCATTAACTTAATAGTTACGATTTGATTATTTCTCTCTCTCTCTCTCTCTCTCTCTCTCTCTCTCTCTCTCTCTCTCTCTCTCTCTCTCTCTCTCTCTCTCTCTCCATATCATGATATAAGTGCATTAGTATCTTGTATTGTAAATAAAATGTTATATCATTTTGCACCACATTCCATCACTCTTGTCATTTTTATTTTGCTAGGACCTTCGTGTATGGTCAGGAATTATTCATTCAAAGAATATTGAAGAGGTTACAACTTCATTGGGGAGTAAACTGCTCTGATAGGTAAAATGCTCTATAATGTTCTCATTCTTGTGAGCACTTTTGAGTAGAAATTCTTGATAGGTTTATTCTTTGTTGTTCATATTTTTTATTAAGATAAAGTAGGCTTTATAGGGACCCGAAACCCAAATCCAAAATCAGAATAAACAAAACAGTATCAAACCAGAAAAGTACCAACAACCTAACAATGATAGAAACAAGAGAGACACCTCACAAAGCCCAACAAGATACAACATAAAAATTAGGCAAAACAACTAAAAGACTAGCCTAAAAGATAACCAAGAGCTTCCATAAGCTCAAAATTTTTCTCAATTATATTCTTGTTTATGTCTACAAGCTCGTCCATGATGGTTGTTGTGGCACTTTTATCCTAGTTACTGCTCCCAGTCCTGGTAGATGGTCTATGAGACACCTACACTTCCACTCCCTACAAATTTATATCCAATTTTTTCTTTTTGGTCTTAGCAACTGATAGTGGAATACTATTGAGCAGATGGGCTCAATGAACTACAATTTTCTCAATCAATTTTTTGAGGCCTTCAGTATTGTTCTTCATAGGTTTTTTACTAATCTACATGAAACCCCTGAGATCAACCTTTAGATCATCCATACCCTTCTCCAAATTGTTTATTCTAGCTTCATGCTTTTCTTTCATGACCTTTACATCTTCTATTAATTTCTGGGTCATTTCCAAGAGCTTATTGATTTTGTCAAGCATTAGATTCTCAGTAAAAGTGTTGATAATATCTTTTATACCTTATTTGATGAAGATAATTTCGCTAATCACTCAATGTAAGCATTTTTACTTACTGGTGGTTGAATTCACCAATAGCATATCAAAGTCTGCTTCATCACTTTTGCTATCTTTGGGGGTCCACTTGATCCACATTAAGGGGAATATCCAATTTAATCTCATCTTCCCCTTTGCCCTTTGTCTCCACCGCTTTCCCCACCTTTTTTCTTTTTAGAGCTATTGTGGCCCCATTTCCCAGGGTTTTGAAGGAGGGGTTTTGTAATTTTTGGCTGCAAGTCTAGGGTGGGGTTTACTCTTTCTACTACTGTTAGTGTCGAGAGTGGCCTTTTTGGGGGTCTCTCTTCCTGCAAGGGCCATTATTCAATATCATCATCTGGCACATGAAGGTCACACCAATCCATGGCCATTTCACTCGACCCCATCTCATCTTCAAATTAGGTATCTGACACCACATGCACATCATAGCCAATCGAGGGTTTTGTGTTGTTTTCAATTTTATGAATAGGGGATGGCTTGACCTCATGCATCTTAGCATATTTCATGATAAGGGGAATCAACCTCTCATGTAAAATAGGGTTATCATTATTTTTAGCATGATTGGAAAGGCTATGCTCCAAGGAAGAGATTAAATAAAACGACAAAGAAATTTTCTTATCATGCATAAAATGATTTAAAATAGTGGAATGATAGGACAAAATACTAACAAAGCGGGTGTCCAAGGTGATATAGTTCATAATCACCTCCACCACGTCCACCTAGAGACTTAACAGGTCTTTTATGTTGTATCCTCCATTAGTAGTTTTCCTCACTATGTCCCTTTCACTCTTCTTGTCAAATAAAATAGATAGGGCTTCTTCTGTCGCTTTCTGCTCTCTATAAAACTTTTCCCTTCCATTTGTAAGATAGTAATTTTGGCTATAAATGCCTAATCAACTATGAATTCAGCTCCATAAGCACTAAGAATGTCATTGTTCCAACCCTTCACAAACCCTTCTATCGCTCTGGGATCATGACCATGCATTTTTTTTAGGTATGGTTCAAGACCGCCATCCAAAATTTCAGTCCACATTTCCTTATTTTGTTCCCATTTCTATCATGAGGATATCTGCATTATATTTTTATCTCCCCTCTTTTTTAAATTGCCCTTGCTAATTTTGAAATTCATAGGCTTAATCCAAAACCCAAACCAGGAAACACAAAACCAAGAAACTAAGAACAATCTGGAAGCCGTAACATTGTATCAATTCCACTTATTATAATAAATAACTTTACTCATGTGACAGGATGGCATCATTAATATTCAACCATTGGAAGTAAAGAAGATCTTCAGTATCCCTTCATGTCAGCTCACACAAGCACATTGGGAAGGTTTCCCCTATCGTACACCATTTGATTTTCTCATACACCACACCTAAGTTGGCCACATAGTCCATAAGTTAATTACCTTCCCAATAAACATGGGTTATTCAAATTTCATCCAAGTTGGCAATCATAACAAGGCAGTCCTAGACTAAATGATTGATTGTACAATGTGGAAGTGTCCTTTTAATCAAATTATTAATGATATTAAGTGAATAACTTTCAAGCCATGCCTTTTTATGCCCTCCATGAACTGTAGGTTGGAGCCCAATGTAAGTTGTATTTACCTCGGCAAATTGCTTTGTCAAGAATGAAGACAGTTTTTTCTAATTTAAATGCAATTTTATGTTTATATATTGTAAATCATCTTATGTAAAATTGTCAAAATTATTATTATCTTTTTTATTTGAACACGTAAGTTCATTATATGTCAAATTTATTTTCTTAATTCAATCATAATTTTTACAACAAGTGTCAATAATATTATTGATAATCAATTTTCTTAAATCAATTCCCTTAATATAATATTTCTTAAAGATAACTTACAATATAATATTAAACTATTTTAACTTTATAACATATAAAAGGATTTAAAAAATTAAATTTTATATATATATATTCTTAAAAAAATTAAATTTAAATTTTTTGTTAAATTAATAATAACTAAGAAAATACTTAGTGTTTGATAAAATATATTAAATTAATAATATTACTTATTATCTAAAATTTATATAAATAAAGAATAACTCATTACCAACCTCATAAAAAATAACAAGATTTAAACATACAAAGTAGTAAAAAATTTAGGAAATGTTAATATTTGAGTGATGAGTTCTTAGCTAGATATTTAAATATATTGATTAAAATGTTCTCATGGTTGATACAAATCAAATGATACTATATGCTTGATAGTTGAAGTTTGTATTATCTTATTAAAAGAAAAAAACATATTATATTAAAATACAGCTTCATCTTTATGTATATAAGGTGAATTTATACCATCTTATGTTTGTAATTGATAGGAAGATAATAGTAAATAAATTTATCGTTTATAAATTGGATTTGAAAGTTTTAATAAGAGGTTTTATGTAAATATTATATTCTTTAGAGAGAAAATTAAAATGAGTTATTTAAAGTGTAAAATTATTGATCAGCAAGAAAAACACTAATTTGGTGGTAGCACATCCTAATAGTGAAAGAGTGGTCATGTGTTTGACTCTTGATTTGTCCTGGTAAAATTGTTATAGTATTAGAGCTCGAATGCAATAGTGTACTAAACATCTATTTTGATATTTAAAAGAATATTGAAAAATGAATAAAAAGATGATAAATAAAATTATCCTTATATTCAACTATTACAATTATTTTTACATAAAAAGAAAATTAAATATATAAAATTAATTTTTTTGATAAAAGATAAAATATAAACATGACCTCAAATATCCATCAATTTTTTTTTCCAAAAATCATATTCTACTACACTTTGAAACTGATGTTGTCATCTATGATTTAAAGTTTGAGGGAAAAGAAATGCGAGGAAAAACAACATACCTTTTTCACCAATATCTTAAGGACGGACAATGGAAAGCATAATATTTGCATTTACAATAAGTGCCACATAGTGGCTAGTACTTGTCGTTTTAATAGAGTAATAGATATAATAAGATGAATACATAAGATTTTAAAAATAAAAATAGTAGTCATGTAAGTATAAGTGAAACTTAGAAATGTATGCATTGTGTCATACCCACTTTTTATACAAGTGAACATAACACAAAACTAACAATTTTTTAAAAAAATATTGTCACAATTAACATAATATTTCCATGAACAAGTAATACCTAAAGAATACACAATTATGAGATGAAACAAAACATAGATAAACTACACCAAACTTTTTTTTTACAATATTTTCTTTAAATAACAACATAATTACATTTCTAACAATACCAACAATAACAACAATTTCCAAGTAACCATTTCAACCAAGGTTAAATGATAGGGCAATAAGTTAATGCTTCTTTCAGTTTTCAATGCAACATAACCCCTTCTTACGTAAGTTTCTCTCACGTTCCATCGTGAAGCATTTTCCTTTCCACCCAAAACTGTACTAGCAAGATATCTAGATGTCCAAATTTTCAACATAAGGTTAGCAGGTAATTACATACATGACCATCATTGTAAAATGTAGCATCCTTTTAACATGATTCATTCATATAGTAATCAAGTACTAAACTTACCTAAACAAGAAAGGAATGTGTGTTATTAGGAAAGTAGAAGTAGTTCAACCAAAATTCACAAAGACAAGACCTATGGGCCAGACCTATGGGCCAGACCTAATGTCTCGAGGGCTCATCACAGATGGCCTTGCCTACATGAAAGCTTAGAGACTTTGTATTTCATAAAACAATTTATAACCTATCTATTAATAAAGTATAAGAGTGGGTATGCAACCCTTTCTAGGGTCTAGCTTCCCAAATAGTTTTCTCGTCGGCTGCCACCCACTTAAGTGAGACAAAGACAAAATCTTGGATAATTCAACCATAAGTATAAGTCACACACAAACTCTTCTCAATGTTTCTCAAAATAACTCTTTAGAGGTTTTCAAACACATGCAAAAGATTACCAACAACAAAAGAGTTCACTAACCATCAACCTTCTACAGACATGAGGGAATTAATATGAATATATTCATAATTGAGCAATCATAAGGTATTATAATATAGACTAGAGTGCGAGTCTAGTTGGACCACCATATGAACATTCGCAAGATACCATTGATTATAATCATGAAGTAATGTCTACAAGAATGGAATCAATGAAAAACATATTTATCTCTAAGGGTGATCATACAAAATTATAAGATAACAATAGCCCGCCTTATGTGATTTTCTTATGAATATCAACTACACATTCTGGAAATGACCACCACAAAAGCTATTGGGTAACAGGATAATAACCTAGTTAATTTTAATGTATACCAGTTAGTATTTAATTAAAATGAAAAAATATTTATTTGATCTCCCTTTTCTTTTGTGTAGGACTGATCATTGTAACAACCATATACTACAACAAAGATTATATTGACGCCAAATACAATAAATATCATATGACTTATTATGAACAATTTAATTTATATGTAATTTAATTTCAAATAATAAAATGATGGCTTTGTAATAATCACTTCAACGTTTCTAAAACTAGATACCCATAAAAAAAATACCTATAATACAACTAACAACTATCAATATAATTTAATCATTATATATCATGTTTATAATCCAACATGGTGTCTACTATAAGAATGTTAATCAAATTCCCATTGCGAAGCAAATCAATCTCTCTCTAGTGGAGTACAACATGGGTATGATACAATGACATAGATATATGCAATTGTGGAGTGTGAGAGAACCTACACCTTTACCATTATAATATAGTGAAAAAAACAACGATATTTAGGATAAATCAATCTCATCTTTTCAATTGTAACTTTAACCAATCACAAGAAATATATAAAATTACATGTAATCATTCTAGAATATCAATAGATCAAAGTTATATCTAACCATTAACAATTTTTAGCAACTTAAGCCTGTGCATAATGAATAATGTCAACTCCTTAATATATCCATGTGGAGACCATCTAAAATCATTTCCTACAATAGTCATATGACAACTAAAATTTATGAATGCATAAGAGTATGAAGATTAAATAATAATAATCTTGGATATATGTATCTCAATATTAAACAAGAAAATGTCCTATATAAATTAAATAGAATATTTCATTTATTATTGCAAGATACATATCTCAAGGACCCTTTATATACATATTACAACTAAGATTAAAAATAATTCAGACGTCTTAATGTATAATCATTAACATTAATATTATTCCATGCTCATAATTGATCATTCCTTAATTCAAAATCTTTCTTACCAAATAATAAAATTAATCCCTTGACCACTTCCTACTACTTGACTAATTTGATAACATCACTCAACTTTAAAATTAAGAATCATAATATTCTAACAACAAATTTATTTTTCCCTTAAAACAACATTTACAAAATAACATTTACAAAGCTTCATGTTGATAGTGCTCATTTGACCGTAAACAAATATAAATTAATGTAACCAAAATACAAATTACTATCTAAATAATCAATTCTAAATTGGATAAACTACAAATTACATATGGAAAGAAGGTAGCTACATAATCTTATTTTAATTAGTAAAACAACAAAAATTTATGGGATTAGCAAGCATAATCTTAAATGTGTTTTTCCATCTGCATAATATTTACACATATAAGACTACACCAGGAATCGGATTTTAAATTCTTACTTTCCTAATGATGTCAACAATACAATAAGATAAATGTGACTTAGTTTCAGCCTTTCAAATGCTTTGTCAAAGATTTCTGAGTCTAATGACTCGGAATTTTTTCTCCCCTTTGTATTATCCTGAGTAGTTAATGTAGTGTAATTAAATTTATATTATCATTGTCAATATAGCACCACTTTACCCATACCTAGCTGCTCTTATCTCTGTTTTTTTAATAGATAGAAAATCAATTATACCGCATTTATGAACAACATTTGTTATTACAACTTGTTTTTCCAATTTACTAACCATTAGTTTTAAAGAAAAAAAAAAGTTTACATATACAAATCCCATTGTAGAAGTATAAACTCTAACATTTTAGACTCGGTATAAGCTAGAACCATGCATGTAATGTTTGTGAGGTGTTACTATATTTTGATTTACATTTCTCAGTTGAGCTCCTCTATTTCATGTCAACACTTAAGTTTCATGAGATGACTTTCTCCTTTCATGGCCACACTTTCCTCATGTTGAATGTTAATCGAAAGACTAGTTACTATCTTGTTAATTTCTAGAAAAGTAGCATACTATATTTTTAATTGCCCAATTGTGGTCTATATTAACATTTGATCCTCTATATTTATAAAAAAGAAAAATGTGAAATGAAGATTCTGATGGCATGAATAGTTCCAATCAAATACACAATTTACTATCATTAAATAATTCATTGGAAAGTTTACTCAGGGAAACAATTAGTCATTTCATTACAAAAACAGAACCCTTGTAATGCTTTATTAATGCAACCATAATACTCTCTTAGTCTAAGGAAGGTCTAGAGGAGCATATTCAAGCAGTGGAGGTGGAAAGAGAGAGGTCTGTGGATGATGACAAGATGGAAATTGAGAATGAAGGTTAGAAAGAATAGAGTGAAGATCTGTGGGTTTCAGAGTCACAATAAGGCCTTGTTCTGTGAGTGGGAATCAATTGCAAGGTATAATATTGACGAGGAAGATCGGGCCTAAATATTAGAGCAAACTGTTAAAGATTTTGGGGCTTTAGCACCAGCTACATTAGCTTGTAAAGGTAGGAAGTGTACTGCCATTTGGAGAATCCCTACACCACAATGCTAGAAGGAGAAACCAGAGACAATAGAACTTTTGGGACCTTGGAACTCTTGGCTTACCAGTGCAAAGTGAAGATCTATGGATTTCAGATTTTTCAGTTGCTGATTTTCTCGTATTTGTCTCTTCAATTGCAATACTGTGACACCTACTCATGAGAGACAAGGAGTCCAGCTTAGAAAGAATTCATGTGGTACGGTGTGTTTTAGTTTTGAGATATCTTGTTTTTTTCTTTCAATTTCAAATTCTAAAACTTCTGTAATAATTTCTTATATGTTGTGACCTTCAAACACTTGCTAGGAAAACTAAAACCCTTTCTACATCTTTTGTCTAGTCTGCAAGAACACTTAAAATAATTGTATAAAGTGATCAAAAAAATGAAATGTCTAGGTTCAAATCTAAATATGTGGTAAGGCCGAATACCCATGGCAGCTTGCAAAGAGCCATCATGATCAAAGGTTTTAGATTACATTCCACCACTTGGATACTTGGGCTCAAAGAGTGGCTATTGGCCCAAATTCTATCCCCCTACCAGTTTGGAAGCAACAAAATGATAGACCTAAGTGGTCCTCCATTTCTTCGAGGCAAAAGCAACCCTGGCACGACAGTAACCCACTTTCTTCTCAGCAAATTTTTCGAAAGCCTAAGTTTCCTAGAGCGTTTAAAGGAAAGGCAAGCCAACAAATGACAATAGTTGACTCAACCTCCCACCTATGGAAAAGGAAAAACATGGGAAGCAATATTTTTGTCCTTCCTTCAACAACCATGAACCTAAAGATTGGTTGCTACTAGGAGAATTCCCTCTTTGCGCAATTGTGTGGTTGTCGAGGAAAAAGCACAGAAATCACTTCATGGTGGACCTATACTTTCCCAAGAATGCTTTCTATTCAGCCTCTCTAGAATGACTTTTTCTTCATTGAATGTGAAGATTCCACTCTAAAGGAAAGTATTCTCCATTGTAGCCCCATTTTTTATAAAGGCTTGACTTTTCATTTTCTACATTGGAAGCCAGGTTAAGATCCTGCAAAACATGTCTTCCAAAAAACACCAGTTTGGCTCTCTTTAGTAGGTTTACCTTCAGAGTTTTGGTGCTTCGATGCATTCTTGAAGATTGGAGATGCCCTTGGCTCTCTGATAGGAATTGAAGAATATTTCTTACATGTCCTAAAAGGGGATGTGGCCAACATATATGTTGAAATCGATTTGACACGAGGCTTCTATAGTAAATTGGAAATAGTATCAGAGGTGGGTAGATGTAAGCAATCAGTTAAGCATTTGGGAAATCAAATCCTGAGCAAATGCATTCTTCATAATCAGCTTTCCCTTGCTAGTTCCATGGATGGGAAAAAAAAGCTCACTCTCTTCCAACTGTGGTCACATGAAAACCCAGCCTCTACCTCACTTTGCTCAGCTTCCTCCCATTTTCAGCTTCTCTTCTGAAGGCTCCCCCTTAGTTTTTGCCAAGCCCCCTTCCCCCTCCTTCCTTTCTTTCTTCTCTTATGAAGGATCTCCCCCGACTTGTCCCTACTTCCCCCCCCACCCCCCCCCCCCCCGCCTCTCTCTCTCTTTCTCCAGTTTCTAAAGTCAATAGCCTTAAAACTACTAGAAGCCTTTTTGGCCAAAAGAATCTTCCATTGTTGAACATGGGATCTTTTCATGTGCTCTCCCAAAACTCTAAAAAGACCTCCAAAAAAAAGAAGTAAGGCTTGTAAGGATCAAGAATGAGGAAATCTAGCTCAAATAACCTCTAAAAAAGGCATTTCAACTATTTTATTGGAGGAGGAGACTATACAGAGAGACATTATTCAAGATAGGGCAGACTCTAAGAGAGAATCACCCTTGGATCAAGAGAAGCTTCCTGATCAACAATTTGAATGGCCAATTCTAAAACCTTTTGGCATCACTGAGGAAGCCTCAAGGTTAGAATAGTCTGGTTAGTTAAACTCCCCTTCAACAGACACAACTTTCTTTTTAAAAAAGGGCTTAAATATCTCTTCGAAATCTCCAAATCCTCTTTTTGCCTCTCCCATTCTGTTGCCCCATAGTCTAGAAATAAACGTGAACTTAAAGACTCAACTTCTTCACAAATATGAGGAAGATATGGAAGATGTTGACCTAGTTATGAATATCCCTCTAGTAGATATGTACTCCAAAATAAAAGAAAAGAGGAAACTAGGTCTTAAACAACTGATAGATGGCAAGGAGAAATTGAACTTTGGCCTCACACAATAAAAGAAGGGTAGGAAATCTCTTATTGAGAAACTAAGTTCTATAGGAGAAGAAGAGAACCAAACCAAGATTATAGAACTCTTCAAAGTAGGGAAGGGAGCCCCCATTCCCAAACAACAGTGAAAATCGTGTCATGGAATGTCAAAAGCCTCAATGCCTCTAACAAGCAGAGGGTAATCAAGAGAAGGATTCTATTGGTTAATGTGGAAATCACCATTCTCCAAGAAACAAAGCTTGATTCCCAACAAGCGGTTCAATTTGGTTATGTTATTAGCAAACATTTTCAGACCTATTTGAAGACAACTGTATTAGCAGAAGGAGCATCAGGGGGCCTATTGATTGCCTTGAAACCTAATTCAGTGACAGTAGCGGGAGTTGCTCTAGCCAAGAGTGGGTTCCTGGACAAAATTACTTGTACACATATTAATACAATCTTTCATCTTCTTAACATTTATGGCCCCATATCCCCTCTATGGACGAGGAATCTCTGGCAATCCTTAGACTCTTTGATTACCCCAGTTTTCAAACTCTCTTCTTTTCATCGGAGGGGATTTTAATGCCATCAAGAACTCTCAAGATAAGAGAGGAGGTATTATCAAACTACAAAGGTCACAATAGGACTTTAATGATTGGATAGATAGGAATGGGCTCCTAGAAATAGAAACAGGGGCAAACTCTTTCACTTGGACAAATAGGAGAAAAGGTTTTAGCAACATTTTAGAGAAAATAGATAGATTCATTTTCCAAGGAGACCTTTCCGCCTTCCCATTCTCCATGTAATGCTTTGTTTTGGCACACTTAGGTTCGGACCATTTTCCCATTCTGCTCACTCTCAAGGGAGATTTGGAAGTTGGAAAAACACCTTTTAGATTTGAGAACATGTGTATGAAAAACCAAAATTTTGTATCTTTGATTGAAATATGGTGGAAAGAAAGCTCTTTTTAAGGATCAAGACTTTACTGCTTTATTTCCAAATTAAAATATGTAAAGAAAAAGTTGCTTCAGTGGAATGCTCTACCTTTCAAAAATATCTTTGCAATAAAAGCATCTCTAGAAAAAAAGCTGGAAAATATGAACACCATAATCCTCAATGATGGCATGACCAAATTAACCTTTGAGTTAGAAAACAACTACTTGAAGAGTATGAGGAAATCCTTTCAAAACAGGTGATTTTCTGGAAGCAAAAGTCAAGAGAAAATTGGCTTCAAGGGGGAGAAAAATACCAAATTCTTCCACAATGTGGCTAAAACTCGTAGAAATCTCAACAAAATTTCAAGATTGGAACTCAATAATAATCAGTTCAGTAATGATCCAAAATAGATTAGAAAGGAAACAATCTCTTTCTTTTCAAAACTGCTTAATAATGAAGAAGGGTCACATTTTAGAGAACATGAAAGGTTTCTGTCAATGATCCCAAAGATCATCACATCTGAGAAAAACATAAGACTAAATGAAAGTTTCTCCCTAGAGGAAGTAACTCAGGCTTTGAATCAGCTCCCTTCAGGCAACGCCCCTAGACCAGATGGCTTTCCCTCTGATTTTTTCAAGAAATGCTGCCAGATTATAGGACAAGATTTAGTAGATGCTTTAGAACTAGCAAAAAATCAGACAACCTACTTAAAGAGGTCAACAACACTTTTATAGCTCTCATTCCAAAGAAGGAGAAAGCTTCTAGTCTAGGGGACTTAAGACCCATATCCATCTGCAACACAGTCTACAAAATCCTCTCCAAGGTCATGACTAATAGGTTGAAACCTCTTATGGACAACATAATCTTAGAAGAACAAATAAGATTTGTTCTAGGTCGTTCAATCCTGGATGGGATCATAATAGCTCAAGAAGCAATCCACACTTTGCAACACACAAAGAAGCCAAGTATGATAATGTGGACTGGCTTTTCTTATGCAAAATTCTTCAGGCCTTTGGTTTCAACAAAAAATGGATCAACTGGATTTTTGAGTGCTTATCCACACCAAATTATTCAATTTTAGTTAATGGTAAACTAGAAGGTTTCTTCTCATCCTCAAAGGGCATCAAGAAGGGTGATCCAATTTCCCCCTTTCTCTTCATTTTAATGGCAAAATCTTTAGGCCATGTGATCAAATCCAACTTACCCACCAAACATTTAGTAGGAGTCAAGATCAACACCAATTTTGTTGCCCTGCACCAGCAATTTGCAGATGACACTCTTCTCCTTGGGGCTGCTAAGGTAAAGGAACCTTCTCTCTTTCAAGAAATCCTGGAAGCTTATGGGAGAGCCTCAAGCTAGAGAATTAACAGAGAGAAATATGAGATTTTCTTCTTCTCCCCACCACCTCCACTAGAGAACAAGATCTTAAGAATCTTCAATCGTAAACGAGGTAATCTCCCTTGCATTCACTTAGGCATACCTATAGACAAAGGATTGAGTAGTTCAAACTGTGGAACCCTTTAAAAATCAAAATGGATAAAAATATCAACTCACAGAAAGGGAAGTGGTTATCATGGGCAGGAAGACTGGTAATGCTCCAAACAATTATCACAACTCTCTTGATTTATCTTTTATCCTTTTTATCCCTTTCCTTTGGTGTAAATGCCTTTATTATCAAAAAAATGAGGATTTTTTTTTGGTAGAACTCTAAAATAAAGCATCAGATAGCTCTTATAGCCTGGGATAAAATGATTAAACCAAAAACTCAAGGAGGTGTAGGAGTTAGAAACCTTCAACTTCAGAACAAGGCCTTGGGTGCCAAGCTAGTATGGAAAATTCTTGAAGATCTAAAAACCAAATGGGTTAAGATGGTCACTACAAAATACCTAACAGATGGAGATCCTCAGAATCTCCTAAGATCCAACTCCCACCCAAAAGGATCCAGGATCTGGAATTTCATTCTAAAATGCAAAAGTCTAATTGAAAATGCAATCTCCTGGGGCATACATAATGGAAACTCTTGCCTATTCTAGGAGGTCTCCTGGGCAGGGCATCCAAGCATTGATAGTGTTATAACTATTCCAGCAACCAAGCAATTGCTAAAAAAACATTGGGGCCTACGGGTCAGTGACTATGTAATAAAGCACAATCCTCAAAGCATTCAAGGCTAAAGTTGCAAACAACTAGAAGCTCAACCTAACCCTTTGATTGAGCTAAGGCAACTATTTGATCTCCTTAAAGATAAACAACTCCAGTTTAGGGACAAAGAGGATACATTTGTTTGGATTTCCTCTAAATCTGGCCAATATAATGCAAAGGATGGTTATAATTTTCTAGCTTGACAAGGAGAGTAGGAGAACCAAGAAATCCCACAAAAGATTTTCTGGAGTAGTAGGGATGTCCCTAAAGAAGGCATCTTTGCATGGTTGGCTACAAAAGGAAAGATACTCATTGCAGAAAGATTCCAAAGGATGGGGTATAAAGGACCTTCCAGATGTATCATATGCAAAGGTCACAAGGAAACACTGAACCACCTTTTACTCAATTTCTCCTTTACCTCTAAATGCTAGAGAGGGTTATGTGCAAAATTGGGCTGGATAACAGTTTTATCGAATGACATCATCTCTCTCTTTCAAAGTTGGCCAATGAAATCTAAGGAAAACACTCTAAGATTTATTTGGGAAATACCCCCCTCATGCCTATTATGTGAGATTTGGAAAGAGAGGAACATAAGACTCTTTGAGGAGAAAACTAGAAATGTAGACTCAGTACTCGCCTCATTAGAAGCCCCTATTGTTGAGATTACCAACTCCAAGTTAGCAGCATCCCCAAATCTCAGGAGGGTATTCATAGCCTGGGATGAGAAAATCAGGTTCAAATGGAATGGAATTAGGATCCCCCCTCTATAGGGACAAGCCCTATTGCAAGAAAGAATTCCGAATGGTCTCCACCGAATCAGGGGTGGCTAAATCTTAACTTTGATGGTGCCGCAAGAGGAAACCTAGGTGCTACTGGCATAGGCTATGTGATCAGAGACCACAAAGTAAGAGAAGTAGACAGGATTGCCATGCCATTACCCCCTGATACCAACAATATTGTGGAATTCAAAGCTCTTCAACTAGGCCTCATAGATTGCCTCAATCATGGAGTTAGGAATATAATTATTGAAGGGGATTCTGCAATTGCCATTAATGCAATCAAGACAAAAAGCACCCCAAACTGGAGATTGCAAGATTTATTGGATAGCATTCTCAAGAACCTATCAAAACTGGAAAGCTTCAATGCAAGGCATGTATATAGGGAAGCTAATACAGAAGCGGATGCTTTGTCCGAAGTAGCTGCCGAGGGGGGGAAGATTTATTGGTGGGAGGACAACCTCTATCCCTATGGATAACAAAGTGTTTGAAAAGATACACTAGCTGTTAGTTATTTGGGGAAAGAGTAACAAATGGGCGATGGCCTATGCATTTGCCTTCCATTGAATTCAGGTTGCATAGTAACCTAAAGATGACTGCAACATTTCAAAATAACAGATTGTAAATCAAGAAACTTCGAATCTATGAATCAGGAAACTTCCAATTGGGATTTTCCTATTTTGCTTAGTTCTTCACATTAAAATGATTCCAGAGAACTAGCAAATCAGGCTTGTCTCAGCATCACATACAACGCATATGATACCAGAATATTCTGGGATGGCTCTCAACAACCTGATATTGCAATCAGGCTCAACCATTTATGGAAATTCCATGGTTGCAAGTATAAGATGAGACTTCAATGGTGCAGCTCATGGCTCCAAATATTTGTCAACCTTGACATCTAATTGCCTATTTCTTCCCTCCATTCTTTCCTACCAGTGCCCATTGAATGGAGGTGTATTTTCTTTTATTATTATAATAATTAAAAATTATAAGGCCTTGGCCTATTACCGATCCAAAACAAAATACTCTCTTAGTGTAGGTAACACCACTCAAGTAAAAGGCTTATGATACTTTCAAAATACAAAAGAGGAATTTGTAGGAAACTATTTAGAAACCTACTTCGAAATGTGGACATTAAATTGATAGACCCTAACTTTATACTCTATATATATTATATATATATATATATATAAAGATTGTTTAGTTTGTGTAACAAATTATTTTTCTATATTTTTCTATTGTTGGAGATGTAGTGGCAGCTACAGGTATTTTCACGTACAAGCCATCATTTCATTACTGCTGTAAATGTAATGATTGCTAGCAAAGTATTTTCACATACAATGAATAATAGAGGGAAAACTATCTTCATATATTAACCTTATTGCACTATTTTCCACAAAATTCATATATTGTTCATCGTATTTGTTCACATTTTGGTACCATTATGCTGGCTTTTGTATTTTAAGACCAAAATGTGAAGGCATATACGAGACAAATGAGTTGTTTCTTTTTGTTGGAAATGTAGTAGCTGTGTTATGCAGCCGAATGCAAGGCATGGCAACCAAGCCAGTTTTTTCGCGACTCCTCATCAACATAATTTAGAAGCTCTGCCGCACATTCACCAAATTAATTATTTAAAAATAAAAAGAAAGCCCGTCGTTGAAGAATACATTTTCTGTTAATGACACTCTGTGATCAACAGTGAGTCGTAAAAATCACATGAGGATGGAAGACTTGACTCTATAGCATCACTATTCAGTCCACATTAATTAGTCGAATCTATCATCCGAGCATCATTATTTCTACTGTTAATGTCCACATCATCTAACATGATATCAGAACAAATGTGCGTTGAATAATGTCATAGATTTATGTCCGCAGTCTTCCTTGCAACAATTTTGTGATTAGTCGGAGGGTATAGAATCCTGACAATGCAAAATAAAGTCTAGCAATGTAGAAAAACTCAATATGCCCAATGTCAGACGGTTCCGGTGGGCTATGCCTACGTAAAAATAGCCTATCAACTAATTATCTTTACCTGAAGTTACTACTTCTTTTTTAACCTTTCGCATAGGCATTGATGCTTTATGAAGTGAAGATCATAGTTGCTAATTGATAGTTATCTAGTAGGTATTCATTATTATATACCTCTTATCCTTAAAAATTTAAATCAATGATAGATTATTTAATTTAATCATAAAAATACCAGTTAAATTATCTTTAATGTTTACTTATGTAATCAAATTTATATTTACTAATATTGAATAAATGTCTATTAATATTCCTATTCTAATGTTATAAATTAATAGTTATTCTATTTATAATATTTGTATTAAGAAATTTTCAATTTAAGACTTGATAAATTTTTTGATATTGATCAAATTCCCTTCATAAAAGAAAATATAGATTTCTTAGTGATTTTCCTTTAGGAAAAGCATGGGCCATATTATTATGAGGATGTGAATCATTAGTAACATGAATGAAAGTATCAAGAGTAGAATGTTTTATGTGTTGTATGAGAAATTTTTCATATTTTGTAGCTATTCCGTGTCAAAATAATTATTATCAAATTAATAAAGATTAAACTATATTTGTGTATTAGAGCTATTTTTCTTGTATGATTAAATGATGTTTGGATGAATGTTGAAAATGGAATAACAGAGAAGTGTAGATTTCAACTATTAACCTATTTGGCAAACATGACTTATAAAGATGCTTTAGCCAAAGCTTGCAAATCATTAACTTAATAGTTACGATTTGATTATTTCTCTCTCTCTCTCTCTCTCTCTCTCTCTCTCCTCTCTCTCTCTCTCTCTCTCTCTCTCTCTCTCTCTCTCTCTCTCTCTCTCTCTCTCTCTCTCTCTCTCTCTCTCTCTCTCTCTACCATATCATGATATAAGTACAATAGCATCTTGTTTTGTAAATAAAATGTTATATCATTTTATACCACATTCCATCACATTTGTCATTTTTAGTTTGCTAGGACCTTCATGTAGGGTCAGAAATTATTCATTCAAATAATATTGAAGAGGTTACAGCGTCATTGGGAGGTAAAATGCTCTAAGAAGTAAAATGCTCTATAATATTCTCATCCTTGTGAGCACTTGTGAGTAGGAATTCTTGATAGTTTTAATCTTTGATGTTCATGTTATACAAGGATAAAGACATTTTTTTCTATTTAAAATGCAATTTTATGTGTATATATTATAAATCATCTTATGTAAAATTGTCAAAATTATTATTATATTTTTTATTTAAACACGTAAATTCATTATATGTCAAATTTATTTTCTTATTTCAATGGTAATCGTTACAACAAGTGTCAATAATATTATTGATAATCAAATTTCTTAAATCAATTCCCCTAATATAATTTTTCTTAAAGATAACTTATAATATAATATTAAACTATTTTAACTTTATTACATATAAAGATATAAAAATAAATATTATATATATTCTAACAAAAATTAAATTTTAAATTTTTGTTAAATTAAAAATAATAACAAAAATAACTAAAAAATATTTAATATTTGATAAAATATATTAAATTAATAATGTTACTTATTATTAAGGAAACTGTAATCGATGACAATGACAACTCTATATATGGGGTTGTTTTTCAGTGGCGTGGAACAACGAAGGCAGGTCCAGGTGGGCCTCCTTCTGAAGTAGTTGCGTTCAGAGGTACGCTTCTTCGACCAAAAAATATTTTTCATGACTTGGTCGAAGACATGAAGGTAGCCATTGGACACTATAACTCCATATCCAGGGTACAACAATGGGTACAACAATATTTGGCTTGCAGGGCATTCATTGGGAGCTGCTATTGCATTGGGAACAGCAATCAACCTGATGAAGGAAGAACGTCATAATCTATGTGAACCAAAAGGATCCCATCTGTCAGACTTATGTTCACTATTTTGAGGTGTTAATGGGTATATATAGACAAAAAAGTCATTTGCTTTATGAGAGTATGAAGTATCTCTTTTCTTTTGATCTGGTTAAGAAGAAAAGCGCCCGGCATTTAGTTCCCTCTGCTACAGTGATTGTGGCGACAAAACATTTCTTTCACAACCATCATACTATTCGTCAATGGTGGCTTAAGGATCTTCGTATCAATAGTATTGAATATATCCCTCCAGATGAAGTTATTCAAAGTATTAAATATAACCTTCCAGTTGAAACGGTTTAGTAGAATTCCACAGTGCAGCTTCTCATCCTTTCTTGACAGTAAAGAAGAGTGATGTAAGTGCATGTTTTACATATGCATATGTATGTTTGAATAGTAATGTATCAATAACTTTTTCTTTCACATACATACATTATAGAAATATAGACACATATTTCAACGTGGAGATAGAGAAGAGTGTGTGATTGTAGAGCTTGTCATCTTAACGTAGAGTATATTATCTGCAAGTATTTATAAGTAATTTTTATTTTTAATTTTATATTATTATCTAAAAATAATAATTTAATTAAATGTTTGGATACATGCATATCATTTATAATTTGTATTTGTATTTTTATTATTTTAAATTTATATGTGTCAATATTTGAAAGAAGAAAAATAGCATATTAAAATATCTTAATATATATACATTCTTATTAATTAGTGAAAAGGCATATTAATTTGTAGAAAAGCTAATTATCATACTTTATTTTATCATTTTAAGAATATATATACATTTATACACTTAGCTCTACATCATTACTTTTATACCAACTCTTATACAACTACCTATCTCCTATTTATCACACCTTCTTATGCACCTCCTTCAATTTTGTTTCTTGCTACCTAGATTTGACCATCATATTACTCTTAAAAATGTCTATGGTTGTGTTGATAACCATGTGCTTCTGAATTTGTCCTCTTCTCACTTAAAATTAAAGATTGAAATTGACCAATATTGACATTCTTAATCTTCCATTTTAAAAGGAAATTGATATTTAATATTGTACAATAGATGTTATGAAATAGAGGTAAATTATATTCAATTCTCTCATTATCATCATCTAGTATACATGTACTCTCTTTCATACTAGAGAATTAAGGAAATTAGCAAAACAACATTTTAATTTGGTGTAATATAAAGAATGACAAACATGTATTCATAGTTCCTTTCCTAGTACTTTTGAACTTGATCAATTTCTAGGAGTTTATTTGAAAGAAATCTTCTCCCTATGATCAATCATATTGCTTAAGGTATTTATAAAAATCACAAGTCTCGATTATTTGAGAAAATTAGAGTAGAATGTTATATATCATGATAAGTTGTAGCAAAAAATATCATTGTCTGCATTGCTGAATACAAATATAGAGCATATATTCAAAACATAACTTCATCTCAAACCCACAAACCTTTCTTATGATAAATATGAAAACCAACACAAAATTCTAGATAGTTCATTAACTTAAAACATTTTCTCTAGATCTAACATTAGATAATCTTTAAAATAATTTGTATTTAATCTTTTAGTATTTAAATATGTATCATCACCTTTTCAATTCACATTCTAAATATATATATAAATTATACCCAAAAAAATTAATTGATAATTACTTAATTAAATTTAGACATGAAAGAATTTTTTTCTCCCTTTAAAATAGTGTTGAAGAAGCATAAAGGGGCATCAGTAAAAATCCAAAAAGTTTAAAATGTTTACTATGTTGGTGTCCTTTTGTTTGTGTAGTGTTTTCTTTTGCTTAATTTTAATTGCTTCACATCTTTAGAACATATACATACATATTAATTTCATATTTATTTAATTTCTTATAAATTTCTTTCAATTTTTCTCTTTACGTATTATTGAATATTAAATTAAATCTAGATGTATTTATCTTATATTTTATTCAAAGTTTATAATACCTTGACTTGATCCAAAATCTTAATAAAATTACTATTCTTAATAATATAGCATTAAAATAAATTCAATATTTTATATTCTATCTTTCATAAATCTACACTCTTATATTAATTTTCTTCTCCAATGTATAGGAAGAAGAAGGATTACAAGAGTAAAAGTGGCATTCCCATATAATATAATTATTGTAGCTAAGCAATATAAATATTAAATCTATAGTATGTATTGAACTGTTTAGTTCATTTTTTACACTATTATATTTATATATATATATAGCTAATTGGAATTGGAATTATAATCTATGATTGAATATAAAAAATATAAGAACATATTTCCACTATAGAAAAAAGATGTGATGGATTGTTTTAACATGACGATAGCATATGTAAGACTTTCATAGAGTGTTCATTTTCAGAAAGCTGAATATTAGTTAGGGAATGCCTATGTGTTGAGCTGGGGATGAAGTATTCTTATTACTTAACTTTACCTCTTTTAGTATTTTAGGAATATATTCAAAGGTTTCATAGAATCTAAGAAGGCACTTTTTTTTATATTTCTTATAACATCTAAATAATGATCAAGATTCATATATGACCTAGTTTATTAGTTCTTGCCAATGCAAGAATACTATTACGTTCATGCAGTTCTATTTTAGAATTAGTTAAACTAATCAGAATTTAGAATTAAAATTTTTGAATAAAAAATCTAGAATACATATTTATTTTATATTTTATATATAAAAAAAAATGCATTTTTTCTTTAATTCTATTGATTTATACTAAACTAGTGGGTAGGAAGTTTAATTTTTTTCATGTAAAATAATCAGATTCATTAATAATAATAGATAAGTACTATTGAAACACTATCAAAACATCTATTAATAAGTCCATTGCATTAAAATATTATTTCTTTCTCTTAACTATGTGATGGTAGCACTAAATGCAATAACTTTCGTACATTGCAGGAATATTTATTAGCTGATAGGCCAAAATAAATTCCATGGCATTTTAATATTTCTGTTAAAAAATCTAATGTCAGCCAAGAAATTTTTGATAATAAAATTAATGGTCTTGTGTGTGTTCCGGCTCAGGCAGTAGCTTCATGTCCTTTCAAAATATTTGCTTCATTCTATGCAGCCCCAATCAAACGAGACTAGGGGAAAGGACCCAGTAGTTGAGCATGTACCAATTGTTGTGAGGGTTGTTGATACCTTTTGTTCCAAAAATTGAACAAATAAAACCTATTGTTTGAAAATATCAATTTTTGTTAGGAAATGTACCATCAATTTTTAGGAAATGTACCAATAGTTGTTAAGAAATGTACTAATATTGTAAAAAGGAACCAATCAGGTGATGCCATATCAGCTGCACAACTATTGGGGTCTCTTTTGCATGCCTATTGGTCTCACTTTTTGGGGGGGTTGTTTTGGACACCTTGGCAAAAAATATACTAATGTGGCATCATATTTGATGATGTGGCCCTGAAACCTTAGTTATAAGAAGGGGACTTGCCAAGTAAGCTGCTGTAAAAAAATCGAAGTGATTTGAAATTTCCAAGTAGGATTTTGAGAAGCGCAAAGTTAGGGTGCACAACTATTGGGTCCTTTCCCCTATTTAATGTTCTTTTTCTCTATGGAACTTTCATGAAATGTATTCCATAATTTTTCTTTTAATAGAATCTATTAATATTAAATATTGAAATTTTATAAATATAACTAAATAAAATCAATAATAGAAAAAAATGAGATGGCATAAGTTCTTCCCTCTTCTTACTTCCTGAATGATACTTACCCTCCCTTCTCGAAGGATGACAATCTCCTACACACAATTGGCTAGTTCAACTAGTTAGATCAAAATCTTATTTTATTCAAGACATGAAAGGATTCTCAAATCAGCCCTTGTAGAGAACTCTTCCAAGACCAAACACCACATCCCCTTAGAAAACACTCAAATTGTGGTTGTTCAGGACAACTTATTTAGAAGAAAGCTCAAAGAAGCCATTAAAATCCATAATCACCCCTCCGACCTCAAAATTATTATATAATAATATAATAATGATATAATAATAAAAAATTAATATTATTTATAATATTAATATATAAATAATAATGACAAAGTATAATTCTACTATGTTCAATAAGAATCACTAGAATTCAAATATTAATAAATGAATTTTTAATATCCAATTTTTTTTAAACATAATATAATTATTAAATATTAAAATTAAACTTTAATTGTTACTAGAAAGTAAATAATAATTGAAAGATGTAGCCCTTTCTTATATATATATATATTTAATAATTCAAAATATAATTAAAAAAATTAAAATATTGAATTATAATAAAATGTTTATAGCAACTTTGAAAATTTGGAGATGTGAGTTAGTTTTAGAGTTAATTTAAAAGTTCTACGTAAGTGTTATGGTTTAATTAGTTGTAATTCTAAAAAAAAAATTAATAATAGTTGTGATACTATTGTAAAGAAATTGGGATTTTATTTTTTATTTTGATTAACTATATTTTGTAATATGGTTTTAACTTTATCATATTATTTGATGTCATTTTAAAAATATTTATACTTAAATGTTATACTAAATAGTATTATAAAATTTAAAAGAGAATTATTAAAAAAAAAAAATTGAAAATTTAAATGATTTAAAACTTATTTTGTATAAAATTTCATTAGAAAATTTATAAAATTATTTTATCACAATATAGATTACCATTTTTATGAATTGAATTACATTCCTCAATATAATGTAAGTATTTACTGTTCATCTTTACACTATTCGACTTGTGTTATTATTTTATTTTTTATACATTTATATTATTACTTCAAAATAAATATTTTCTTGATATATTGTTTGTTGACATTTTAGAAAAGTCTACACTTTTGTAATTAATCATAATCTGAAATTAAAAATAATTATTGAAAAAATTAAATTATTTTAAAATTATTGCAATATGTTAAATACCATCTTTTATAAATTTAACAATGGTGTTCAATTTAACTATAAAATAATTTATACCAAAATTAAATTATGTGTGCCATCTTTTAATTATAGGTAAGGTTAAGGTTATGATTATCTTTAGTTTAGGATTAAGGGTTGGTTAAAATTAGGGTTTCCAATCTAAAATAAAGCTTATGTTAGGGTTAAGGTTAGTATTTTGACTCAATTAGGCTTAAAGTTAGTGTTAAGGTTCAAGTACATGATTACCATTCTAGGATAAAGCTTTTGGATAAGGTTACAATTGAATTAGGATTCAGGTTAGTATTAGGGTTTACTTAGGATTGAAGTTAGTATCCCTAAGCTTTAAATTAAGGTCAGAGATTGTATTAGGGTTATGATTCAATTGGTATTAGGGTAGGGTTAGTATTGAGGTTAGAGTTAATGTGTGTTTTCTAAGGGTTAGAATGTAATTAACATTATGGTTCTATTAGAATCCTAAATATAATCATTACATTATGCCTAGAAGGAGAAGGCAAGGAAGGAGCCAAAAGGAAAGAAACCTAGGCCTCCATAGAAGAAATCGGAAGCTCAAGTGCTCGAAGTGGATTTTGATGAATAATGATGAATAGTTAGTACATAACCGGTATTGAGAGGGGGGGGGTGAATCAGTACAGACAAAAAATTTCCCTCAACCAGTTTGACTGCAAAGACTGCACTTAATTGGTAAACAGTAACACCAATACAAAATAGGGTACTACCGGTAAAACCAAGAATGAGTATGACAAGTATAAACTGGTTATCACTTAGATCTTCACCTCACCTAACATCTCCTTTCCACTTCACTCATATGCATAAATAGGTAATACATCAGAAGTATAAAGATTACTGGTTCAATATGCATTACCACTTAAAATAAAACACTAAACCATCACATGAAAAGCATTACACATGACACAATGATTTTTCACATGGAAACCCCATTGGGAAAAACCACAGTGGGGATGAATACCCACAAGCTATTCTTTGAACTCTTTTGAAGTCCACTCTATTAGGAGCCTTGTCTGGTTAAAGACTTTTACAATAGGTTCTGTTAGGAATCGATCCTGCTAGGAATCACCCGGTTAAGGGATTGCTAAATACCTGGTTAAAGGTTAAAACCCTGTTAGAGGTTACCTCGCAAGAGGATTTTAAGAACTCATTGAATTGAGTCACCCTGTTAAAGGATTTACACAAAAGCCTGTTAAAGCTACCCGGTTAAGGGATTTTCCAACTACTGAAATGGTTAAAAGTCAACAAGTAATACATTGATCTAATAACAACACACAATGCCAAGGCAGATCCACTTTAGCTCCTTTGCTTCTGCAATCACACTCTGCAGGTATCAACACACTTCTTCGATCTATCAAGAATCAAGTATCTCTTCACTTGGATACACACATAACATTTGCCAACAACTTCAAAATGAAAAACATCAATGACCTTATAGGAAACAGATACATCGATAGCATAAATGCTAAACCCTAAACATTTAGGTTTAACAATTCAGTCGGTTCTATCCTAATCATTAATCACACTACATTGAATACAACAATCTTGAATAGTTGTCAAGACATTCTCCAACGTTCATTCTTTGTCTCTTCAGGAAGCTAATAACCCATCACGCGCTCTCCACCATTTATAGAGACTTCGCACATTCCCGAGGTAGATAGGATCTATCTTCTTCATGCAAGATCCTCAAGGAAATCCTTCACACACACAAGGCTGACATGGCAACACGATTTGGCCTTCATTACAATGCTAACTCATCACAAGATGTCATCGGTTGAATAACACAAGGAATGCATCAACTAGAAACCCTGAAGTTGAGACTACCAACTGGTAGTCATGCCAAATGAAACCCCGATACAAAACTTTCATATACTGGTTCTCATTCCAACATACTGGTTCACCTTTGAACAAACATACCACTTCACTTTTTCACATATACCGGTTTACATCATCATACTGGTTCTATTGCCAGTTAGTTTACTACAATATATCGGTTCATACTTTAGCATATTGACATCAATGACAACATATAATATCATCATTTCATCATGCTCTGCACATATGCCAACAAATTTAACATAGAGGCATTAGGTTTATGAGGAAATATTGGGGAACCACATACAAGTAATTCATGCCACTATTGAAGTGCCTATTGTTGCTCCTACAAAGCCCACTGAGAGAGAGGAGCCTCCATTGTATTAGGACCTTTTGGATATGTTGTCTGTGTCTACCACAAGCATCAAGGATAATGATTATTTAATGGATGGTTGTGTGCAATGTGGTGATGCCCTTATTCCTGAGAGGGGTGGGAACCTGTTTTAGTATTTCTACAACAATAAGGATGAACTAGTTCCGAGATCAAACCCCTAGAGATTTGACATGGTTAAATTGATTGTGCCTGATGTTTTGGTGGAAGTGGATTTGATAAGGGCTATGGCAACAATGTATGATCAAGCATCAAAGACAGTAAGGACTCCTTAGGGCATAGGCTTGGTTGATATAAGTCCAATGGAAATTGTTAATTGTTTTGGTCTTATTGGGCGAGTAATTTAGATATTGATGTTAAGAAGTTTGAACAAGAATACCAATTAAGGAGAAATTTTTACAGGGAGAAGGAGGTTCTCCTACTCAAGAAAAGGGATTGGCATGGTGATGTGGCACCATTTATTCCCATTGAGAAGGAGCCCTTTGTTGCGAGGTAGTTTGAGAAGTATTTTATTAAAAATTATCATGCTTTGTGTTAGATTTTGGGGGAAGATGCTTTGGAGAAAATACCAGTAGGGATGATGCTGATGGGAATGAATATTTTGCATAAATTTGTAAACTTAGAATATAATTATACAACATACATTTCTTGGCATATTCATGAAGGGAATCTGGGAGCAGTAGATAATCCCTTAGAGATAAAATTGAAATTATATTCCCTATTGACTCATTTAATTCTTTTCCAACATAAGTATGAATGGAGTCCCAATCTTCAGCTCAAGTTCTACAACAAAAATAGTGTAGCTTTCCCAATATAGAGGTGGTACAACATATGGGACAAAATCTCTGAGGTTGCTAATTATGTTTCTTTGCATCAACATTTTGTAATGAGGATTATGTCATGGTTGGGTGTGGTGGTGAATAGGGTTCCTACCAAGGTTATGGATTTTTTAAGGTCAAAAGAAAACAAGATGGATGATGAAGGACGATTTGATTTTTCAAATTGTTTTCTATTCTCTTATTACATAATAATAAGGGTCTATCGATGCCCTCAATCTGCTCACCAATTATCAATCTATGTTTCTCATAGATTAGCATTTCTTGAATTCATGTGGCAGATGTTGTGGACACAAATGTTTCATTTGGTAGAGCAAAAGAAAGGCTCTCTTATTACCAAATCCACAAGGTTCGGTGGACTTGTAGTTGAGTACAAGGTGGTGACCAAACTATAGAATTATTTAGCAACTAGGTATGCACTAAGATATGGAAAGAAGAGAAATTTTGACCCAGAAGGATTCATAAGTTGGCTCAGAGCCAAAATAAAAAGAGGGTCTTTTAATCATGATTTAGATTTGAATTAAGATGTAATAAGGAATTTCCTTACCATTCAACAAACCCTTCAAAGAAGAAATAAATGGGCAATCCTTAAAAAGATTGAGAATGAAATAAAGGCTAAGTTCCCTAATTTTAAAGGTTTCTTTTCTAAGGAAGAAAGGCTTGTCATAAGATTTGAGAAAATGTTTAAAAATTTTGAATCTATTTTTACAGGATCCTACAATATTGAATATGGCATGGCCCATGAAGAAATAGGGGAGCACACTCCATATGATGTTCCAGAGTAGTAGCAAGTTCCATTGGAAGAACAAGAGGAAGTTATAGGAGACCAAGCTGGAGGGGGTGTCAGTGAAGAGGAAGTCGAGCAAATTATTTCTTCACCTCCTAGGCATGTTTAAGTAATTTAAGAACCTTAGAGTAGAAGATATTTTGGCCAACCCATTCTAATTGATCAATGTGAGGATGGGAAAGCAATTGTTGCTCATATGATTATGTCAGATGAAGACTTGGTCAAGAGGCTAGAATTCAAGGCCTTGTGGTTGCAAGTGGTTGGTCCACCCGAGGGAATCTCAGAGATTCAATCATAAGAGGATCTCAATTTAGATCATATAACCCCACAAGAAGCTAGGGAAATAGCTAAAGAAAGTGGGATGCTACTTATACTGGGTTGGAACTTGGAAACAATTTTTTTGTTGGATTAGATAAGACAATAGCCTAGCTCCACTTTCATTGTAGAATTTGAAAAGGATGGAGGTTACAATGGGTCAGGATATCATCCCACCATCAAAGAAAAGCCCAATGGGCAAAATCCCCAAGTAAATTGACAAGCCTAGAGTTTTGATTGGCGTTGAAGAAAGAATAGGGGATGGGGCCATATTAAGGACATTAAAGGATACCTTAGTTGTGGAGGCAGTAACTTTGTCAATGCACTCTACCATGCTTTCCTTACATGTTGTGAAACTATAGGAAAAGGAAAAGATGATATTATTGTAGGAGAGAGTTGGGATACATGAAATTTATACAAAGGTGTTAATGGAAAAATCTCGACTAAAGAAAGAATTGGGAAAGAAGGCAATAACACCTTCTCCTATGATCATCTAGGGAGAGTCATCAAAGAGTGTTGAGGAGATAAATGCTTTGGAGCAAAAAATAAATGATCTTCAACAATAGGTATAGGCTAGAGCTCAACAAATCTTGAGAATAGAATCAATGACAAAAGATAAGGTTATAGAAATGATCAAGGGTAGCTTGTCACACTTGCTGAGATCAATTTTGAGTAGAATTGAAGATGTTAATAATTCTTTTTATATTATTTTGGAAGGGGCTACTTAGTGCTCAAAGTTTCTCACTGATTTAAAGGAGATTTTTGAAGGATGGAAAGCTTTTGGGCTAAAGACAAAAGATTTAAGTATTGCAGTTTAGTATATGCCCAGGCCACCTCAACCATTATAAGATTTTTGTCAAGCTTATGAATCACTTGTCAATGAGATTAATTATTTAAAGGAAAAGGATGGAGCATCTAAGGAAAGAATACAAAGTTTTAATGAATTAAGCCATTGGACTGTTCCTCTCCTTCATAATGAGAGCTCAAAGTTGAATTATTTTGATGAATGAAAGGAGTATGAAGATATAATGAATGCTTCCATTCAAAATGTGGTAGACAAAGACTATATAAATCAGCCAATGTATTATTCAACTATTGATAAATTGATTGCAACTAATACATCGTATTCCAGATTTGTTGTGGGTGTTAGAGCATTTATTGATACCAAATACAAAGAGGCTCCTAATCGTGTGTGGTTGATCAAAAATGTTGAGTGGCCAACCCATTTTGTAGTCCATAGTTTGCATGAGAAGTAGTGTGTGGTGTTCAATTTTCTCATCTTTCATGATTCCTTCTCATCAACCTAATGAATGGGTATTGTCTTCACAGTTATGTGTGAATGTGTAATTGCATAGTTAGGGATCTTTTCAAGGAAGATATTAAATACCTGGTATGAAATGCAATGCATGATAAAATGAAAGAAGATCTTATAAGTATGATTTGTGGTGTGATGTGTGGGATATTGATGTAAGGCGTCTTTATCTTGGAATTGGTTGTGGGATTGTTAAATTCAGGAATTATTGACTCTGTTTCCCTAGGATAGGCACTAATATGTACGTTGTTATGATTTTTCAGAAACATCTATTTGAAAATCATTAAATCTCTCTTTTAATTTATGATTAATGTGTTCATGTTCTTATTTTCTCATAATCCAATATAGTTTTCATATGGAAATGGAATGGTGTCTTTAGGCTACTATATATGTGTATTGGAGTGGAACTCTTAGAATTGTCTTCTTGAGTGGGATGTTCAATAAGAATTGTGTTTCTTTTGTGATTGTCCTATAGGTTTACCCACCTAGGTTTTGTAGAGCCCAAAGTGCAAAAGAATTCATTATCCTTGGAATTCTTGTCAATTGGCCATCTAGCTCAAATAGTAAGCATAGTGAAATTTTGAATCATTTATATTCTGACTAGTAGGTGGAAAACACCAACTCAACCTCATCAAAGCAATCATAATGAATCTACCAATGTTAGAGAGAATATCAAAAGCGCAAACAAACTCATAATTCCCAACACATCGAATCCCAAAAGATGAACCAGGGAGGGGTATTACACTAACATATACACGAAAAACAAAGATAGTAAAGACTTGAATGAAAAAAAAAAAGAATTGGGATAAGGTAAGTAAATAAAATATAACTCTACTTAAATAACAAAGTAAATGATTCAAATTACAAAAGAGAAAAACCATTTCAATAAAAACAACACTAGGGGAAGCGTACTAGTTGTCGTTATAGGTACATGGGATTTTTTGATGATTTTTTTTTCAGTTGTCTCCATTGCGACTTAACTATTTATAGTTATTGTTTTAGCTTTTGTGTAGTAACAATGCACGCTATCAGATCAAATATGCACACAAGGGTCAAAAAGTACTCATTTCAAAGTGTCATGATATCTACTTATAGATGCTCCAATAACCGTGCACTTAAAATTCCAATACTTACAGACAAATGATCCAATAGTCATACACAAATGCCATAGTAGTCATGGACCAATGGACCAATTATGAAATAAAAAGAATAAAAAGTGAACACCTATTAATGCATCAGTGTACCATAATTGAAACATGAGTTGTAAATGGTATTTTTTCTTAGATCAATATGATCAATTAACTAGGGGAAGAGCACCAGTAGTCATGCACCCTAACTTTGCCCTTTTCAAAAGTCGACATAACAATGTCAAAAACGTCTAAATTTTTTATAGCACCTTCTATGACGAGTTAACTGCTTATAACTAAGGTTTCAGGTCATCATCATCATTTTTGATAGGTTTTTTAAATGCATTTATAAAAAGTGTTCAAAATGTCAATTTTTGAACCCCCTACCAATCATAGTGAATTAGCACACCCAGTCTTTAGTTACCTTTGACCTAATAGTTGAACATATTGTCACCTAAAAAATTCACCCCCTAACACATATGAAGACAATCAACATTATATGGTTGTATATGGTTGTACATTATGTTATTAATAATTAAATAAAATTAAATCATATCCATTATTTACTCATCGAATAGTCAAACAATTTCTATTAAATAAATGAATGGATAAAAACTAAAAACTAAATAAAACTAACCTAATACCTACTCAACCCTAATATTTTCTATCCTCCACAGCCTAACATTCCCCAAACGCTGCCACCATTTCAAGAGCATGCATCCTCTGCCACCACAGGAGCTACCATGAATAGAGACATGGCAACCAGAGGGACCAGGGCAGGGCATCCATAGACGTGGCAACCAGAGCGACCAGGGCAGGGCATTCACAGACGTGGCTTGGGAAAAATGAGGTAAAATTACAACTGTATGTTATTTTGACTGCATTTTATGTGATATCCTTCCCTATTTTTTTATTTTGACTGCATTTTACGTTTTGTAGCTATCTCCTTGACGTTCCAGATACAATGTCGATGGTGTCTGCAACTGTGTCTGTTGACACAAGAAATAAAATTGTTTGCAACCCTTTTGAGCAGGTAAGGTCTTTACAGATCTTACGGGGCAACAACCCATGTTTGAATTCAAACATTTGTGCAATATTTTTCATCTTTATCTGTCATTTTCCTTTGCATAAGGCTATTTACCTGGCAAAAAGCTTTGGCTAGGGTTACAAATTTCTTGATGTTGATTTTTGTCTCCTTCTATGCATTCTTGTTGCTATTTACTTGCCAAAAATGTTTGGCTAGGGTTACGAATTTGCAACAGAGATTTAAACCTAGCTTTACTTTTTCTGAAGGGTTGCATTTTAGATCGTTTTCTGAATACCCAGTTGGAAATTTTTGAGAGTTTAGATGACTTGGAGAATTAGTTAACTGTGTTTGTAAATTCACAGCCCTTTGGTGTCGACGAGTTTAAAATGTTAATTATTTGTACGATGTTGATCTCCTGGTTGAGGCTGTTGCATGCAGAAGAGGCCTCTGAGTTGAGCAGTCTCATGTATCGAAACTGCACCTGTCCCCATTATAGACTAACATGTTTTTCCCTTCATTGTTTCTACTTTTTCTTTTAACACGATTCCTTTTAGATCTTGTGATTGGATTGCTAAGGTGGGGTTATGTAGCTATTCCAGAATGTAAACATCTGGCCTCATTTTTCTCTGTTTTATGCTATAGTGAGACTTTGTTTTTTAACAATGGGGTCCCTAGGGGGTACTGCACTGTCAGCAAACAATAATTCTGCGAGCACTCAAAATTTTAGTGGACTTTGCAGTAGTTTGAGGTGTATAGAGTTGTACACCCGTAGTACTCATGATCAGCAGCGTCAGTTAATTCCCTTTCTCTAGCACATGCAGCTTCATGTTGTGGAAGCAAGACCCGGTTTTTCATATCCACTATCAACATGGACATTGGTTGCCTTGTCTGTAACAAGAACACGATAGAATTGTAAGAGAAAAATTTACCAAACTGTCAATCTCAGATGGTATTAACAAATTTTATAGAGGCAACACTGTTCAAACTAAATCCTAGCCATGCCACATTAGGCTCTATCAAACTTGAACTTAATTCCACCTATTTTCCAAACACATAATTATGAAAATTGTCAAATCAATAAGAAAACACCAAATCATAGTTGCATGAAATTCGTGAGTATAGTTAATAGTTTTTCAATGCAAACCGAATTAATCAGGACAATTATTGGGCAGTAACGATGTATAATAAACAAGCTACTTTCAAAACAAAAGGATGTATCACAGTAACTACTTTGCCTAGAAAAAGGAACAATGTAGCAACACAAATCATGTCTTAGTGTCCAAAGAGACTTTCTAAATCAAAACTACGGAAGTAATTAAACTAGTAAAAGCCATAAATAGCAGTATAATTTTTCTTCACATACATTCCTTTCATTGGATCTTTCCATTATATATTGACTATAATTGTCATCTGTCAAAGGCTTTTAATATTTGTGGGATATGACACATATATGTGTCTCAGTCAATACGTTATCGAATATGTCATGTGCACCCATGCTTTTGTCAAAACATTATAAGACAAGTGACCCACTTAGCACACAAGCACCTCTAAGTTTAACAATTACACATTATAATTGTGTTACGAAGTTGGCACGGCACTAGGGGAAGTTCAGTTTAATTTATAGTATAGAGCTTTTCAATACATCTACACGTAAATATTAGTCTGCAAAACCAGACAAACCATTCAAAATATTTTTAAAAAAATGTACCTTAAGATATTCATCAACCTCTGTTTTAATCTGTCTACTCTTCAGTGCAGCATCTACCTCAGATAATATTCTTGGTGACTGGCTGATTTCAGGAAGAAGGTCAACCTGAAAAAGCCATACAGAAATAAAAAAGGATTCAAACCAAAGTCAAATTAACTACTTTACCTCCATACTTTGTTTTATGTTCACTTCCCTCTTACCTTTATGTTGGGAGTAAATGGATCTGGGAGCCTCATGTTGCGTGGAAAGGCACTAAGAATGAGATTCCGCATTTGTATGCAACTAGGAGGAATAACATCGCAAAAACTGAAATGGTAATCGCATAGAATCTCTGAAAAATCATGAAGAAGAACCAACAACACTCTAAGGGTGCCTTTGTACAACAATCGGACCTGTAAGCCAGCAAAATGGAAATGGAAAGTTGTTTTTTATTATAATAGTTCAAATAAAATATTAAGCAATTTTTTTTTAATTTCAAATATCATAGATTATGTAATTATCTTTTTAAGTAAAACAATAAGTACTAAAAAAATGTCCAATAAATTCTTCCCCAAATTGAAGATAAGAAACCCTGCATATTTAACTCAAATAAAATTATTAAACAGTAGATAATAAGCAGCATAAAGACAAACCGGATAACTAAGCTCAGCATTTCTCAGGTAAGGCTCCATAAACTTGAACAAATCCACAAATAAACGTTGGAAAAATGGCCAGCCCTTTTGATTGTTGCTTAAAAGTAACTTTGACATAAAACTGCGATGGCAGATCAGTTCAAGCCAATCAAAACTGCAATAGAAAGAACCATGACTATGATCATCTCTTTTCCCCCAAGAATATCAATTTAGAGAAATTAAGAACATCCTCATTGCCTCAGATGCCAACCTAGAAAAACTGGTCTATAATAGTCAATGGCTTGAACTTCGAAGAGCATGTATAGCAATATAGACAATATAGATGCATTGGATATCAACTTACCTCCAACCAGGTACTCTTAATGGTTGCAGTGAATGGAAAGCATTTGCAAATGCAGTGAGTGCCTGTAAAAGAAAAAAAGAGATAGGATGAGCCCAATGGTGACTTGTTTAAAACTTTAATGGATGAGGAATAAGTTATAATGCATAAATAGTCCATCTGACATGTATTAGGTGAATTAAGATATACTATTAGGCTGTATTCAGAGGCATATCGCTTTAGGTGTATAGAGTTGTACACCCGTAGTACTCATGATCAGCAGCATCACTTAATTCCCTTTCTCTAGAAAAGTTAGAGTTCTATGATTTTTTAACAACGATGCAAAATATCAAGATTTACAAGGTTCCTGGGACTCCATTTTGGACTCAATTTACAAGGTTCATTGTCTGAAAGACTACTTTATCACAATCGAATGGTCTCTATTGCTGTTCATCTGTAAAGGCACCAGTCACCTAGTCTTCCCAAGCAAGAATGGACAAAGGATAAATGATTCAGAATGTTTTCTGAAGAAATGTTCGAAACATTGGAAATAGAAACCATTACAAAGTTGTTTACCGATAAAAATCTCAAATCTTTCTATACATATGATACCAAAAGATTAAACGTGAAACAAAGATTTATCTCATGGCTAATCATTACAGCTCGCCATTAATTAAGCTTTAAAAATTTTGTGGCTATAAAATTTTGTGCCTTTGTGTGCCTGTCCCTGGGCATTAAATCATTATTTTGCTTTTGATGAAAGTCTCTTTGTTAAAGCCTAAATTGATTTCAAAGCTTAAACAATAATGTATGTTTGTGTGTGATTTCAAAGCTTATAATCTATAATGTTATGTAGCGATTGATTGGAAATCGAATTGCTGTGGTTTTCCATGCATTTCAAAGCTAACAATTCAATTGAACGGGCAATGATTAAACTTCTTCATTTTTTTAATTTGAGATTGCAATGTATATATATATATATATATATATATATATATATATATATATATATATATATATATATGTATGTATGTATGTATATATTTGTATGTATATGTATATGTATATATTTATGTACACATCTGTATGTATATATCTATCTGAATGCCCTGCCCTGGTTGTTCTAGTTGCCAAGTCTCTGTTCATGGTGACAAAGGTGACAAAGTAGCTCATATGGTGGCAGAGGATGCATGCTCTTGAAATGCAAACAATGGCGGCAACGTTTGAGGAATGTTAGGTTGTGGAGGATAGAAAATATTAGGGTTGAGTAGGTATTAGGTTAGTTTTATTTAGTTTTTAGCTTTTATTCATTCACTTATTTAATAGAAATTGTTTGTCTATTCGATGAGTAAAAAATGGATATGATTTAATTTTATTTAATTATTAATAACATAATGTACAATCATATAATGTTAATGGTTTTCATATGTGTTAGGGGATGAATTTTCTAGGTGACAATATGTTCAACTATTAGGTCAAAGCTAACTAAAGATTGGGTGTGCTAATTCACTATGATTGGTAGGGTGTATGTGCATGCATGTGCATGGGTATGTGTATGGGTAGGGTGTATGTGCATGCATGTGTATGTGCATGTGCATGGGTATGTGCATGTGTATGGGTATGGCTATGTGTATGTATACACATCCATACATATGTACATACATACACTCATACATACGTAATGCAAATACTTTCCATAATATTTGTTGCATTGTTAGTATCCATAAACATACACATACACATACATATATACATACATACACTCATAAATACATAATGCAAATACTTGACATAACATTAATTGTAGTTTTAGTATCCATAATAGCATTGCACTCATTGCACTGATATGCAGATATTACAAAATGGCCCCATATCAATTGATATTACAAAATGGCACCAGATTCATTGTAATGACATAAAGATATTGCAAAATGTCCCCAGCTTATATGCACTGCAAAATGGCTAACCTACACACTACACAACATCTACTTTGACTCCTACACAGATTCATTCTATTGATATATAGATAGAAATTATAAAATTGCTCCATATCAATAGATATTATAAAGTAGCACCACATTCGCTATATTGACATAAAGATATTGCAGAATCTCCCCAGCTTATATGCACCGCAAAATGGCCAACCCATAAAATAAGATTTTCTATGCAATCCAAAATTATGAATTCAAGCATGCAGCATTGATTAGTTTCATCAGTTCACCATAAAGCCAGGGAAGGGTTCTAGCTCCTCCACATGCCTTCTTGTAATCTTTTTTTCTACAATAGCTACATCCGGCTCCTCCATAGGACTCCTTGTCATTGTTTTTTTTGCAATAGCTGCATCAACCTGTGGTGTAATAGGAGTTATACTACCGAACATATTTTCATCCAGTAGTCCACCAAATTGAAATTGTTTGATAGGAGAGTGAAGGGGGCTATGACTTGTTGGAACATGGATGTTGTTTAGCGAAGCATATGCTGGGGTTAGAATATTGTACATATCTCTCAAAATCTGATGATGGCCAGGTAGGGGAGTTGATGGAGTACTGTTGTGCCCTGCCTTGATTGTAGTATGTTCTAAATTGTTATGGTAACTAGCTTGGAGGTTACTAAGAGTAGCATATGCAGGTGTTAAGATATTGTACATGTCTTGTAAAATTTGATGATACTGAGGCAATGGTGTTGATGGATTACTCCTCTCTCCTACAACAATTGCAGCATCCTCGTTCACTTGCTCTTTTGTTGGTTTCTTTTGCTTGCTCATCCTCTTTTGTTTCTTTTTCAACTCCCTCTCCTTTTGTTGTTATGCCCTTTCTTCTTCCTTCCTCTGCTTTATTATTTGTCTTTCAATCTTTTCCTCATCTTTCCTCTTTGCAATTTGTTCAAGTTTCCTTGCCTCTTTTTGTTTTTTCTTCCTTACTTTCAACTCTTCAATTTCATCTTTTCTTGATTCTTTTTTCTGTTCTTGAATTATGTATTCATCAGAAGTAAGGCTTTGAGATTTACTGCCCAATTTAAATGCATTATTGTTAGAAAGAAGACTAGACCTATTCCTCACCCTTTGAATGGGTAACTTCAGAAAAAAATTTAAAGAGCCTTGACTACATAACATTTCTTCAGCTTCGTCTTTTATCTCAAATGTTGCAGCTGTCTTCAAAGAACCTTGATTGTCTCCATCCTGCTCATCTTTTGCAACTTCATTAGTTTCTAAATTTGAATTCTCCCAATCCATTGTATCAGCATAATAATGAATGACCTCGGAGCTAAGCATTGGAGTTGAGGGCATGGATAAAGAAACTTCTTCATTTTCCATATCAATCTTTATTCCTAAATGTTTTGCTCCTTCTTTAATCCAATTTGGTAGTTCAATCTGTGATGGTAAACTAAAGTCTTCATGTATGCCATTTTCATATTGTGTTTGGCTGATATGACTTGGTGAGCATGTGCTTTCAGTTGGTTGCTTCCAATTCTTTCATTTGTTTCACACATTGTTCCAAACACTCTTCCACTTGTGCCTCTCCAAAGCCAACTAAACTTAAGATGCTAGCAATTCCTGCAGCATCATTATCATCTTGTAAATTGAATGCATCACTTGGTCTCATGTCATTATAAAGAGCATCTTTATTTAATGGCCATATTTCGGTCCTTCGAAAACCAACTATGATGTTTTCAGATGTCAGGGCAAGTTTGAATGCTTTGCTTGCAAGTTCTACCAATTCAGTTCTCCTTATTTCTATGTGTGGATGTTTGGCCATCCATTTTGACCTTTCAGATTTGAAATGTGCCTTGAATGGAGAGAACACACTTACATCTAGAGGCTGCAATTTGTGGCTGGTGTGGGTAGGCAATGTTAGAAGATCAATACCAAGAGATTTTGCTTCATGGATTGTAGTCAAAGCAACATGGTTTTGATGACCATCAAATATAAGGAGATGTTTGTTTGTGGGTGAAACTCCACCCGGAATAGATCTGGCAAAGTGATATAGCCCATTTAAAAATAATTCTTTTGTCATCCAAGCATATGGTTGTGCAACCATACATGCTCCCGGTTCACAATTGGCAATGTAGTTTTTAAGCTGTCTTTTGGCCTTGAAAAGATAAAATCCTAGAATGCTATGACCTGATGCATTAACACAACATAAAATTATTTATCCACTCTCTACTCTTTGATAGAATGTGTGGGACACTTCTACTACCCAACTTTGCAATTACTCACATCCCGCAGTTCTTGCCTACTTGCACACCTATTTCATCACAATTCCATATTTTTGTTGGTCCATATTCAGAAGCATTGTACAATTTCTCCAGGTTGTCATAAAAATTTGTCACAATACTTGGTCGTAGCATTACTGCTCTATCCCTGTCTAGACCCTCTGCAGTCCTTATTATCAAATCTGGATGGCGTTTGTGGAAAGCTATCCACCATGATCTTCCTGGGAAATCATTCTTGAATGGATTTGGCCTTGTTTCACATATATGAGCTACATGTGACTTTAGCTGAATAATCTCTAATCCGTGACCAAGTTGAGCCATATCTTTGCATCAATCATTGAGAAGTTTGGCATAGAGTAATCATGCATATGTGAGTTAGGAATACCAATAAACCTTTCATTTTTAGAGTTCATTATTGAGATCCATCCACATTATGGATATCAAATGCCTTATGGACAAATTCATGTTTGAGGTGGGTTCACAATGTTTGTTGGAGCTTGGGAGGTCCCTCAATTCTTTAAACATATAGATGCCTTTCCTAACAAACCTCTTTCCTTTAAACTTGTTGATGAAGAGTAAAGGGAGTTCATTATACTAAAATACCTTGTTCGACCAAATGGAAGAGATAGGGAAATTAAGAACATGCTAAAAAGAGATTGGTCATACCAAGTGAGGTGTTAGGAAACTATTTACCAAAGTTTCCAAATGCTATTAAATGACTCTATCTCTAAATTTTTGTTTACATAGTCTAATATTTAATTAAAATCCTAATGTATAATTTTGAATTTCCAAAGTTCTTGAAATGGGTAAGTTGGACACCCATTGGTGTAGGAGCACCTAGCTTTTAACCATTTTTTATGCATTTTCCAGATTTTGATGTGATGATCCATATTTTGGATTAGGTGTTTGAATAATGGGCTAATAAAAGGTCCACATGTGTGTTTGATAGTCATTTTAAGGATGATTGTTACCTAGGTTGTTACTTTTCTCAAATCTAACCTATGAGCCCTTGTAAGCCTAAAATGGCATAAATTTGCATTATGATGTAAAATGACTTGTAAAGCCTCATTAGGCATTTAGGCATGTCAGTTTAATATTAGGAAGTCATCCTAGGAGGTTTAGTATAAATTAAAAATGCATAAAAGGCAAAAATGCAAAATTCAACAAAAGTTGTCCTTATTGCTTGACAACTTTTTGCAACTTTTTGAGCAACTTTACATTTTTGAGCAAATCAGTAGTTAGGAAACTAATGAAGATTTGTTTATGACCAAAATGGAATATAAAATTATCTAAGAATCATTGTACATGGGTTGGAACATTTATGAGAAAGTTTGAATAGATTTTGAAGACAATTTCCAAATTTTACCTTGTAATTTTGTCATTTTTGTAGCAGCAGTCTGTACCAAATCGATTGACCTTTCTACTTTTCTTTCATGGTGGTTTAGTGTACATTATTTTATTAATTAGGAGGTGGTTGTAATTTCTTTTAGTGTAGGTTTGAGGTGTGTTTACAAATTTGTATTGCTCTTGGCCTGAGCAAGGGTTCAAGAGCCGACTCATGGTTCCAACTTGAAATACCTTGAGTTTTTCTCAATGACCCTTGGGATTCAAGTCATGGAACCCTTCTATAGTGTAAATATGTTTTCTAATGGCCTATAAGTTGTTTGGAAGCAACTTGCTATCATTTTGTAGGCGATGTTAGTCATAGCCAGGTTAGGAAAATGATGGAAAACATTGTATTTACTTGTAGGGTTGTGAAGTTGTGAATTTGCCAAGTGTTTGGAATAAAAATTTGATGCAGGAAAGAGTCTCATTGAAGAGGTAGAGGTGTGATAGGGTGCAGAAACCATTTAAACCTATTGAAGAAGTCTGCTAATTCAAAACCCCTCAAAATTGCCATTTTTGGGATCCGTACTAGTACGAATAGACCAAATTGTCTACCCTACTTGATTCAAAATTTTGTCCAAAATGGTACTCAGATCACTAAAGGTGTTGGAAGGTTCTTTGAGTGAATTTTGAGTAATTGCCCAAAAACCAATAGGAAGAAACTATTGAGCACAAATTGATAGGGATCACTCCAATAGAGTTTGATTGTTGGAAGCAACTATTGAGCACAAATTGATAGGGAGAACTCCAAGAGAGTTTGAGTGTTTTGACTTGTCAAAGGACAAGTGAAGAGTGATAAGATCCCACTAAAACATCATCCAACTACCTTTTGAGTAAGGTGTGACTCTCTTTGAGAACCTCTCCCCATCACCCATGAGGAGCTACATGATATTGTTTATTATTCTTCTCTAAAATTATATGAGATGTTGCAATGGCATTGAATAAGGGAGGTTATAAAAGGAATTTAAAAACAAGTTATATATCATATTTTTGAAATTACGCAATGAAAATATGAATACAATTATTACACTTGTGGAACTCATAGGAAAGAGAAAGTAGGCTTGAAAAACAAGTTATGTATCATCTTTTTTTGAACTCCACAAAGAAATATTGCATAATTTATTCTTAATTACAATTCCCCATTGCATTATCATAGGAATGTTGGGAGTGGATGTGTAAAAGGTTGAGCTTGATTGACATTTATTTGGATTCATAGTTTGTAATCAGAGTAAATGATCAGATGTAGAAGTCAACAAAGATAGTAAATCATCCAATCATCAACACACATAAAGAACAATCATAACACCAGTAAATGGACCAGCAACAATATTATTAGTGTTTGAGTTGCTCCCTCTAGATGTGAGCTTGTTATAGCTTACCATTCAACACTTCCAACTCAAGCCAACTCTATGAGTGATACCCTATCTTGGGAATTGTATATAGAAACATTGGAATTGATATCCGGAATATAGAATATAGAATATGAGATAGAGAGCAATTTTGTGCACATAGAATCAAAAGACAATTTTTTGTTTTTTTTCACCATATGTATTGAAATCCTCCAATTTCTTACTGAGCTAGATTACAAACTCAATTGTGCTACAAGAATTTAATTTTATTTGTAGTCATATATATTGAAATGCTTGCATTTGATGTTATAAAACAATTTCAAAATAGGGAAGATCAGAGTATCAGTTGCTGTCAACAATTTTTATTTTTGTCTGGTAAAGCTATATTTTATATTAATTCTGAAAATGTTTGCATTCTAAAAGAAAAAGCTCCACGGCTAGCCGATTAGACTATCGAAGTCGGTATACATAATGATCCATACATAACACATTCATAAACATTTCAAAAAAAAAAAAGTTCTTGCTTCAAAAAAGGTTGTATGTTCCATCTTGCTACTCCACATGAACAGTCACCGTGCCCTCTTCCACATCCATCACTTCCATGTTCCTCACTTGGTTCATTTTTGTCTCCCTACTGGAGCCTTCACCAAATTGCAGCACACGACCCTTCTTAGTTGTTCCTCTTCCACTAGGTTGACCCCATCCTTTTGTGTGTGCAGGAACCGTTCGTTGCACAAGTGCTCTATATTCCGACCAAGGTCCCCATTTTTCCATCTCCACATGCACTTGCCAAACATAGACCGTCTCAAAGTATTGCACAATACCATGCATTCCAGCATGTGCTACACTTCTTCTCGCCTCTTTATCGAATGTGCCGCTCCAGAGAATGAACGGTCGCAAGGGAGGAGTGAATTCGCTCACATGAATCCAAGCTCCATCCACACTTTCAAAGCCATCCATGTCTCATGCCAAACATAATAAAGCTTCCATTCCCCCTAGCCATTCCTTCTTGACACACATGTTCATGATTTCTCTGACTTTCACAATAGGTCGGAGCTCCAGACACCATGCCATAAACAGAGGCACTATGTCCACATTCGTTTTGTACTTCCATCCACCGTCTAGATACTCAAGTCCAAAAATTAACTTCACCATGGAAAGGAATGCATTGTTTTCATAGATGAATAGGTTCATCAACCTATCATCGCTTATTCCTCCACAAAATGTGACCTGTGTTTTTCTTGTTTGTAAAGAAATGTTGGCCTCCATATTTGAAATCGAGATACCTATAATTCCAAAACAAACATGCAAATCTGTCAGACCAATAGCGATGTCTATAAATTATTTGAATTTGTATCAACCTATGCATTAATTTTTTAGTGCTTTCTAATAACTAAATTCATCTACCACATGTTCCATGTTATTCTATAATCTAAGTATTTGTATTCTGCACCATAGTCTGTGGACATTTTTGTACACTTACACATATCCATATCATGCTATCCTACAAAGACCTTGGATTCATATGACGCACATAGCTAATAGAAAGTTTCATTCCGATATCGACTAACAAGGCACGTTATGCACTTTTACAATTTCTCACATGACTACTCCAAAATGATAGTACGCATTGACTAACACGCCTGTTAGTCACACATTTTACACTGTTGATTTTGCAATCAACAGGCAGCGATTGACTAACACAATGCCAACACGTTGTACGATAGGTCCGTTTTGGAGGGCCATGTCTATTCTAGCTCCAAAGTGGACCTTTCCTAGAGCGTGCTAGTGACAGGTTAGTTAATCACAACCATTAATTGCAAAATCAACGGTGTAAAATGCATGACTAACACGTGTGTTAGTCAATCCGTACTATCATTTTGGAGATGGAATAGACGCGTCCATTTTGGAGGGAGCTCGAGCCACGGAGTCTATTCTGGTTCCAAACAGACATGTCTTTTATGGTTCCAGAATGATAGCATGGATTGACTAACACGTGTTAGTCGTGCATTTTACACGAGTCTTGCCACGGTGTAAGTTTCTATTGCATCTCAGGAAGCATAATGAGAAAAGGCATAGCCCTTATGAATGGAAGAAGTTCCTATTTGACTATTAATCTTTTGTATCCTCAAGAGGAAGTATATATTACAAATAATGGAAAGTTACACTATCGAGTTAAGTCACCCAGTTAAAAACACTTAGGAAACAAATACTAGCTTTTGATCGGCCTATCATGTACCGATAAGAATGCATGGAAATCCAAAGTCAGACCTATCGGCATCAGTCTCGTCGATTATAGTATGGAGTCAATGATAGTTATATCAGAGAAGCATATACTAATAAGGCACATCAGTATAGTGAACATAAGCGGCAAAAGTAGAAAATTCTCTTGTCGATAACCAATGAGGCTATCGGTAAGACTTCAAGGTTGTAGTGAAAAGAAAGTCATCGGGGAAATAATGTTAGTTGCTCATTTTGCACAGTCGGACCTTTCCTACAGTGTGATAACAATGTGTTAGTGAATCTTAACCATTTATTGCAAAATCGATGGTAAATCCATTTTGTCATTTTGGAGCTAGAATAGCTCTAACATGCATGTTAGTAAATCCATTCTGTCATTTTGGAGCCAGAATAGACACGTCCGTTTTGGAGCGAAAATAGCTTCGGCTAGATGGAACTGACCAAAAACCTAACACCACTTCTAACCCTAATGCGGCTAACCCTAACCCGGCCTTCTAACCCTAATGCTGCTAACCCTAACCCACCTTCTAACCCTAACGCCGCTAACCCTAACCTGCCTTCTAACCCTAAAATCGCTAACCCTAACCCACCTTGTAACCCTAATGCCACTAACCCTAACCCACCTTCTAACCCTAACGTCGCTAACCCTAACCCACCTTCTAACCCTAACGCGACTTGTAACCCTAACGTGGCTAACCCTAACGTAAAAACCTAACGCGCATTCTAACCATGGGTCAACTTCTAACCCAATCCCACCTGTCCAATCCAAAATCTATAATCACAAAGAATTCTTTGGCCTTGCTGATTCGCGGACTACGTGTCCACCTTTTTCTATGCCCTCACGAAACAACGAATTAGACTATCATGGCGTGTTATGCGGCTTTGTTGATTCGCAGACTGCGTGTCCACCTTTTTTTGTGGCCTCGCGAAATGACGAATTGGACAAAAATGGTGTGTTATGCGCCTTCGTAGATTTGTGGACAGCCTGGCTTAGCCACAACCGCACAACCTACAGTTCAAAAGGGCCGACCCACTACTAGACTACCATGGCTTGTTAGTTGGGAGTCACAAATGTAAGTCTTTTTGGAGCCAGCAAACACACATCCTGAGTGGTCTTTAATCCTAACACGATAGTTAGACAAGAAATTTTTCTCCCTATTCTACCCCCAAAATACACAAATTTTTGCACTACATATAAAGCAAAACAAGAAACAAAAACAAACAATGCAAACCCAGAATAGACGCATCCATCATTTTAAATAAAATCCAAACACAAATAGGAAAAAGATGACTTCTACAGGCGGAATTGCGCATACCTCACGCCGTTAAAAAATGCATCCTGCTTCAACAATCAGACGCCCTTCAACAACACAACTTGCTTCTTCAACAAGAGCCCTTGAACAATGAGTCGCAGCCTGCTTCTTCAACAAGAGCACTTCAACAATGACTCGCAGCCTGCCCTGCAACAATAATGTTATAATCGCATATTAGTCTTGTTTTTTCCATGTTGGGCACAAAATGGTGCCACATTTTCTGACGAAGGTACATATTTTGAAAGCAACGCCCTCTTTTTCCCATCGGTATGTCGTCTGAACATGGTTTCTTAAATCTCTGACGGTTTTTTTAATTTTATGGCTTTTTTTGGAAGCCCATGCCCTCTTTTTCCCGTCGTAATGTCGTCCAAACGTGGTTTCTACACTCGCCAGTGGTTTTTTTTTTTTGGCTTTTAATGTGTGTGTTATGCACAAAACACCGTCAATAACTAGTAAGCGAGGGGCGACCATCTTCCGGCATGTCCACGTAATTTCGCGTGGGGCCCAACGATTGAAACCGGCAAGTCCACGACAACTCCACGTCACATACTATGGGTCTAGCCGCTGCAGCAAATTGGCATGGTATGTATGTCTCGGACATGTATGTTGATGCATGTCATTGGTACTAGAGGTCACTTTTAGAACCAGAATAGACACATCCTTTTTCGAATGCCTTCCTAATTGTAGAACCTATGTTGACAATTAATTGAGGAAATTGCTAAATGTGGCAAAATTCACCAGGTAAATTTAATCCACCATGTGCCTAAGGGATAAATGGTTCTTTTTACTTTTTATCTATGCATATTGGTCTATTTTACGTATTGGACAGCTCCATTCTTATGGTCCCATATTGTTCCAAAACAGGCGGATCTGTAGTGGCAATTAGATAGGCAGTTCCGAGTTTAGGAGTCAATGGGCTGAGTACGCCAAATTAGTGTTTGTATTTAATAACCTGTCCTCTAAGTAGTGTATAATAAAGGCGATAGGAAGTTGTATGCACTTTAATCCCTTATACCCACACAGATGGCTTGCGAGAAGTGTTTCACTTAAATCGCCACTAGAATTTGAAAAGTTCCTCCTAAAAGAGAAGGACAGTTAACATTCAACCCGATCCAAAACATCATTTGCCTCCAAACCATCTTAATATGCAAGAAAAGTGAAGTAAAAACCTATCCCAGAAGGAGATGAATTTAGGGCACGTCCCCATAAAACTGATGGTCTCATGACTATTTTTAAAAAAATAAAAAATTAAACAGTTAACTTAAATTTTTTTGTTTCATGAATAATAGTATTAATAATAATTTGTGGAGATAAATCTTGGAGGAAAAAGAAATTTGTGCAAGCATGTGGCATTTTCTCCTTAATATGTAGTTGCTACTTGTTTCCAGCTTCCTTTTTAAAATAGTGGCTGCTCCAAAAAAAAAGAAAAGATTCTAAATTATCATTTTCTCATAATTAAAAATTTGTATGGGAACACTTCAACTGTAGAAAATGAACTTAAGCAATTGAATGGAAACATGGGATTAGATGTGTCCACTATCATAGAATGGTTTGATGATTGATTTATATGATGGAAGACTACTAGTATATGCTAATTTTAGTAATTTGAGTGTTAGCCATTCTCAATCTTAAAGACTTTACTCCATTTACTGCATGGAAACATAGTTGACTTTCTGTTTTTGTTTTTGTCTATTGACAAATATTAGCATGCCATATCTAAGGTGTTTCAAAGTGGCATAAAAGTGTCTCATCTTTATGTCCTTTTTAATATAAGTTTAACATATTATGATATAACAAATATTATAGTGGACATAATAAAAGAAAAAGTTAATAGGAATAACATACATAAATATAAGAAATTTACATTAACAAATATATGTAAAAAGAAGACAATTTTAAAAATTAAAATTGTAAAAGTGATAAAGAATACAAAATGTTCACTCACATAAGTCAATGACCTTTTCTGAACGATGTCATCTCTTCTCTTAAGTGTGTACAAAATCATATTATTTTACACTAATTAGATTAGATGGAGAAAGAAATATCAAATTATACATACAATTCTAGGCATAAAGTCTTTATAAAATCAACATAACTATTGCACTTCCATTACAATATTGATGTAACATTCATAGGGTACTTAAAATCAAGATTGAATTCTTAAATTGTATGCACAAAAAATAGGCTTCTATACATAAGATATTGTAAATTAAATTAATATAATTTTTATGTACATCTAAAATTATACAATCTACTAAATTAACTTAAATAATTTTCTATCAACATAATCCTTATACCTCCTTCCAGTACATATGTTAATTTGTAAATATGAGACCATATATCAATCAACGATTCAATCAAATGATCCCCGAGTCTCATCTATGTCTTCACATATTGGTCTTTAGAGTGCAGACGGCTAAATCACTAGACTTAAAAGTATTAAACACTCAAAATTGACTGACATTCTGTAGACTTAATATATTACTTAATATGTATGATTTAGAATGTGGAAGCCAATATAAGAGCGTAAAGCCAGTACAAGAAGATTATGATATGCAGTGAGTTTGTGAGGAAGAATGTACTAAGTTTAACTTTTGACGATACCTCAGGCTACCATTATCGACTCCTTAGGCATTTTGTCAAGAAAATCGCGTAGCGTGTCTGAGATTACATAATCTGCATGTGTTTTTAATTACATGGAAATCCAATACTGAAGGATTGAACTCATCCAGAATATCATATTCTTATATTGTGTTTTTGTCTCTCCTCAGAGTGGGTGACGCACATATGTTAAGTAGTAGGTGCTTTAAATCTGCATGAGGACAAATTCTTTGTTTGTTCATATCCTTCGATATTAGCGTCTCATCAAGTGCTTATCTTGGCATCCTCTTTTTTCATGCACTTCATCCTCAGTGTCTGGAACCACATTATCTGACAAAGTTTTATAATCTTTACGTTTTACATATGCCATGATGGGTTAAAAACTGTTCCATAACCTGCTAAATGTATTTCCTGATTTATGCATGTCTATGCCAACTTGTATTTGTATGCTCTTTTCCTCGTTATTTCCTATGTATGCTCGCTTTTGCTTGGAAGATTTTTGCTAGAGCCTATTTCACGGTTCTATTTTAAAGACACATATTTTAAATCCCATGCGATTAAATATTTGTTTTGAGGCATTCTATCTAGCAAATTGTGTGCCATTTCTATGGATTTTGACCCGTGTATATGTAATGTGATGGAAAAGAATGCAGAATATGGATTAGAACTATTATTTCTGTTATTTGAGATAAATATTTTTTCCCCTTTTCCATTGTTGTCCATCATTTGATTCATAGTTAAATACTCTCTGATATTGTCCTCGCAGTTATAATTAGTATTGCATTCAAATTAATTAATGTCCATTAGTTTAGATAGTTAACGTTAGACGATTATTCACAAGCAATATAATTTCAATTGTTATTGATATATCTTATTATTTTTAAACAGATCCTTTCATATGTCATTACAAGATGATACTTAACATTTGATATGAAATGATATACTTCTCTTATTAATACTACATCCAACTAATGAATCTAGGCTTCTTCGTTCACATTAGTTCTCACATAGAAAAACATCTCTTCTTTATGTTAATAGATTTTTATGATGTTTCTTTGTGTCTTTTTCTTTTTTCTTTTTGAGGAATCTAGTAAGACAAATAGCTAGGGCTGGCACCAAAAGGAAGTGCAATGGTTATGGCAATAGTATTATATACTTTGAAAAATATATTGGAGGTGTAGAATTGCAAAATATATAAAAAAAATTATTAGTGATAATTATTAAAAAAAACTAAATGTGAAAGCATGCAAATTGATAACATCGAACACATCCATTGTTGACTATTGAAATGTCTTGTTTGTTGTTGATGTTCAAATTCATGTATTGTATATAATTGAAATTTTGTAATGAATCTTATCATTTTTAAGCAGATCCTTTCATATCTTATTTTATGATGATACTTAATATATAATATGATATACTTCTCTCATTAATCCTACATCCAAAAAATGAATCTAGGCTTCTCGGTTCACATTAGTTCTCACATAGAAACACATCTCTTCTCAATGTTAGTTTTTTGTGATTTTCCTTTGTTTCCTTATCTTTTTTGAGGATCTAGTAATACAAATAACTAGCGCTTGCACCATAAGGAGGTGCAATGGCTACACTCATAGTATTATATACTTTGAAAAATATTAAAACATTATTTATTAGTGATAATTATTTACAAAAAAACTAAATGTGAAATAATGCAAATTGATAACAACGAATACATTCGTTGCTGACTATAGAAATGTCATATTTATTGATGATGTTGAAATTCATGTATTGTAAATAATTAAAAAATTTTGTAATAGAAATCATTTTTTATATCATATCCATGTAGATGAGTTTTTCATGCCATGGAGTAAATTTCAACAAATTGAAAATATAAAAGAGTTAAATTTACTTATTATATAGTCAAATTTTTGTAATAGAAATTGATTGAAGTAAATATAGATTAGATGAGAAGTAGAGTGCAATTTGGGTTATTTGTTAATTTATATTCTTTGTAGTTATTATTTATATGGAAATAAATGAGCTCTTCATTTATTAGAGTAAGTTTCTACAAATTAAAAAATTGGAAAAATAAATCAATATCATTTTTGTAATCTAAATTATTATCACAAAACCAAGAAGATAAATAATGATAACCACTCATACATAATCAACAACATAATTTCTCAAAGCTATTAATTTAATAGCAACATAAAAAAGTGACCCTTAATATCTCATTTCCTATCCTAGGCTCACATAATAAATAAATAAAAAATCTAAATGTTTCATCTTGGATTGTATACATTCTAAGTGGAGTAGTTAAGGACTTAAATATTTTTTTTAAATCTTGTACTACCTAAAAAAAAAACTTGTAGATGTGTAGGAATTAGCATCTACAAATCTAATAACATTAATATTTTGAATGAAGAAATGATGAGGTCCAAACTATAAAACATGAAAACATCCTACATTTGATTCTTATCTAACAATTCCAACCTCAATTTAGGAGAAATCATTTCACCTAAAGTCACTAGGCCTAATAACCTTTCAAAGGAAAACCTTAAATGATTATCAATTTATAAATTCTTTAAATAATAACCATACTAATCTAATTTATATTGAATCAAATAAGATGATAAAGAGTTACCTTCCTCTAATACTACTAAATCATTAAAAAGAATTATTTGTACACTATATGGTTACTTTTTCTTTCCATACTCATAACTAAGGTCACAATCATTAGTCTTAAAATTTCAATAAGTATGCTTCCCAAAAGGTTTCTCTAAAATGTTATTTTCTCAAAAGGTCAAATTGACACTTAGGTTAATGGATTGTAAAGACCAACTCCGAATTTTTAACTTAGGAACCTATATAATAATCAAGGTAAAGGTTTACTAATTAATCCTTTGATATACAAACATATCTCTCCATTTCATAAATTATAGGTAAAACTTAATGAATATCTACTTGATAACCTATTAAAAGATATCTAATATCATGTTTAATGTCACTAATATATTTATTACTTGGTAAATATAAAAAGAACATATCATGTTTTTAAAAAATACTAAAATAATAGATGCACAAATTTCACAAATAAGTGATCCTATCTATGGACTTATATAGTAAAGGAACCACCTTTAAATTTAAATGTGTTATTCTAGTCAAAGAAAAATAATCTAACATATATAATCTTCTAGACAATTTAAGCAGGGAAAACTTTACATAAAATTTTGATACAAATAGTATGATAGATATAAAATCTAATTATTCATTCAAAACATAATATGAATATTAAATTGATAATTCCTAGCTTTATGCCCCCCACACACATCCATTCCTAATTATTATTAGTTTCTGCCTATAGGAAACTATAGCGAAGGATTCAAAATTAAAAAGTGATTAAACTATATTGCAACAACCAATTAGAATTTAGTATCTTCTAAGATTTGTTTTCTATATAGTAGTTCCTCTAGTGAAGTCACATATATTTTAAGGCAATTATTAAAATAAAACATTTCAGCAAAATATTATTGGGATGTGTTTGCGGTTGCAGGACGTCAGACAAGCTTTATATGCTCTCAATGCAAGAGAGCGCACATCTCTCAAGAAGCTTCCATGGGCTTTGTAGGACTATAGACATCTCAAGGTGATGAGGTTGCAGATAACAAACATAAGAGGTTGTAGGTCAAATGGATAGTTGGCATTAAGGGTTTTATATTTTATGCATGTAAAGAGAGGTGGACTGTGTTGGATTTTATTCTCTCCCACTATTGATTACTCTTCCCTCATGTTTTTGGTTGTAGTAGCATGTATAAGGGAATGTGATAGGGTTAAGTGGCAGTGAAGCTACAGACCACCACCCAAGGCAATGATGTACAAGCTCATGGACCTCTCCCTTACCATGGCTCATTCTAAATGGCAATAATTTAAATGATGCCATGAATTAATACTTGTAAGTAATTTCTCTGTGTTTAAATAAGGCAATGTTTTTGCATTGGTTTTGTATATCCTCAAAATAAGAAAGGTAGTTGCAAGGCCATGAAAATAGAGTTTTGGATTGTAACTTGGAACACATGGCCATGAAATTGATGACCAGCTAACCTAGATGCAAGAAATCTTCCCATACTTACACAGGAAATTCAATCTGATTATGTAATCTCGATAATATCACATTCTCAGTTTTTGACAATATTGGCAGAAGATCTATATGTTGAATAAATTATGAGCATATTTAAAGGATTATCTTCATATCTTAGATGTGTCGCAGGATCTGAGAATTTATTTTGTAGGAAGATTCACAACACAAGCCTAAAACACACTCATGGCAACACTATAAGTATAACCAATCCATTCTATTTTATTCTACTTAGTGCTCGCGCAAACATTCATATTCTCTTTTTTAACTTAAATTTATGTTTCATCAATAGTAAGAATTAGTTTCATTGGATTGCAGAGATGTAATCCCTCCAATTCTCAATTCTAAATCATAGCCCCATACACTGTTTGATGGAACCACGAGATAAAGCTAGCATGGCAATCAATTTTTGGTTGATTTTGTGGGTTTCATAAATAAGATTTCAATACATGGGTTTCCTTAAAATGTGAAGAGGCAATGTAAGTTATTTTGATAAAATTTGTAAAAAATTCTTAAATTTAGGAATGAATTGCAAGGATTTATATTGATGCCTTTAGGGTTTCAACTTCACAGCAAATCAGTCATGTCTGTGGAAAATAAAATCCTATATCCTACAACAAGTTCTTTCTCAGTCTCAAATTGAGGTTAATTTTGTGGTTTCTCAAGGTATTAAGACCATGGGGTTGTTTCCTCAACACGCTTTAGGGTTAATTTTTTGTAGCAGACGTTTTATCAAAAGAGGTGATTATATTGGTAAGTTTGATGCCAAGAGTGATGAAGGAAAATTTCTTGGTTACTCCACCAAGAGAAAATCTTACAAGTGTTACAACAAATGGACAAAGAAGATCACTGAAAGTGTTAATGTCCGAGTTGATGAATTTCTTGAGAATTCAGGAGAAACTAGTAAGGAGAAGAAATAAGAAGAACCTTACACACTATTTTTGGAACTGGAATTGGTGAAGCCAGAAGTTGGTGAATAGAATAGAGAAGCCCCAATTCAACTCAAATAGGGAGGTCCAGAAGAAGAAGAAGAAAGTGAAGAAGAAGATCCTGGAAAACAAGATCATGTTATTCTAAGGTATGTGAGACTCAATCATAGCCCCGACAGATTATTGGTGACATGAATGCAATTGTACTAACAAAAATAAGGCTTAGAGAGAACTCTTGTATGATTTCCACCATTGATCCTAGAACTGCCAAAGAATCATTTGCAAATGAAGACCGAATCAAGGCAATGAAAGAAGAAATTGGCCAGATAGAGAAGAACAATGCTTGGTCACTAGTACCTAGGTTGGAGAAAAAGAAAGTAATAGGTACAAAGTGGGCATTCAAGAATAAACTAAATGAAGATGGAGTAGTGGTCAGAAATAGAGCTAGACTAGTATGCAAAAGATATACACAAGAAGAAGGTGAAGACTTTGGTGAGACATTTGCACCAGTTGTAAGATTGGAAGTAGTAAGGACTCTGCTTGCATTTGTAGCATACAGAGGATTCAAAGTATATCAAATGGATGTTAAGTTGACATTCCTAAATGGAATATTGGAAGAGGAAGTCTACATTGAACAACCAGATGGTTATGCTTTAACTATAGAAAAGTACATGGTGTTCAAACTACATAAGGGATTTTATGGACTAAAGAAAGCACCTAGAGCATGGTATGAAAGATTACACTATCACTTGGTGAAGATAGGTTTTCACAGAACCAGTGATGACATTAACATATATCTCAAGTTATAAGGAGATAAGATACTAGTAAGTGAGGTATTTGTGGATGATCATTTTTTGAGGAAATGATGATATGTGTCATGACTTTACAAATGAGATGAAGATTGAGTTTGAGATGTTATTGGTAGATGAAATAAAAAAATTCATAGGTCTGCAAATTCAATAGATGAAGGAAGGTATTTGCATCACACAATCCAAATATGTGAAAGAAGCTTTGAAGACTTTTGGAATGGGAGACTGTAAACTAGTTGGAACACCAATGGTTATAGGTTGTAAATTTTCTAAGAAGGATGATTCTACCTCAGTGGATGAAATGGAGTATAGGTCAATGATAGGTAAATTACATTATGTTGTCCATAGCAGACTAAACATTTCTCATGCAGTAGGATTGGTTGCCAGATTTTAGAAAAGCTCAAAGGTGACACACATGGTAGCAACCAAAATAATTTTCAGATATTTGAAAGGCACAATTGATTGTGGATTATGGTATCCATATGCAGGAGACTTTGATTTAAAAGTTTATATAGATGCAAACTGGGTAGGAAATGTTGATGACAGGAAGAGTACAACCGAAGGAGCATTATTTCTTGGAGGAAGACTAGTGTCTTGGAGCAGAAAGAAACAGAGTTGTATCTCTCAATCTCCAACAAAAGTTGAATATGTTGCAGCATATATGAATTGTACCCAAGCAATCTAGATGAAAAAAATTCTAGAAAGTTTCAAGTTGAAGATATCAGTACCGGTAAGGATTTTTTTTGATAACAATAGTGCAATAAACATTTCTAAGAACCCAATGTTGTGTGCTAGGACAAAGCATATTGAGTTGAAGTATCATTTCTTGAGAGAGAGTGCAAAGAAGATGTGTCGTTGGAGCATGTATCAACTAAAGAATAACTAGCTGATATCTTTACTAAACCTCTACCTAAGGCTACATTTGAGTATCTTAGAGGTATGTTAGGGGTTGTACCCCTACATGAAGTCAATTAAGAAGATGTGGAAGACATTAGTCCTGAAGCTTATTGAAAATTTTAAAGCAAGATTGGTGTAGAGTGGAGCTAATCCACAGAGGGAGCAACTTGTTGCAGATCGGTGAAGCATGGAATGGTTAACCTTCACTTTGGCATTGCTGTCAAAGGGGGAGAAGAACTGTATGATTGAAATCTAGTTACTAGGGTAAGACATGAAGATACAGTTGAAGGAGAGTATGTGATTGGAAAATGTAAACCAAGATTCCTATACCTATGTATGTGTTTTACTCCTCTCAATCATCACAATCAAGGGTATTGATATTTCTATTACCATCAATGCCAAAGGGGGAGATTGTTAGCATTGCATGAAGATTGCATTAATGAAGTATAGTGTTGTTATTGATGTCAATAGTAACCCGTAATGGAGTTATATTGCAACCGGTAGTGATGCAATAATGCAACCGGTAGTAAAGAAGTAAATGAAACCAATATTGGTATTTCAAGCAGAGTGATTAACCGGTAACCCTAACCAATGGAGCTTGGTGAATCGGTTGCGATAATCTATGATTGAATGGTGATCGAAGATGAAGATACCACATATACATGATGCATGTGATGAGTTTCAAAGTAGTTTTGGTGAGTGAAGATAACCATTATCTTGGGAATGATAAAATGCATAGCATGAAGTGGAAAATGCGTGATGACTTACAGGATTTGATATGCGGTGATCTAGGAGTGGTTGATATTGTCTATAACAATGTAGCATTGATTTCTATGTAATCCAACGGTTATGTTTGAACCGATATGTTTGTAATCTCTATGAGATTTGTAGTTTTTGTGATTTGTTAACGACCTATTGTATTTGTATTAAGGTCAATGATTTGTTTGTAATTGTGTTGGCAATTTGGTTAAGTGTGGTAGTGAGATTGTTTATGAACTAGAAGGAGTGTTTGTAGAATGTTGTGAAGGTAGATAGGAGCATAAAAGGATCTGATTAAGCATAACAATGCTATTTCTAGATCAACAAAGACCCTATTGTTCTCTAACCATTACAACAGTTAAATCCCTTAACCGGGTAAGATTTAATAGGCTTGGAATTGTTTAAATCCTCTAACAAGGTGATCCATTAGCTTGGATTCAAAATCCTCAATCGAGGTTTCTCTTAATAGGGTATTGCCTTTAACAGGGTATTGTAGTCAATCCCTTAACCAGGTGGTACCTAATCAGATTTGTTCTTAACAGGACATTATTGTATAAGCTTCTAACAAGGCTTGGCTCCTAATAGGGTGAACTTCAGAAGAGTTCAAAACACTTGTGGGTATTCATCCCCATCGTGGTTTTTGTCATTTGGGTTTCCACATGAAAAATAATTTTGTCAAGTGGTGAATGATTTTGTGGATGTGTTTTCATATGGTTGATATGATTAACTGGTAAAGCCACTTAGATATGTTTAGATGACCAGAAGTGATCAGAAATGAGATATTAATGATGTTATTAAAGTGATTTAATGTTTTGGTGAAATGGTCTTTGAGTTTCAGATTTGTTACATTGTATCATTGATTTTTTGGTCAACTAGTAAAGTTTGACAAGGCAATTGTAGTTTTTGTTACAGTAACTAAACTGGTTAGTTTAGCAAGTTGTTTATGAGTTGGGTTTAAGTTTGGTGAAAGTATAGCATATTTTCTATCTACTGACTCACCCTGGCCTCTCAGTAGTTGACTGGATCCTTATTGTTTCATGATATTATCAATTCCTACCTCCACATTAAAAGCTTTCCCAAAGTTTACCAGAGAAGATTCTTAAACCCCTGGAGAACACTTACAAGATGTAGCTGATGTATGCATTGTACACAATGTCACACAACAAAATGTGGCATTAAGACTACTTGTAGCTTCCTTTAAAGGGAAAGATCAATATCCATATAGATCTCTTAGACCAAATTCTATAGGAGACTAGGATTAGTTGGGGGACCATTTTTTTGAGTGCTTCATTGAAAAGGGAGACGAATCTTCCCCATTGTAGTAGTTGATAACCATCAAGCTAGATCCTCAAGAGGTTGTGACTAACTTTAATTATAGGTTCTAAAAGACCTCACAAAGAATACCTACATCTTCTCAACCTCCTATAGATATGGCTTTCGTGTTGTACCGAAAAGCTTTTAATTTTGATATATCTATTATGATCTAATCTTTAGGTTGCAACATGCTTCTAGGCACATGTGAGCTTGTGGTCCAATCATAGAACAACTTGATTGATGCAAGCAAGCTCCCTCCAAGACCTCCCATGCCAATATTTTTTGAATTAAGAAGTCAAGCGCTTGAGCAATAATCCCTGAATACATCTACTCTGGAATCCATGTACATAGACTCGAATGCCTAGCAAGCAAGTACTTCTTCTCCTTCCTCTCTAGCCACCCAAGTGAATGATATGAAGAATTTTCTTAGGAGTTTTTCAAATAAAATATCAACCTTAAGGCACCAATCATCGCTCCCTAGACCCCCTTTTCAAAATTACCAAGGAGGTGTGAGAGCTACCCAAGGTCAATTGAACAACTAGATTGTACTTTTGTTGACCCATTTGTAAACCATACCTCCTAATCAAAAGAAGTTAGTTATTGGCTAGAACAATCTAGCAGATGATATCAATTCTTGGTGCTTCCCCTATAATGATGCCCATATGCCACGAAATTTCTCAAGGGAAAACTTTTAGTAGAAGGTGGTCGATAAAAAAAGTCAAGGAATATTTTTTTATTCTTGGGTATATGCTTCCCTAAGGATGGATAATCTTGTGTTTATAGCTCAAATGCAGAGCATGTCTATGGAACGAGAGGCCAAAATTTCCCCAGATCACGCTTTTTTTTCATGGATGGAGGGAGAAGAAACAATACTTATAAATAATGCTTCCATAGCATTATCAAATATTCCTCAAGTGTAGTTCAACTATAACCTCCACTCAAAGCACCAGTTTAAGGGAGAGGATATGATACAATAGCCAAAAGGAAGTGTAGAAAAGTTTGAGGAGAAGCTTGTTGTGGCTCTTAATGTTAAGAAAACTAAGGATTTCATACCTTACAAGGATAAGGAACCAAAAGATCCCATTCCTACAATTCTTGATGTAGTAGAATGATTAAAGAAGGCTCTTGCAACTATGTCCCTATGGGATATTCTATCCATTCCAGAGCACAAAAACTACCTATGGGAGGTGCTTGGTTAAAACAAGAAAAGCCTTCGGCTAGTTCTGCAACAAATATAACATGCATAAAGAATAAAATACTTGATTCAAGAGATCATTCTTAAATGCTTGGAGTTCTTACCAATTAAATCTTAGAGGCTTCTGGTAATATAAAAGAAGGTAAGCCAAAACCCAATCCTTTCTTTTTAACTCATATTCTTGGAGACAAACTACTCCTCAACTCTATGATTAATTTTGATGCTAACACTATGGTCATGTCCAAAGAAATAGAAGAGGTTTTTAAATTAAAATATGATCTTGTAAATAGGGGGCATGCATCTGGATGGTAACAAAGTCCAAACCATGGGTGTAGTAAAAACTCTCCCACTCACTTTGTTCACTTGTTCGAGCATCACCATCTTCCAATAAGTAGTGGTCATTGATATTCCCTTTGTTTTCAGCCTTTGTCTATCTAGAGTTTTTATTGCAAAAAATGGGGGATACCTTATCCTCAAAACCAAGCATGAGGCTAAGTTAAAAGTATTGTCTAAGCCTTTACATTTAGAACATAATAGCCAATAAAGCTATGATAAATTTTGAATCAACCCATACATCCATTTCAAGAGATGAAATGAGATGTGTGGAATTGTTTGAAGATGAAGAGATCACCAGAGATCAAACTAAAGATCAAGAAGTTTTCCTCAATGAATTTATAGATGCGGACCCCTATGGGAATTACCATGCCACAAGAATTGAAACTTATGTGATTTTTGATGATGATCAATCAATTCCCAAAGTATCAAAAGACCCACAGTCTAGGGAAAAACAAAAGGAATACCTTACCTCAAAGTTCTGAACCTTGCACTATGATGGAGCAAGATGCAAAACAACATCTGAAGTGGGCATTTACCTAAATTCTCCTTCCAGAGAAAAAATCCTAAGGTATTTCCACTTTCATTTTTCCTGTTTGAATAATGAAGCATAATATGAAGGCTTGGTCCATGGTTTGAGCCTTGCAGAATGTTTACGTGTCAAACAACTAAGAGTCTTGGGAGATTGATAGCTAGTGGTGCATCAGGTTCGAGGAATATCAACTACAAAGAATGTTTGCATGCGTTGCTACTGTTACCAAGGTTGAGATCTAATTAAGAGTTTTGAAGCTTTCAACATCCAGAGAGTTCCCTAGAAACAAAACTAAGATGCTAATTGCAGGGCCACGATTGGACCTTAGCTTGATCCTATTTTAGAATTGCTAGAGAACAAGTACTAGGTTAGAGTGATCATTAGATCGGCTATACAAGATAATTATTTACATTGGAAAGTTTTAAAAAATGATGAACATACAACCATGTTCATACAACAATCGTGTGAATTTGCTAACCAATTACAACCCAAAGTTGCTGAAGCATATGGTGACCAAGTGATTAGAATAAAATTAAATAATATTTCAAGAGGCTTAATTACCTTCCAAAATATTTTTGATTGTGATTGTAAAGTGGAAAAATTGAACCCTAATGACTCCCCACCTAGGAGAGAGAACGGAAGTCAATAGGATGATTTTTCACTTGGGTAAACTTTACATTCAAAAGAGGGGCTTGAATCCACTAGATCCAAATCCAAGAGATTCAAGGATGTGAATTCCAAGTGGATTGCAAGGGTTGAAGTGTGATTTGCCCTCTTTTGTAAATAGGAAAGTTGACTTGTTGACTATGTGGAAAAGAGAGAGAAAATGACTGAAATGAAAAGCTACCAATTCAGGATCGCGTTGTAACTTTGAATCTGAGCTAATTAGATCGATACGGATATGCCCTACAAATTTGGAGAAAAGATTTTGGGACCATGGAAAAAGTGTACATGGTCCTCCGAAAAATCCGTGAAACGAAAAGGATTTATCCACCTCTACGAATAGAGTCTAAATCTGAAAATGAAGTTGTGCACCTACAACCTACACACAAAAAATAATGGGAGAAGGGTTGTGGATAGGGGTTCACCTCAGTCAAACCTCAGTTGAGGAATCAACCATGAAAGAAAGTAATTACAAATGCTGAAATGTAAATAGTGGAAATGTATACCTTGTAGATCTGGAATTTGTTGATGATGGTTGCTTTTCTTCTTGAATGTAATCACAAGTGTCACATGAAATGACATGTAACATGACAAAACCCTAACACACACATATGCTTGCAAATCAATTTTGTAATGTTGCTCCAATGGATGAATGAAGAAGACTTGAATGCTTGAATGCTTTTTAATGATAATGAAGGTTGCCTAGCTTGAAATTCGCCTATTGTGTATTTCATATATATCATCCTTATATGCAAATGAGAAAAACAACTCCCTTTAATACATGCCTAGAGGATTAATTTTCATTCACCGAAGACCGAGAAAGAGGAGTACAAACCTCGAAGGTCAAATTATGCATAGGGGACCGATCAGACCCATCTTAGGGATACCTAAGGGGTGGGGACAAGGGTGCCACATCTCTATCCTACCCTATTTTGGGGCTTGGACAAGGTCTAAGGTAGAAACAGAGCCTAGACAAGGAGGGTTTGAAGGGTGAAAATATAGGAAAGGGGTCTTGGTTAGGAAGGAAGATTTCATCGCCAAGGTGAGGACTTCAAATGTAGTTAAAATTTCTTGGGTTGCAATTTTATAACACTAGATTTAGCCCCCACTTTAGTTGGAGTATGACTTACGCCAATACTATCGGTAAAGTAGAAGAAATAGAGAGATAAAGATGAGAGATACATAGCAATACCATAGGGAGTATAAGACATCACTAGTCTTGAGGAACCAAGCCCCCAATCTTAGGATCTTAACTCACTCAAACATATGCAAGAGCACACAAAACCAAAAAAGAACAAGACAAACAAAACAAAACAAAACCAAACAAAAAAGATGCATGACAAGACAAAAAGATAAGACCACACACCAACTAGCCGAAGAGACCTCGATTCTCAAATATCTCAACAACTAATCGAAATATAAGAACACATACCACTACATAAACACAGGTGATCACATAAAAGAGAAGAGATGACATCATCCATGAACCATTAATAGTAAAGCTATGGGCTCATGAGAGGAAGAAGAGAGAGGACATGAATACACACTTTGGTGATCCATGAGAAGAAAGGAGAAGAAGAGAGAAACTATGGATGTCTCACCCCTAAAACTAGGTGATCCATGGAGAGAAGGACATGGAAATCTAGCCCCTAGAGTTTGTTTGGGTGATCCATGTGGAAAATGACATGGAAAATCTCACCCCTAGATGCTTTCTAGGTGATCCATGTAAGGGAGGAGGGTGAGAACACTGTTAGTTCCACCCAACCTCATGTGTGTGTGTGCAAGTGAGGTTTGAAGCACCTCATTGGAGTTCATGCCTGAGTACGCTATAACCTGTATAGAATGTATAGTACAAGTGTAAAGAAAGGTGTGACATCCTGTTCTAAGAGTCTATGCTCTGGTTCTGAGAATAATCACCTCGCATAGGAGAAAAGAGATATCATCTCGCTCTAAGAGTCTATGGTCTAGTTCTGAGAATGACCCATTGTACAAAAGAAAGGTAGCATCATCTTGCTCTAAGAGTATTTGCTCTAGTTTTGAGAATGACCCACTGTACAAAAGAAAAGTGATGGAATCTTGCTCTAAGAGGCTGCCCTCTAGTTCCAAGAATGTCCCACTGTATAAGAATAGTGATGACATATTTCTCTAAGAGGCTTCCCTCTGGATCCAAGATTGTCCCACTCTACAATGCACAAGAGAAATGTAATACAAAGGAGTAGTGTGGGTGCCCCCCTCTTAAGATGTCAACATAGGTTGATGTTGATATCTTAAGGAAAGTAGAACAAGGATACCTGTTAGGATTAATGATAGTCCCAAAGATACTAAGAGGGGGGGGTGAATCAATATCTAACCACTTAGTAGAATATTTAAACTTATTAAGAACTTTGCATCCCAAAACAGTGTACCGGTAAATTAGAATTAATGTAGAAAATAAGAATAACAAAGACAGCATAGAGAACACACCATAACACAAGATATTTAATGAGGAAACCTAGTGTGGGAAAAACCTCAGTGGGATTTGTGACCCACAATATTCACTCACTGTCCAATGAATAAATATTACTTACAATGAGGGGCCTACACATGTGGGGAGGCCAACTTCCTAGAGCTCACTACTCAATAAGAGTCACACTGACTACAAAAGTGGATTATGAAATCCAATACAATGTACTGCTTCAAATCAGCATCAACTATGCCAGGTTCAGTACCGGTTTAAGCTCATTCTATAGCGAAAACCTTATACAAAATTTTCCTTATGCATTCGCATATAACATCCTCTCAATGTCTCATTCTCCTCATATTATAATGATTTACAAGATGTCATACATATATGAGTCTATTACAATGTACCATGTCTACTTACAAAAGATACTTACATTAAAATACAATAAAGAAAAGTTTGTTCCCTGTCAGTTGGAGTGTTGGTATGTATTGTTGCTGCTATCGGTGAAGTGTCTATCGGTGTATGTAGTTGTCTATTGTCAATGCCAGTAACTGTCGATGGCTTATCAGATGAATGCCAAAAGGATGCCAGATGGTTTCCATCAATGACAACATCACCTATCCTCATAAGAGTGTAGTATTCCAACAATCTCCCCCTTTGGCATTGATGGCAACACATGACAAAATCTAAAGATTGTTCCAAAAACCGAAGTCCAAAAAGTTACCAAAAAGATGTGCTCCCCTTGAGCAAATGATCTCTTCTGAATAATCATTTTTCTCTCTCCACTACTCCCCCTTTGACATCAATGACAAAGGTTTTCAAAAAAAATTCACCTCAAAGTTTTTAACCGGCTGGTTACAATCTAAAAGATATCTGCTAAAACCAAATTAAGACTCTTCATAAACCTTTTGCTATCTTTCAAGGTTACCTCAGTTTGTTGGATCGTGCCAGTGAGATGATGCATGTTCTCTTCCGGTGATTGTTCTCCTTGAAGTAATGCCTTGGATATTTCCATTCTTTATGATATAAGATTATCTAGTTTTGGACCAAGTTTATTTTTCAGTTCTTTGATTTGAGACCTTATTCTTGCCTTTTCTTTCTCAAGTTTCTCTAGCTTTTCTTCAATGACTGCCATTTCTTCCTCAACAACTGATATGTGGCCGGATGAGCCAATTATGTTATCAGCTATGTCTTCAATTTCTTTCTGCATTTTACTGATTTCTTTGTCAATATCCTTTGTCAGAATGTGTGGTTTGCATGTTTCTCTATACAACTCTTTATATTCCAAAATTATAGAGTTCGGTGCCGCTAATAATGTGTTCAGGTGTTCAGTGCACTTCTTTATGGTATCATCAAAGAATTTATTCTTCTCCTTTTCAACTCTATCCTTTATTGTATCCTCATTTACTTTATCAACTGTTATTACATTATCAGCAATGAATTTGGACAATGTGTCCAATTTACCTAAAGAATCCTTGATGTGATCAGTGTTACAATTTGGTGCAATCAACTTCAGAACTGGTAAAGTGTCATCAATTGCCTTCTAGGCCAATGTATTACAGTTTGTTATCTTCTTGATTAAATACAGGAGTACTTTAGTAACATTTGTAGGTCTTAATTCACTTGATGAAGTGTCAGATGTTTGACCAGATACCTTTATTACCTCTGTGCTTCCAACATTTGTAACCATTTTGCTTGTGTATACCTCTGGTGGATTAGTCTGAGTTTGCATTTCAACCTGTAAAGGTTTGTCTGATGGTTTGGGTGTCTTAGTGATTACCAGTTTCTCTACCTCAATATGTACCTCTGCCTCTGTAGGTTTCTCAGCTATCAGTATCTCTATCTCAGGTGGCCTTATGTTAGCATCTTTTCCTTTAGTATTTTTTCCAGTATCCAATGGTTGGTCTGCTGGGATCTCAGCCTCTATCGGTTTCCCAAAAATGTTGTCATTGCCAACATTATCATCCTTAACCTCTATAGTTTCCTTATCCACAATAATATTCACTTCCTAAGTATCCACATTCATGGTAAAATGTATTTCAGATTTAGGATTAGTGTCATCATGTGTGACACCTTCAGTAACCGGTGGATCATCAACATGTACCGGTGTGGTATCCAAAAGTGGTGGTGGTATATTATCCGTTAGCTTGATATTTTGAATTCCACCAATCTTTCCTTTGCCCTTATCCTTATCCTTCTGATACACTTTGAATGTTTTCTTTGGTCGGTTCAATTCCTCTTGTTTTTCTTTTTCCATAAAAAATATATCCCATTTATCACCAGTCTCCTCTGCAATCTCATTTACTCTACCTACCATCAAACTTACTTGTCGAAACGGACCTCTTAGCCTCACAAATCAATTCATCAATTTCTTCTTTTGAATTCACAAGATGAATATCTAGAAGTTTTTCAACTTTTAGTTTCTCATCCAATTCCATCACTAGTATCCTTTTTGCATCTAATCTTCTATGCAGTTCATTTGGTAAATCATCCACAACTTCAATTAAGACTTTCTTATATATGTCTAGGTGTAAGATAATACTGTTCTCAATTCTTTCCTTGTCAAAATTATTAAATTAATTGTGCAATTTACTCACATTATCCAGATTTCCATCATCAATTATTTCATTTAACAAATCATCTAATGAAGGTGTGACTAGTTTATATTTCTTCTTGGGAGTTAGTTTCTTGGCCGGTTCCCTTACTGCCCGTTGTTTCTTCCTTAAGGTCCTTGTTCTTTTGGGTGAAGGAGAGGGTACTAGTGAAGGTTTTCTCTTCCTCTTGACTCTTTTAAACTTTGCTGCCTTGTCACTATCAGTTCCAGAAGATGTGCCAACCGGTGAAATGTGTGTCTCCAGTTGCAGTCCTTCAAGCTCACTAGCCATTATCCCAGTAAAGTTCATAACATTTTCTTTGATTTCCTTTACTTTCTTCGAAGCATCCCTAATGTACATTTCTCTTTTCTTCCTTTGCTTCATTGTTCTTACATCACTCTCAATAGTTTTAGCACTACCAAAAACTTGTTCTATTGGTTCTCTTAGTGCATCTAACAACGATTTTGCATAAGTCTCAATAATGTTGAGATCTACCTCATAACCCATTTTAGTTACCCAGATAGTTTGAGGAAGTACAACTTCCATCCATGTCTCATCCTTCTTGATAACAAAATAGATTTCTTTGTTGTATTTATCCACTACACTCTACGATAGTCTTTCTCTAGTTTTCATTTTTGTTTGGAAAGCTTTGAAATATTTAGTTATGTTGTTGTCCTTTGCAATCCTCATACCGATGAAAGCTTCTTGTAATTTTTTTCCTACCGGTATGTCATAACCAAAGTCTATCAGTCCTATACTGGGGATTTCCTTAGTGAAATACACCATTAAGCATACTAAGAGATTACCAAAGAGAAATGTCCCTTTCTTATCTCCTTTAATCTTTTTCAAATTATCAATGAGTTCATATTTCAGCCATTCACACACATTAATCATTTCATTGTTGTTGACCATTTCATAAGCATTGTTAATGCAAAGACTAGAAACTGAATTAAACCTGTTTACATGTGTAGTTTTGTGACCAAGTATCATACTTATGAATCTTACATTGATGTCTTTGATGTCATTCACTCTTAGTGATCTACTGCCTGATGTTGCTCCAATTAAGGTCATTACTTTGTTGTTAGGAACCTTCTTTGTTTTGTCAGGTCTACTGCCAGTTGATGGTAAACTAGTTACTGCCCTAATTGCTTGCTAGGTAATTTGCAAACAAAATCCAACCATAGAAATTCTCCATGTGCTCTACTTAGGACAATTCTCACTACTTCTTCTAGAAATTGGGGAATGTTCAATATCTCAAGAAAACCTAAAGTCTCCACAATCTTGTGTTTAGGTTTAACATTGCCATTTTCATCAATTCCTCATAACCTAATTCTTCAATGTTTCAATGAATATAAATCCTAGGGTCTTCAACATAAGCTACACCTTTTGGAATTTTTGAAAAGGCCCCTATGGAATCATCTTGCTTAGCTACTCCGAGAATTATTTTAAACACAAGCCTAGGGTGTTTTATTTTTTCCATGATAGTAGGGTTCGCAATAAACTTGGGAGCAGAAGAGGAAGCCATTGAAAAATACCTTTAGCTACCTTAAAGCATTTTGAATGCTTGAAAGAAATCGATTCATACCTTTGCTTGAATACCTTCACTCAGTTTTCACGCTCTCTACTAATTTGAATGCTCAGCGAATTAAAAATGAGGGAAATCCGATGATTTACAATGACTTTTCTCTTACCAACCACATTAAATGCCCACTAGTTTAAATGAAAACTTAACACATCTGCTGGTAAAGAAGAAATCTATCTTCTCACCATCGACCGAGGGTAATCTGCATGATATTCAATTTCCTGCAATACCCCCAAAGGATTACTTATTAGTTGGATGAAGATTCTCCTACCAGTGGAGGGTTACTATGTTCTACCGATCCAGAGATAGTTTCATCAACATTCTGATCTCTCTTCCTAATCCATTATTTTGAAAATTCTTGCTTTACTTCATCTACCTTTTCTTTGCCTTTCAAACTAGATCCTTTATTATTTACTAGTGAAGTCTTTCTTCTACAGAATTTTGCAATATGTCCAATATTGTTACAAGCATAACAAGTCACATTATTCCTCTGAATATCCTTTCCATATCCTATGCTAGTTTTTGTTCTGTATTGATTAGATAAGTGTCCATAAGTTCCACAAACATAACATTTCACATTCATTCTATAGTTTTCTAAATTATGACCAACTTTATTGCATTTGGAACATTGACTGGTGGGTGCATTAATGTTTTGATGGTTTCTAGATCTACACTGATTTTCTCTATGACCATACTTGTTACAGTTAAAGCATTTCCCATTAAATTTATAAGCACTAGGTTGTCTTACCAATTTATTGTGATCATGATTGTTTGGAATACCGGAACTTTCTCCAACTTCAAATCCAAGTCCATTAGTATCTCCATTAGGTTTTTGACTTTTTAGCATGTTATCAAGTTCCTCTGAACTTTTCTTGAATTTCTCTTTGTGTTCATTTGCAGTAGCCAATTCATTTTCCAAAATTCCCTTTTGTCTCATAAGCTCAGTTTTATCATGTTGCATGTGAATCAGATCTATCTTTAGCATATCATTTTCATGACTGAGTCTTAGATTTTCATTTCCAACATCATTAAGCCTCCTAGTCAAGTCATCTTCTTTCTTCTTGTTGTCTTCAATGTCTTTACAAAACCTCATAGTCATGTCTTGCATTTCATTTTTCATGTTACAGTTCTCTAATCTCAACTTGTTCACAAGTTCATTAAGAGTTTCCTTTTCATCATCATCTTTCTGCATTTTCTCATGAAGTTATTTTCTTTTATTTCAAGTTATAGTAAGATTCTCTTGAAGTCCTTGAATGAATTCCTATGTAGTCCTTAGATCATCTTCAAGTTTGATATTCTTCAATTTCTCTACATCATAATATACAAGAGCTCCTTCCAATTGTTTTCTTAAGTTTTCCATCTGTACCGGTGTCAGAATATTTCTCAAGTTGTTAGGCTTTTGAAAATAGACGACTAGGATCTGATATCAATGGTTAGGATTAATGATAGTCCCAAAGATATTGAGAGGGGTGGTGAATCGGTATTTAACCGATTAGGAGAATATTTAAACTTATTAAGAACTTTGCATCCCAAAACAGTGTACTGGTAAATAAGAATTAATGCATCAAATAGGAATAATAGAGACAACATAGAGAACACACCATAACACAAGATATTTAACGAGGAAACCTGGTGTGGAAAAAACCTCGATGGGATTTGTGACCCACAATATTCACTTACTGGCCAATGAATAAATATTACTTACAATGAGGAGCCTGCACATGGAGGGAGGCCAACTTCCTAGAGCTCATTGCTCAATAAGAGTCACACTGACTACAAAAGTGGATTATGAAATCCAATACAATGTACTACTTCAAATCAGCATCAACTATGCTAGGTTCAGTACCAGTTTAAGCTCATTATATAACCAAAACCTTATACAAAATTTACCTTATGCATTCGCATATAACATCCTCTTAATTGCTCATTCTCCTTATATTATAATAATTTACAAGATCTCATACATATATGAGTCTATTACAATGTACCATGTTGGGTTACAAAAGCTAGTAACATTAAAATACAACAAACAAAAGTTTATTCCCTATCGGCTAGAGTACTGGTATGTATTGTTGCCAATGCTGGTGAAGTGTCTTCCAGTGTATGTAGATGTCTATTGCCGGTGTTGCTAACTGCCGGTGGCTTACCAAATGAATGCCAGAAGGATACCAGATGGTTGCCATCAATGACAACATCACCTATTCTCATAAGAGTGTAGAATGCCAACAATACCTACCTTCATCACAAAGAAGATATCCGCTTATGCAACAATGTCATAAATCCAAGAAAGAGAGGGAATACTCTTCAAGAAAGGATAAGATAGTTGAAAAGAGATGTCTTGCTATATGTGTAATGGAGATCCTTGGAGGAGAAGAGAGCTTTGTTCAAATGACATTTTCCTCCAAGAGGAGTTGTGTTAGACAAATATGACATCTTCTAGAACAAAGCAAAGGAGAGAACAAGAATTTGATCCTTCATCCTATTACTAGGTGAAAGAGGTTCTTGATGAAGGATGACACACTTTTAGCCCTATCAAGGATGGGTGAATTTATTGTAGATGTACATTACCAAGTGTGAAAGAGGTTATAATCAAAGACTTACACCTCTTGTATAAGAGAGAATCCTTGAGCAAACAACCAACAATTATGCACAAGGAATGAAATCAAGTAATAAAAGTCACACCATCCATACAATAGGGAAAAGAAGATCCTTAGGAAAAGAGGAGAGAGATCATTGACCCCCAAGTGTAGAGGTAATTGGAAGGGGTTACACTATCTTCTAGAGAGAGATTAAACATAAGAAAATGCACAATGTACTTTCATGAATGCATGCAAGAAAATACATCTATATATGTAAAATACATGTCTCAGGAAGTGGTAATCTTTGAAAGGAAGAAAGAAAAAGTATCACATGTTCCCAAAGGGGGATTATGTATATAGAAATGATAATCATTTATGCAAAATGAAGCCCCTAACAGAAATAGTGATACATGAGATAAAAAAAAAAGGAGTGAAAATCATTGCCCCCCAAGTAAGAAGGACAAGGGTAAACCTACACATCTTCTAATTATGATTATTTGCAAGCAATACACCTTCCTAATGGAACAAATCTTCTCAAGGAAGGTATATGTACTTTAGAAGAGATCATTCATTACAAGGGGCATATCATACTTGTGAATAATCGAAATCATAGAAGAGGTAAGTTTTCCAAGAGAATGAAATAAAGGGAAGAGGTGCATTACTCATTATAGACACTCCTCTCGAAGAAAAGTGGAAAACCAAAGAAATGCTTACCCAAGAATAAACCTATTGAAGAAAGGAGATCTAATAATGAATAATGTGCAAAGATAGAGATAAATGTATAGAGAGAAGAAGGAAAAGTGGCCCTCATATTGCTACCTCAAAGTATGTGAAATTGAAACAATACCACCACAAATGATAAAGATCCGCCAGTTAAGTTGGCTAGTTATGTCATAGGGTGAAGAGAAATATGAAGGGAAAAGAAGTGCTAAGGCACTATGTTTTTTCCAAGAAATATAGCTAGATCTATTGTAAGATAAATTTGTGCAGGATCATTGTTGGCATTATTGGAATTTAGTTGTCATTGATGTCAACTTGTTTTGCAAGATCACCTGTAACCAAGAAGTGGTGACCAGTATGCAAGAAGTGGTGACCGATAAGTATGAAGTGGTGATCGATATAAGAAGAGAAATACATATGATGACGATGCACATATGAGTAAGTAGACAAAAGGAATGCTACTGGTACACATGACTTGTGTCATCAGCCAGTAAAGTAGGCTTATCAATAAGGCACAAACTGGGATGAAGGTTGGTTGTTTGTTTGTTATGAAGGCACAACACCCGGTTAGCTAAACATAGAGGATGGCATGAAGACATACCAGAACACAAGATGAATCATCAAGAAGATGTGCTATCAGTATTGAGGATGTTTGTTGGTTATACCAGTAAGGCTAACTGAGTCGGTAGTCAACCTTAGTCAACAAAGAATGTAAAACTGACATTGAAATCCTAGCAGAGGTGGATGTCGACAAGCATGACAACTAGATGCAAGGTGGTGGTATTGCACAGGGTGGTGGAGTGTGCATCAACATAACAAATCAGCAAGCAAGTTGACTTTTATGAGGAACCCACAAGTCACAAAGGATGCTAGAGGATTGTGACTCAATGAAGGCAAGCTGGCCAATGACTGAACCAATCTTGCAAGAAGATTTGATCTTCGTACGTGTTTGCTGATGGAAATAGCAAAGCCATTAAAGGTGTATGACAACTAGAAAAGAAAAAAGGCATGGTACAAACCTCCAGATTTAGAAAATGCACATTGGAATGTGAATCTTTGCTTGTGTTGATTGATGTCATGAAGATCATATCCTTGGAAAAGTAGATCGAATAAAATCTAACTCAGTTCGAATTGGAGAAGGCAAAACCTAGCACGACATTATTTGAATGTGTTTTTTGTAAGAATCCAAGATTATAATTATGTGAACTCGAGATAGAAAGAGATGATGCTTGAGGTGAAGAAGGAGAGTGAAGTTAGCTCGAGAAAAGAAAAATATCATCTTCCTTAGAATTTATTCTAAGTAACTTGTAGAGTGAGTTAACAGATAAACTGGTGAAAGGGTTTAATTGGAAAAGATAGTGTACCAGTAATCTATTGTAGGTCTAACAGTTAAGATAACCAGTGAGGTGTGATTAATCAAGAAGACATCCAAGTGTGACACAGTGTGTGGTAAGGCTATGTGTGTGTGTGTGTGTGTGAGAGAGAGAGAGAGAGAGAGAAGAGAGGCCAAGAATCAAAGAGAGCAATCTGATAACCGATAGTGTGAGTTCCAGTGAAGAAGAGAAGATTGTTAACCGACAAAAATCTATTTACTCAAGTGTTGCAAAACTTTTTGCAAACATAAGCTATAACTGTATCAAAATTGTATTTCACTATACATCACCAAGTTGGAGCTTGGTACAGGGGTTGGTCCTCCTTGGGTTGGAGCCTTAAATCTTTGTAATTATTTGTTTCACTTCTGAGGCTGGATTGGAGTAGTAGTCTCTAGAAACATTTCTCATCGAGGTTTTTTCCATATAGGGTTTTCCTCATACATCTGTTGTTGTGGGTTGCATTTTTGTGTTTGTTGGTTTTGGTATCCTCATTTGTCTTACCAATTTGACAATTTAGTGCTTAGGATAATAACCAATATTATAAGGTTGTCCTTAAAAGAGAAGAACTTAGGAACCATTGATTCAACGCCCTCTCAGTGGTACATTGTGTTCAAGAATTGGTATCAGAGGTAGGTTCTCGATTGTTTAAAGCTTGGGTAGATTCTGGACTTAGAACACAAAGGCAAGAAATGAGTTTGCCTTCTCAAAAGCCCCCATGTTTGATGGATCCAACTATGCCTTTTGGAGTAGAACAATGGATACCTATATTTCCTCCCTTGGTTTTGATATGTTGATGTCTGTCAAGAATGGGTATGTCATCCCTAGTGTTCCTCCCACTAATCTAGATGCCAAGAAGGAGTATGAGAACAATGAAAAGGCTAAACATGCTATCTTGAGTGAGCTGTCTATTAATGAGTTTGTCAAGGTCATGCACTGTGCATCCGCGAAGGAGACTTGGGATAAAATGCAAAGGTTATTTGAAAGAGATGCAAAAGTCAAAGAGGCCAAGCTGCAAACACTAAGGGGCCATCTTGAAGGCATCAAGATGAAGAATAGATTGCAGATGACCTTCACAGATTTGATGAAACTGTGAATACCATCAAAGGAATTGGAGAATAAATTATAGATGAGATTCTTGTCAAGAAGGTACTTAGGTCTCTCAAATGTAAGTATGATACTAAAGTTTCTGCCATAGAAGAAGCCAAGGATCTAAAGATCTTTACAATGGATGAGTTATTTGGCTCACTAACAGCCTATGAAATGAGAACAACTAGTGATACATCCTCAAGGAAAGAGGCAACATTCAATTCCACCAAGAAGGGAAAAGAAGTGGTTGGTCATAAAGGATCCAATGAAGACTCTGATGCAAAGGTATCAAACTTTGTTAGAAATCTCAAAAGAGGATCCGACAAGTATAAAGGAAAGCTACCACTCAAGTGTTTCAACTATGGTAAAGTTGGACACTTTTTTGCAAAATGTCCTTACAATGAAACTGATGGAGATAAGTCAAGAGGTTTTAGTAGATCTGTTGATAAAGATAAAGAAAGAAATATCTACTAGCAAGGAAGGAGAGGCTACCAGAATCAAGAACAACCTATATACTATTGAGGATGATATCATAGATGAAGAAAGTGCATCTGAAGATGACTACCATGAGAATGACAAAGATGTTAATCTCTTTATGGCACTTGATGAACCGGTTGGTGAAGATGAGGAAGAAGAAGACATTGAGGCTGAAGTAGATCTAGAATGTGAGATTATAAGTGCTCTTGAGGAGATGAGTAAAATAAGAAGATAACTCAAGAAGTTCAAGCTTACTACAGTAGATGAACAAGGTCTCTTGAAGCAATCCCTAGATGAGTCCAATCAAGTTATATCTGACTTGAAACTGGAGTTGGAAGAAGCCAAGAGGATATGTGAAGTCACATCCTCTGATCTGATGAAGAAGGAAAAGGAGAATCAAGATCTGGAAGCAAAAATAGAGAAGCTCAGAAAGGAGCTTGAAGAAAGTAAGGAATAAATAAAAGGGAGAAGAAAATATGAAGGCAACACCGAAGCCTTAGAAAAGATGTTGAGTAAAGAGAAACAATCCAAAGATACCAGTGGCTTAGGACTTGAAGAAGGTCAAAGTTCAAACATACAAGACACATCTGGTAAGGAGATATAGCTCACTTCTTCCAATGAAGCTAAAGACAAGAAGACATTCACAGTAAGCAAGGATACTATGAAGAAGACATATGTAGATGTTGTTAAATTGCCACACAAACTGGTATACATAATCAATGAATCGGAGGCCACAATCAATGTATCGACATGTGGACCCAAGGAGAAATGAAAGAGTTGACCATGAAGGATTCACCAAAGTCAGCAGCATGAAAGGAAGACCCCCGGTGAGGCAGTCGTTTGCAGGACCAAGGCAACCTAACTGGTATGTTTCAAACTTTCATGGTTATTGTTACCAATGTAATAAATTTGGGCACAAAATAGTTGGCTATAGATTAACCAATAAGCCCACTATGAGTTATGAAAGTATAAATCCTTTTAATGCACTTTGGGAAATGAATGTTGTCTGTTATCAGTGCAATGGATCTGGTCATAGGATTTTTGAATTTAGAAAAAATAAACCTGTGTTCTACAATAATTTCAAAGATTCATCTTTTGAAAATGTGAAATGCTATAACTGTCAAGAGTTTGGACACATAGAAAAGTTTTGTAAAAATGGGAAGATCAAGCAAAAGAAGACTGATCCTGATCAAGAACCGATAGTTGAACTAGACCACAAAATAGTAGCTAGCAAGAAGAAGGAAACCAAACTAGTACGGGTTGAGAAAGAAAAAGATAAGGCATAACTAAGTCTTGTAGTGTAGAGTGCTTTGCATGTTGAAAGTAAAAATCTATGGGTTGTAGAAAGTCACTGTTCCAACCATGTGATAGGTAATAAAAGGAAATTTATCAAGCTTGAAGAATGGAATGGTGGTTCAATAAGATTTAGAGATAGCTCATCCATCAAAATAAAGGGAAAAGGTACTCTAAATATTGATGGAAAATTGAAGGCACATGATGTATATTATGTGGAAGGCCTAAATAACAATCTACTGAGTGTGAGTCTGATGTGTGACAAAGGTTATAAATTCACCTTTGACTCAACCAGTTGCCAGATAAAGAAAGAGAGTATCGGTCAGGTTGTGGAAGAAGGAAAGAGAACATATGGAAATGTTTACAATCTAAAGGAATGCTATGAGTCCCAATGCATGATGGGATAGGTTGATGAAAGATGGTTGTGGCACTAAAGATTAGGTCACATAAACTTTGATAACTTAGTTGTAGTAAGAAGAAAGGGGTGTGTAAAAAATATTCCACCCATTATCAAACCGGTAAGCACATTTTGTGATGAATGTGTCAAAGGGAAGAAGACTAAGGTAACCTTCAGGACAAAAGAGCACAACACCTCAAGACGACTTGAAATTGTACATATAGATCTGTGTGGTCTAACTAGGACAAGAGCTCTTGCTGGTGAAAGATATTTTATGCTCTTTATTGATGATTATTCAAGAATGACATGGGTCACTTTCCTGCAAGATATGTCATAAGCATTTGACATATTCAAGGTCATTGGGAAGATGGTGGAGAGGGAAAGTGGGTATAATCTAAAATGTCTAAGATCAGACCGAGGTGGAGAGTTCACATAAAATGAGTTTGAAGATTATTGTGAATGACATGGAACTAGAAGGCAATACTCAACCCCTAGGCCACCACAACAAAATGGTGAGGTAGAAAGGAGGAATAGAACACTCAAAGAGATGGCTAGAACCATGTTAAATGAGGCCAATCTTCCAGACACATATTGGAAGGAAGTTGTTCATATTGTTGCATATACTTTGAACTGGGTACAATTAAGAACAAACAATAGAATGACACCTTATGAGTTGTGGTATGACCGGAAGGCCTCAATCAAATATTTCAAGGTATTTGGAAGTAAGTGTTTTATCAAGAGATATATGGATGGTCTAGGTAGTTTTTACTATAGGAGTGATGAAGGAATCTTTCTTGGTTACTCATTTAATAGAAAAGCCTACAAATGCTACAACAAAAGACTAAGAAGAGTCATTGAGAGTGTGCATGTAAGATTTGATGAGGATATACACAAAGGAAGTCAATCATAGGTGAACCAGTATGATGACTCCGGTGATGAAGGTGAGGAAGCTCAGTCAGACAATGAACTGAAAGAAGCATCCAAAAAGGCTCCCAACCACTATGTGCAATTTAATCATTCAGAAGAGAAAATTCTAGGAAATAAGAGTGATGGTGTGCAAACTAGAAGAAGAGTTTCCCTGAATAATGAACAAGTCAACTTTTGCCTTATGACTGAAGTAGAACCTAAAACATTCAATGAGGCCAGAAAAAGATAGGAATGGATGGATGCCATGGAAGAAGAATTGCAATAGATTGAGAAGAACAAGACTTGGGAATTAGTCCCTATACTGGAAGATAAGAACATCATTCACACTAAATGGGTCTACCGGAACAAGATGAATGAAGAAGGTAAAATTGATAGGCATAAAGCTAGACTTGTGTGGAAAGGATACTCTCAAGTAGAGGGTATTGACTTTGAAGAAACGTTTGCATCGGTAGCTAGATTAGAAGTAATTAGAATGTTTCTATCCTTTTCTTCCTACAAGGGTTATAAAGTATATCAAATGGATGTAAAATTTGCCTTCCTAAATGGAAATTTGGAAGAAGAAGTGTACATGGAGGAACCAGAAGGGTTTCTACTACATGATGATAAATCCTTTGTGTGTCGGTTGAAGAAGGCCCTGTATGGTTTAAATAAAGCTCCTAGAGCATGGTATTCAAGATTATATCAGTACCTGAAGGAGAAAGGATTCAAAAAGGGAAGTGTTGACAACAATTTATATATAAAGAAATATGCAAACCACATGATCATTGTGGTTGTATGTGTAGATGACATTATTTTTGGAGGCAATAAGGAAACTCTTTGGAAATAATTTTCTAATCAGATGCAGTCAGAGTTTGAGATGTCAACGCTTGGTGAATTGATGTACTTCCTTGGTTTGAAAATATTACCACAATATAAGGGAATCTTTATTTTGCAAACCAAGTATGCAAAGGATATGTTGAAGAAATTTCAAATGGAGGATTGCAAGCCGGTAAGTACACCCATAGTGATTAGAAGAAAATTAAGCAAGGATGATGAATCATTGATGATGGATTAGACATTGTATAGATCCATGATAGGAAGCCTATTGTATCTAACTACCTCTAGACCGGATATAGTATAGGCAGTGTGCATGGTGGCCAGATTTCAAGCTACACCTAAGTAGTCACATATGAATGTTGCAAGCAGAATTTTTAGGTACCTCCGAGGAACACTCAGTTATGTTTTGTGGTACCCTAAACAAGGGGCATTCATCTTGGAATCATACACTGATGTAGGCTGCATTGATGATCAAAAGAGCACAAGTAGTGGAGCATTCTTCCTAGGTAACCAATTGGTCTCATGGCATAGTAATAAGAAGGATTCAATCTCCTTATCAACTACTAAAGAAGAATACATTGCTACTACTACATGCTTCCCTCAAGTGCTTTAGATGAATAAAACCCTCAAGGACATATAGGTGGACATTATTAGTCCTATTTTCATTCAGTGTCATAATTATGGTGCCATCAACATATCAAAGAATCCGATGATGCATTCTAGGACAAAACATGTAGCCATCAAGTATCATTTCCTAAGAGAGAATGTTGAAGGAAAATAATTAAAGATGGATCATGTCTTGACTGGAGAAGAAGTAGCAGACATTTTCACCAAACCATTGCTGGTAAGAAATTTTGAGTACTTAAGACACAAGTTGGGAGTTGTGTCATTTGACTTATGCACTTGAGAAAGGAAGGGTTTATATGGTTTAGGGGGAGTTCATAGAAGCATCTATAACTCTTTAACCACATCTCAGTACCAACTACAATCAATAGTAGCAGCCAAAGGGGGAGTATACAATACCCTTTGTCATTGTGTCAAACGGGGAGAAATCTGCTGATCTTTTTGTATGAAGAGTCTTGCAATAAGTTGATATCAATGACAAAGGGGGAGATTGTTGGCATTATTGGAATTCAGTAGTCATTAATGTCAACTAGTTTGGAGAGGTAATTGGTAACAAAGAAGCGGTGACTAGTAAGCAAGAAGTGGTGACTGGTAAGTAAGAAGTAGTGACCGGTATAAGAAGAGAAAGACATATGATGACAATGCACATAGGAGTAAGTAGACAAAAGGAAGGCTACTAATACACATAACTTATTTAATCTATAGGTAAAGAAGTCTTATTGGTAAGGCACAAACTAGGATGAAGGTTGGTTGTTTGTTTGTTATGAAGGTACAACACCTGGTGAGCAGAATAGATAGGATGGCATGAAGACATACTGAAAGGCAAGATGAATCATCAAGAGGATGTGTTGTCTGTACAAAAGATATTTTTTGGTCATACCGGTAAGGATAACTAAGCTGGTAGTTAACATTGGTCAACAAAGAATGTCAAACCGACATTGAAATCCAAGCATAGGTGGATGTTGACAATCATGACAGCTGGATCCTAGGTGGTGATATTACACAAGTCGGTGGAGTGTGCATCAACGTAACAAAACAACAAGCAGGTTGACTTTTATGAGGAACCCATAAGTCACAAAGGATGCCAGAGGATTGTGGCTTGATTAAGGCAAGCTGACAAATGACTAAACCGATCCTACAAGAAGATTTGATCTTCATACCCATTTGCTAAAGGAAACAACAAAGCCATTAATGGCATATGATGGAGAAAAGCAAAAAGGCATGGTGTAGACCTCCAGATTTAGAAAATGCACATTGGAATGTGAAGCTCTTCTTTTGTTAATCGATGTCATTAAGATCATATCCCAAGAAAAGAAAATCAAATCAAATCTGACTTGGTTCAAATTGGAGAAGACAAAACCTAGCACGATATTGTTTGAATGTGTTTTTGGCAGGAATCCATGATTATAAATATGTGAACTCAACATAGAAAGGGATGATGCTTGAGGTGAAGAAGGAGAGTGTAGTTATCTTGAGAAAATAAAACGATCATCTTCCTTAGAATTTATTCTAAGTAAGTTGTAGAGTGAGTTAACAGGTGAACCGGTGAGAGGGTTTAACTGGAAAAGACAATGTCCCACTAATCTATTGTGGGTCTAATAGTTAAGCTAATTGGTGAGGTGTGATTGGTCAAGAAGGAATCCAAGTGTGACATAGTATATGGTGAGGCTGTGAGAGAGAGAGAAGAGAGGCCAAGAATCAGAGAGAGAAATATGATAACCAATAGTGTGAGATCCAATTAAGAAGAGAAGATTGTTAATCGAGAGAAATCTATTTAATCAAGTGTTGCAAAACTCATTTACAAATAGAAGCTATAGTTGTATCAAAATTGTATTTCACTATACATCACCAAGTTGTATCTTGGTATAGGGGTTGGTGCTCCTTGGGTTGGTGCCCTAAATCAGTAGGGGTTGGTGCTCCTTGGGTTGGTGCCCTAAATCTTTGTAATTCTTTGTTTCACATGTGAGGCTGGATTGGAGTAGTGGTCTCCAGCAACATTTCTCACCGAGGTTTTTCCCATATAGGGTTTTCCTCATACATCTTACTGGTTTGACTGTTTAGTGCTTAGGATAATAACCAGTATTCTAAGGTTGTCATTAAAATAGAATAATTTAGGAACAAATTTCTTAAATGCATAACATTTTCCAAGAGAATGTGAATATGAATATGAATCATGAAAAATACAATATTCAATACTCTTCTCCTACTTAATTTTTTTGTTTTTATTTTGAGGGAAAGAAAATGTTCTTATCATATTTCAATCTCTGATAAATTCTTGCAGCTAATCTTTCAGGATGGTAAATATCTTCTTGACATGAAGGAGAATCATTGTTAGAAGAAGAAGGTTCATTATCCACAATTTTAATTTTGCCACTATCTATGCCATCTTGAATAGATTTTTGAAAATTAGGGAAATCATTAGCATTGTGATCATGGGTTTGGCGAAATGAAGAAAAAGGACATTTTGAAGAAGAAGCATTCTTATGGGATCTTTTGATTTGTTGTCTTTGAAGATGGTTTTTAAAGTTTTGGAGCCTAAGGAATTCATCCATAGAGGGAGGAGTACCATTTCCTAGGCCTCTTGTAGTAGTTTGTATGGGAGGATTTATAGGGACACGAATTTGATGCTCAAACTTCTCAATTCCTTGTCATTTAAAACCTTGTTTTGTTAATATATGAAAGACACACCTATAAGAATGTTACAATTGACTAGATAGAGGAACAAGATCATGAATTTCCTTGAAATCCGATGTGTAAGGAGGAAGAAAAGGATTTCTAGATGAAGAAGGAGTATCGTGTGAAATGACAATCTACTTTCATTTATCAAGCTTATCCTTTCTAGGAGATTGGGGATGGACATGTTCATCATCTAAAAGCTTTTTTTTAGTTATTTCTAGGTGAGGGGAAGGATCATGAATAAAATGCATGAAATCATGTTCCCTACATATACTTTGATGTTGAAGATAGGCCTTAAGAGAATAAGGAGGATCTAAAGATGTAAGAATATTGATGTTTTGATTTTGCCCCCCTTAGGCAAGGGTATGTGTATGAGATGAAGATGGGTCCATATTACTTTTCAATGCTTTCTCTTTTTTAGAAAGATCATTGGTTAAAGCATTAGGTCTCATCTCATCCACACAAGATACCCTAGGAGAGGTACAGAGGTTAGGATCTCAAGGTTTGGGATCTACAAAAGCTTTAAGGTGATTAACATATAAAATGCATTTTGTTAACAACATCACCATAATGCAACATAAATGATACATGAAAGCTTTGATATCAAGTTGAAAAGAGAATAATTTCAAAATCCTAAGAACACAATATGACTAATTGCTATAATTAAAGAGAAGCAACATGAAATGAAAGAAACTCTTATCTGACACAATTTTGTAGTAGATACATGTGAAAATTAATGTAATCATATTTGAAAGAGCAAGTAAATCCAATTTATTAATTGTCATTGAAATTCTCTTAATTAAAATCAGAATTTGCTCGAAAAGAAGATCTAAAATTAGGACCTTTTATGAAAATTAATTTAAAATTTGAATTTGATGAAATTTGAATATGTGTTTGACCTTAGAGGTTGTTAAATTAGATAAAGTATGCCAATTTTTTGAATTTATACAGTCAATTCCAACTCCCAAAATTTCGGGAAAAAAACTAAGGACCATGGCGAAAGTGCACACGGTCCAACCAACTTTTTTTGATATTTTTAGGGATGATAGTTATTATGATATTATTATAGAATCCAAAAAAATAGTTGATTTGGAGATGTCTAGATTGGTCAAATTTGCAGTCAAAGGTCGAAAATAGAAAAATATTTAAAATTAGGCTTTTATTATTTAACCACTGAAGTTTCAGAATAAAGAGGCAAACTTGAATTGTAATTTTGAAATAAAAATCAGATTAGAAACAAGCAATTAACAATTTTTTTTCACTCCACAAGCTTAATTTCCTCGAAATGAAAAATTAGGGTTTCTATGTAATTAACCTCTAAAATTTGTGAATAGATCAAACTTGGAATTGGAAATTTAAAATTCAAATTGCAATTAATCAGATCTAATGATAAGAAATCATAAATAATGTGTAAGACATTGAGTTCACAAAAATATAAAGTGGAAAAATTGAGCCCTAGTGACTCCCCACCTAGAAGAGAGAAAGGAAATCACTAGGATGATATTTCACTTCGGAGAACTTTACATTCAAAACATGGGCTTGAATTGACTAGATCCAAATCTAAGAGAGACAAGGATGTGAATTCCAAGTGGACTGCAAGGATTGAAGTGTGATTTGCCCTCTTTTGTAAATAGGACAGTTGACTTGTTGACTATGTGCAAAAGGGAGAGAAAATGAGTGAAATGAGGAGCTACTGGTTCAAGATCGCGATGTAACTTCAGATTTGAGCTAATTAGACTGATATGGATTTGTCTTGCAAATTTGGAGAAAAGTTATCAGGACTGCGGCGAAAGTGTAGATGGTCCTTCGAAAAATCTATGAAACGAAAAGGGTTTTTGCACCTTTGTGAATGGAGTCCAAACCTAAAAATATAGTTGCGCATCTACAACCTACACACATAAAAGAAGGGGAGAAGGGTTGTGGATAGGGGTTTGCCTCAGTCAAAGCCCGGTTGAGGAATCAACCTTGAAATAATGTAATTGCAAATGCTGAAATGTAAATAGTGGAAATGTATACCTTGTAGATCTACAATTTGTTGATGATGGTTGCTTTGCTTCTTGAATGTAATCAGAAGTGTCGCATGCAATGGCATGTAACATGACAAAACCCTAACACACATATTCTTGCAAATGAATGTTTTAGTGTTGCTCCAATGGATGAATGAAGAAGACTTGAATGCTTGAATGCTTGATAATGGTAATGAAGGTTTCCTAGCTTGGACTTCACCTATTGTGTATTTCATGTATATCATCCTTATATGCAAATGAGAAAACCAACTCCCTTATATACATGCCTAAAGGATTAATTTTCATTCACTGAAGGCCGACAAAGAGGAGTACAAATGATGAAGGTCAAATTATGCATAGGGGACCAGGCATAACCATCTCAGGGCCACCCTAAGGGGTTGGGAGAGGGGCGCCATGTCCCTATCCTACCCTATTTTGGGGCCCAGACAAGGTCTAAGGAAGAAACAGAGCCTAGACAAGGAGCTTTTCAAGGGTGAAAATGCAAGAAAGGGGTCTTGGTTAGGAAGGAAGATGTAAATATTGTTAAAATTGCTAGGCTTTCAATTTTATGACACTACAGTGATGATGCTAAAATGATAAGAGAAAGTTTGTAGCTGATAAAAGGGACTATACTAATCTTCAAGTTGGAAATGGATAGAAGCTCATGGTTGGAAAAAACATCCATCAACATGATAGGGATAGAATGATCCATTTTTACAATGAATACATGGGAGTGATCGCATGGTCATACAATGAGCTAAAGAGCTATAACTGTAATATAATACCACACACCATTAAGCTCACTGGAGGAGCAAAATCAATTCAGAATAAGTAGTGTCCTATTAATCTGAAGATTGAATCCTTGATGTCTTAGAAACTACAAAAATTAATTGACTTTCAAATCATCTATCCGATTAAGCACAGTACATGGGTTTCTAACCTAGTATTGGTTTGAAAAAACAATGGGGATATCCTCATTTGTGTGGATTTTTGAGACCTAAATAGAGCATCCTTAAGAGACCATTATCCTCTCCCACCAATGGAGAAAATTTTGCACATAATAGCTGGGTCAGAAATGTTCTCCATTCTTGATGGTTTCTTTGGATATAATCAAGCTCTTGTTAAACTAGAAGATCGACATAAAACCACATTCACCACAAAGTGGGGAATATTTTCCTATTAGAAGATGCCATTTAGATTGTCTAATGTAGGAGCCACCTTTAAAAGAGCCATGGATACTGCTTTTTTAGGAACTGGTAAATAAGATCATCCTCATCTACCTAGATGACTTGATGGTATTTTGAAAAAATAAAGAGGATCATTTTCATCACTTGGAACTAGTATTTGAGAAATGCCTAGTGTTCGGTGTCTCCTTGAAACCAAAGAAATGAATCTTTAGAGTTCCCTAGGGAAAGTTAGTAGGACATCTAGTAGCCAAAGAAGGGCTGTCGATTGATCTGGACATCATTAAGTCCATCAAGGATCCTCCACTACCTATGAACAAGAAAGGTGTTCAATCCTTCCTCAGAAAAATCAATTTTGTCAACCATTTTATATCTGATTTTGCTAGGATGGTTAGACCGAGCATCAAGATGTCGAAAAAAGACCTACACTTTAAATGGACCTCAGAGGCTAGGGAAGCTTTCAAAAAAATAAAAAAAATCCATCTCATCCACTCTTTTCCTAGTTAACCTTGACATGTCCAAGGACTTCCTAATGTATATTTATGCGAGAAACTTTAGTATTGTTGTTGTGCTGACACAGAAAGATGCATAAGGCATAGGGGAGCATCCAATCACTTTCCATTCAAAGACTGAGAAAGATTATGAGATCAAGTACAACTTCATGGAAAAATAGGAAATTGCTATTGTGAAAGGTCTAAAGAAGTATGGAGATTTCATCACCTGTAATAAGACGATTGCCTATGTTGCTCACTCAGTTGTCTGAGAATACATAATGGAGGGAGAAAAGAGAGAAAAGAGAGAAAACTAGACTACCAAAATCCTAGAGTATGACATTGATGTCAGACCTACCAAAGTAATTCAAGGAAAAGGTCTTTGTGAATATATCTGTTAGAAGCCTGAGGCTTCAAGAGAGGCACAAGATGAAGTAGTGTTGATGCATGCAGACCAAGATGAAAGTTGTTGGATTACTGACACAAAATACTTTACGCAAACTGAAAGGTTCCCTTCAAACCTTCCTCCTAAAAAGAGAAGGTTTATAGGTTGCAGAACAATGGTTATTGATTGATCGAAGGAATCCTATTTAAGAGAAACTTTGATGGAGTGCTACTACATTGTTGGGATAAGCATCAAGATAGGATAATTTTACATGGTTTCCACAATGGGCATGTAGGAGGTCACTTCTCAGCCCAAACAACCACTATCAAGATTACCTGCATAGGATATTACTAGCCTCAATTATTCAATGATGTGCATGCTCTTGTCCACAAATGTAAGCAGTGTCAATTCTATGTTGGAAAATGCAAAAACATGGCCATACCATCTAGGCCTGTGATGGTAGATGAACCATTCACTCAATCGGGCTTGGACTTCATAGGGATGATCAGCTTGGCATCTTCAGCCAACCACAAATGGATCCTCACCACAACTGAATACTTCACAAGATGGACAAAGGCAATTCCCTTAAGAAACACAATTGAGAGTGAAATCTTAGGTTTCTTAGAGGAATTGGTTTCAAGTTTTGGCCCACCAAAAACCATCATCTTAGATAATGCTAGAGATTTCACAGGTTCTTGGGTTACTTAATTTTCCCTCGACCATGGCATTTACTTAAAAATATCTTCTAACTATTATCTACAATGAAATGGCCTAACTGAATCGACAAACAAGAACCTAATTTGAGTCATCAAAAGGATAGGAGCTGAGCATGAAAAAGAATGGCACAAATACTTAAGGAGTATGCTCTTGGTGGACTGGGTGACCCCTAAATAGATATTGAAGAAGTCCCCATATGAGATTGTCTATGGTATAGAAGCTCACTTCATAGTTTCATTAGGGATCCCTCCTCTATAGCTTTTGAAATCTCTAGAGTTAGAAGATAATGAAACCATGGAAGTAAGATTGGCAGAGCTCCTAGAATTGCAAGAAAAGAGGGAGAAATACTTCAATTACTTCGATAATAGAAAACAAATTGTTAAGAGATGGTTTGACAAAAAAATCTCAGACCTAGGTTTTAAGTGTGGTGACCTCATTTTTAGATGCTATGAATGAGATGCTAAACTAGGTCAGCACACAAAATTCTACATCCTATGGGAGGGTCCATTTTGTATCCTTGAATGCAAATAATTTGATACCTTCACTCTAGAAGATATGCAAGGTGATATACTTGGGATTCCAGTTCATTGGATTTGTTGGAAAAATGGTGTCTCAACCTTGCATTGACATGAGGTTACTATTTATAGTAAGTTTTCATTGGAGCACGAAATGCTGCAAAATTCTCCCTGAAGCTTTTGGTTGGCTATATAAGCATTCTGGTAAAGTTATGTCGCAAGATCACAACTAGTTTTGAAGATATTAAATTTTTCATTTCGTAGGGGTCTAATGAGAGGTATAAATTTGATTTTGAGGACTTAAGAGGCCCCAGAACATCTTGAAAAGTGGTCATAAGTGGAGTAGAATCATATGAGGCAATAGAGAACTTCACAAGATTTTTTGATCCTTCAAACGATTCATCAATCAGACACGGTTCTCAAGTTATGGCCTCCGAAAGTTTGTAATCCGCAAATAGGAAATATAATTTGTATCAGACACATAAATGAGTTGTAAAAAGGGAGGGACACATCATAGGGAATCTAGAAGGGAGATAAGGTCGGCTCCACCTTATTGGGTGGTTTTAGCCCATGGTTTTGGTAATATCGTTTGATAGTTTCTTGTATTGTATCTCCTATATATGAGGTGTGTGAGATAGAGGTTGTGTGTAAGAGTCTTATGGCTATTGAGTTACCTCTGAATCTTTGATAAGTGGTACTCCTGCAAAGATCTTTCTCTTCAAGTATATTGTAATCTATTTTTATTGTTGAATAATATATTGGGCGGCTTTTGGAGTGTGAGGTTTTTCTACCGAAAGGGTTTTCCCCATGCAAATCATTGTGTTATGGTTTGAATGTTATTATATCTATTTCCATTTTTTGTAACTATTGTAAAGGTCTATAAAATATTTTGCATTATCCTCCTCTCAAGGTTAGTGTAGGAAGTTGTTCCACTACTTAAATTTCTTACAAGTGGTATAAGAGCTTGATCACCTTTGGTTTCAATTGTGGGTTGTTGGGTTTTTTGGACTACTTCAGATTTGAGTGGGAGCTTTTCTAGAAGACACTTTTTGATCTTGTTGCAAGAATTTTCAGATGGCAAGTTTGTCAAGGAAAATAGAGGTGGGGAAATTTAATGAAACAAATTCTGAGTTGTGGAAGATAAAGATGGAAGATTTGTTGATAGATCAAGATCTATGGGATGTTGTTGATACGAATTTCCAAAGGCCCTCAAATCCTACTATGATGTCTTAGTAAGATGTTATGGACCGAAAAGCCAAGGGTCTAATCAAACTATTTTTGGCAGACTCTGTTATGATCAATGTCCACAAAGAAAACACTGCAAAGAAACTATGGGATAAGCTTGGTGAAATGTATCAAGCGAAATCTTTATGAAATAAAATTTTCTTGAGGAAGAAATTATACTCCTTGAAGATGGAAGAGGATGGATGAGTTCCAAACCACTTGGAAGAATTCAATATGTTGGTGGCTCAATTAGTATATGTTGGTATTAAGATGAATGAAGAAGAGAAATGCCAGATCTTGCTTTGTTCTTTGCCTGATTTGTGGGATTCTCTTGTTATGTCCATTGGTAGTACTTTTACTGTCTTGAAGTCTGAAGATGTGGTGGGTGACCTACTTGGTGAAGAGATGTGAAGGAAGGTATCCCACAATTCGAAGGAAGCCCTAACTGTTTGTGGAAGACCCGAGGAGAAAGGCAAGAAGAATGAGAAGTGTGATAAGTCCAAATCAAAAGGGAGATCAAAATCTCTTGGAAAGTCCAAAGTCATTTGCTGGAATTGTGGTAAACTAGGTCACATTCGTAAGGATCACAAAAAAGAAACGAAGAAAAAAAGAAGAAGATTGATTCTGATTCTGAGTCTGAGAAGGAAGATGGTGATTCATTCATTATGGATTTAGCAAATCATGTAGGGAATGATGCTTGGTTAATTGACTTGGGTGCATCTTTTCATATGACTTCCAATAGAGATTGGTTTTTTGAATATGAAGAATTTAATGGAGGTAAGGTGTACTTGGGTGATGATTCACATTTAGACATTGTTGGTCAAGGTAAAGTTAGAATCAAGTTTTATGATGATAGAATAAAAAGGATTAATGGTGTGTTGCATATCCCTATATTAAATTAAAATCTGTTATCTATGAGAAAACTAATAGATGTGGGTGTGCAGGTAGTCTTTTCTAAAGCAGGATGTAAGATAATTAAGGGTGCTATGGTAATTGCTAGAGGTGTCATGTTCAACACTTTTTTTAAGCTAGATGCATACACTGTTGAGTGTAATAGAACTTTTGTAAAAAGTAAATTTGTGGAAGATCTAAGGGTTTCACCTTCAGTAGATGGAAATGACTTTTGGGTACCTAAGGTTTCTCTTTCTTTTGAAACAAAGTTACCTGCATAAAAAACTATGTTATGGCACCAAAGGCTTGGCCATATTGGAGAAAAGGGTCTAAGGACCTTCAAAAATAAAAACCTTGTTGAAGGTTTGAATAATTGTAGTCTTGAATTTGATTTCTGTGAGCATTGCATTTATGGAAAACAAAACCGCGTTTAGTTTTACTCGAGTTCTCATAAAACTTGTGGTGTTTTGGATCTTATTCATTCTGATGCATTTGGTCCTGTAGATATTTATTCAATTGGAAAATCCACATATTATGGTTCACTTATTGATGATTTTAGTAGAAGGACATGGGTGTATTTTCTAAAGAGTAAATTTGAAGTTTCAGTCGATTTAAAGAATTTAAAGAAATGGTTGAGTTGCATACTAGAAAGAAAATTAAATGTTTGAGGACTGATATTGCCAGTGAATTTTGCTCTAATGATTTTGACAGATTTTGTAAAGACTATGGCATTAACAGATAGAAGACAACTCTGTATTCTCCACAATAGAATGAAGTTGTAGAAAGAATAAATAACACATTGATGGAGAAGGCTAGGAGTATGCTGAGTGGTGCTAGTCTAGAACAAAAGTTTTCGGTTGAAGTTGTTGCCACTACTTGCTACCTAATTGATATGTCTCCTACATCATCTCTTGTTGATAAAAATCCTATGGATGAATGGTCGGGGCAAAAGCCTTCATTGATATATCTTAGATTTTTTTGTTGCAAGGCATATGCACATGTGCCAAAGGAGAAGCGGACAAAGTTCAATAACAAGGATGTGAAATGTATCTTCATCGGATATAGTTATGGTATGAAAGGATACAAGCTTTGGGACCTTGTTACACAAAAAGTAATTCATAGTAGAAGTGTTATTTTTAGAGAAATTAAGTGTCCTTTTGTAACATTGCATCTAGAACAGACTAAAAAGGAAGATGCGATTCAATTTCCTTTTATAACTGAAAGAGTTGAATCAAGGCCCCTAGATAGGCAAGAAGTTGAGGAGAGCTCGTTTAGCTTTGAATCTTCAGAAGAGGAGGAATAACCTCCAACTCAGCTTGTTCGAAGGTCTACAAGACATAGAAAACCACCTAAAAGTTAATCACCTATTGATTGGAGATGAACCAAAAACTATAGAAGAGGCATTAGGAATGAATGATGCAGAATCCTGGAAGATTGCTATGGAAGAAGAAATGGTAGCTTTGAAAAAGAATTATACATGGTATCTTGTATCATTTCCTGAAGGATGGAATCCTGTTGGTTGCAAATGGGTGTTCAAGAAAAAGATCAGTTCAAATGGAAGCATTGAGAAGTATAAAGAAAGGTTGGTTGCAAAAGGATACTCTCAGGTTGAGGGTGTTGATTATGGTGAGATATTTTCACCTATTGCCAAAATGACATCCATTAGATTTTTTTCTTTCTATTGTTGATACTTATGATTTAGAAGTTTAGAAAATGGATGTGAAAATGGATTTCCTTCATGGTGATTTGGAGGAGTATATTTATATGACACAACCAGAGCACTATGTGGTGAAAGGTAAAAGTAATTTGGTCTGTAAATTAAAGAAATCCTTCTATGGCCTCAAACAAAGCCCTAGGATGCGGTACCAAAATTTTGATACATATGTGTTGAGTTTGGGATTTGTGCATTCTAAATAAGATCATTGTGTTTATTATAAAATTGATGGTGATCATCTCTTGTACATTTCATTGTATGTTGATGATATGTTATTCATTGGTAAAGGGAAAGGTATGATTTTAGAACTAAAGTCTCAACTCACTGCTAAATTTAAAATGAAAGATATTGATGTAGTGAAACACATTCTTGGGATGGAAATTAAAAGAGATAGAGTGAATAGAAAGCTATGGCTAGGCTAGAGTAAGTATGCAAATTCAGTGTTACTGAGGTTCAACATGCATGATTGTAGACCATTGTGTGTTCCTTTTACTGTTGGAATGAAATTATCTGCTGCAGATTGTCCTACATCCCCATTGGAGATGGAAGACATGAGAAGAGTGCCTTGCCAAAGTGAACTTGGAAGTTTGATGTATACTATGGTTTGTACTAGACTAGACATTTCCCAATCAGTTGGAGTTATATCTAAATACATCTCTAATCCTGGTAGAGTTCATTGGGATGTAGTCAAAAGAGTCTTCAGATATTTGAAGGGTGCCTCAGAGTATTCTTTGTGTTATCATGGTAATTCAGTTGGATATGTGATTTCCCTTGATATTAATGGTTATGTGGATTCAGATTGGGTAGGTGATATTGATAGTATAAGATCCACCAAAGCTTATGTGTTTACTTTATTCGGTGGTGCAATTAATTGGATGAGTAAGCGATAGGCTATGGTTGATTTGTCAACTACTAAAGTATAGTATATGGTAGCTACTCATGCTTGTAAAGAGTTCGTTTGTCTTAAAAGACTGTGTTCAGACATTGGAATAAAAAAAGGAGTTGTGATAGTTTATTGTGAAAATCAAAGTGTAATCTGCCTAGCTAAGAACCTGACATTTCATGCCCCAACCAAGCACATTGATGTTCAGTGTCATTTTGTCAAAGACATTGTCAAAGATGGTAGGATGAAGCTGGTTAAGGTAGAAACTTTGATGAATGTTGCAGATTCTTTAACTAAGGCTGTGAGCACAAAGAAGTTCAGATGGTGTTCGAAGTCTATGGGCCTCATGGCCTCTAGAAATTGATTTATTGTGTTGATACTCCCTTTGCTCTTGCAAGGTGTTCGACAAGTGAGAGATTTGTTGGGAAAATGGTGTCTCAACCTTGCATTTACAAAAGGTCACTATTTATAGTAAGTTTTAATTTGAGCAGGGAATGATGTGCAATTCTCCCTGAATCTTTTGGTTGGCTAGATAAGCATTCTAGTAAAGTTACGTTGCAAGATCACAACTAGTTTTGAAGATATTAAATTTTCCATTTTGGAGGGGGCCAATGAAAGACTTAAATTTTATTTTGAGGACTTTAGAGGCCTTGAAATGTCCTAAAAAGTGGGTGTAAGTGGTGTAGAGGCTTCTGAGCCAATAGAGAACTTTGTGAGCTTTTTGACGCTTCAAACGGTTCGTCAATCAGACACACGGTTCTCAACTTATGGCCTTTGGAAGTTTGTACTCTAGAAATAGGAAATATAATTTCTACCAGACACATAAATGAGATGTAAAAAGTGAGGGACACATCATAGGGAATCTAGAAGAGAGATAAGGTTGGCTACACCTTATTGGGTGGTTTTAGCCCATGGTTTTTGTAAAACCGTTTGATGGTTTCTTTAGTTGTATCTCCTATATATGAGGTGCGTGAGATAGAGGTTGTGTGTAAGAGTCTTATGGCTATTGAGTTACCTCTAAATCTCTGATTAGTGGTACTCCTATGAAGAGATTTTACTACAAGTATATTATAATCTATTTTGATTGCTGAATAATATATTGGGCTTGTTTTGGAGTGTCGGGTTTTTCTCCCAAAAGGGGTTTCCCCATGTAAATCATTGTGTTATGGTTTGAATGTTATTATATCTATTTCTATTTTCTGTAACTATTGTAAAGATTTGTAAAAAAATTTGCATTATCCTCCTCTCAAGGTTAGTGTAGGAAGTTGTTCCGCTAGTTAACTTCCTTACAGGATCCATCTTAAACATTTTAATTAAGCTTTGTTTCATTTAATTGTGTAGATATTGTAAATAGTATGTTTTCTATTTCTGAGAGGTCATTTTTGTCCTAGGTCTAGGAGTTTTGAAGTTCTTCCTAAATTTTGAAAATTGAAAAGCTTGAGAAAGACTAAATTAAACAAGTATTATATTCTATTATATTCTATTATGTACTATTTTCTTTACATAAATACATGACAAAATTGACTCTTAAGCCTTGTAGCTTGTCAGTAAAAAGGAAGTAAAAGTTTTAGAAAACAAAAGAAGCCTAATCTTCTTCTTCATCTTCATCTTCCTTATCATAATCATCTTCTTTTTCTATTTAATCTAAGTCTGAATCAGAGAAGAGCATGATCACTTGGAGAATGAGATGATCATCAGGGGTTAGGATCCTTGTTAAGATATAATCATGGATCAGAGTACCATGTTACTCCATCCTAGTCCACTAGGCAATGCAACTACAACAGGATGTTAGAAGCATGCCACACCTAGTCCCAATGTTGCATCACAGACATAGTCTTGAAGCCAGAAACAAAGGGAATCCATGGGACAACCACATTGTAGTAAATAAAGTGCCTCAAGTCTAATTTTTTCAGGATTTCGATGTAGGGGACTATGATTTCTATTACCTTCTCTAACTTGCCCAACTACTTTGTAGGGAAACACATTTCAATAAGATGGGTAATGAGATTCCTTGGCAAGTTGATATCTAGTAGTGAGGCAACAAAGAAAAAATAGATGTTTGTGTTTAAATGGTACCTATCCTCAGAGCTCACGAAGTCCTCACCCAATACCCATGTTATGACTACAATAAGAACTTGGTTTTGCGACCATTTATCCTTTGTAGGTGGTGATCATAAATAGTTCCTAAAAAGGTAATTTGAGTTCTAGTGCTTACTAACCTAATAAGGGTATCCATAGCTTCTAGTCCTAGCAGTTAAAAAACAAAGGCTCAATGTGAATCTGACCATTTTTCTAAGGGGTACATAAAGAAATCAAGCACTGAAAGCAATATTAACAACCCGTCTAATAGTGCAAGATGATATTTAATGGTAATTCATTTCATGGAAAGTGAAAAGATTTTTAAAAAGATCATAATTCAACTGTACAAAGGTTTGGAGAGTGTGCATTGAATGAGCTTTAGTGATGTGTTCCTCCGTAATATTTCCTTATTACGGAAGGTCCTAAGTAATCCCTCACACACATATGTTTGGTATGATGTCTTAAATGTGTATATGCAAGAGAGTGTACTCTTTCCAAGAAGGATGCCCAAACTTTTAAAAGGTGGCAGAAAAGTTGTGGTAGCTTTTCAGATCAATGAGTTGGCAGTCACGTGGGTGTTGCAGATTAATTTTGCATGAATGTACAAGGTGGCATATGCATCGGGCAAAGCAGAAAGTTAACACACCATTTAGTGCAAAAATCAAGGCTTTCAACTTCTTGAGGAAGATTAACAAGGTGTAAATATGAATGCAAATACAGTTTCCTAAAAGGGTTTCTTTTCGCACTAAGGTAGAATTCTGAAGCAAAAGAATAGAGTGATGGCTTCTAAAGTAGGAGTTGCAAGAGATGTTGTAGGTTCTTTTGTAGCCAAATCATATGTGGACATATTCGAGGACATATCCTATGTGTTTCATGTCATTCCCCCAAAGCCTATTCATCTAAAGACATAATCAAAAGAAAAAGCCATGACTAAAAACCTTGTTGTGGTAGGAGATAGGTATATGATATAGAACTTCACAAGCATCCAAAGACCCTTTGAGAGGGTGCCTACCAAAGAAAGTTGAACAAGAAGAGTAGTTCAAGAGGATCTGCTTTCAAACTTTGGAATTCTAGCTTTCCACAATACATGGTCCCCATGGTTCCTCCTTGCCCAAATTTTATTGATGCATGCATTGTGAATTTTAAGCCAAATCCGCTAATAATTGAAGGGGAATCACTAAGAGTAGTGATAAGTATGGATTTTATTAGGGATATGTTGTGTATCCCACCAATTGATAGTAGCATAGAGTTAATCCACAAAAAGGTTTTGAAAGTATATTGGCGATGAGGGAACAACGTTATAAGTTTTTGTAATGATGCAATAGATAGCTCAACCAAAGTATTGAAGATCTCCCATAGTTTTTATTGTCATATAGCGATCTCAACTAGAAGGATCTGAAGAATGCTACATCTATGTTGGCCTATATATTTTTATTTGATAGCAATGACAATGTCTACCCTTTTCAAATGGGTTTCTTGTTTACTTTCCAAAAATAGAGAAATCCTTTCTGGTATACTTTTGTAGATGTCCTCGTTCAAGGGATTTTGGAATAATTGACAAATTTCCCAAAGCATTATAGGTTCAAGTACACCTCTTTTCTGGTACATATGTTTTTGCATCAAAACATAGATTTGTTTCATCAACATATGGAAGTTTCAATTTTTGATAATCAGAATAGGAAGAAACATGCAACTATATGGACCTACCTCATGTCTGCTACGCATGATGCATATGCATTTTCTGATGCCATCCTAGTCCCTGCCATGGAAGATTTGAATAAGAAAAACATAGACTCTATTGTTCATTTTTCTAGAATTCAAATTGGTTGGATGTTGGTGAATCAACTCCCATGTGATTGGTTCTTGGGTCAAGATTTTTCTTTCATCAAGATCCATGGGTTCACTAAAGAGCCTTTCCATCTCCCATAGACTATTCTTAATCGCTTAGATAATTTTAGGTAGTTGGCTATAATTGAAAGATGTATAGGTTCAAGGAGGCATTGGACTACTATATCACAAGACAATAAGATCATAGGGCCGATCATTGTCTCCAAAAGACCCCAGGCAGAAGGTGTGCTCACCTTAAAGTTAGTTTAGTTGGGCTTTGTAATTATTGATGACAAATGGAGCTATGACCCAGATGGCTGCCTCTCCTAAAGAAATACCCTTATAGTGCACATACTGATGGTATGATGAATTAATAAGGATCCAGACAACTACTGAGAGGGGGGATGAATCAATAGATAGAAAACTGACTAAGCTTTCACCAAACTCAAAAACAACTTCCCAAGCCAGTCTCAAAACTAACTGATTTAAATGCTAAACTACAAACTTCAATAGAATTGACAGTTTACCGATTTGTCTGGCATATCAAAATAACAATATAAAAACTCTAAAACACTCAAACCTTTTAACCAAAACATCCAAATACTTTACTAACAAAAGTAAAAGCACATTTCAGCTTACTGTCAGCCATCTTATAAAATCTAAGTGGATTTAGTAGTTAAGCAAATTAACCATAGCAAACATAACCATAAAAACCTTCACCACTTGACACAATGATTTTTATGTGGAAACCCAAATGGGGAAAACCACAGTGGGGATGAATACCCACAAGTATTCTGAACTCTTCTGAAGTTTACCCTATTAGGAGCCAAGCCTGTTAAAGCTTTACAAAAAGTCCTATTAAGAACAAATCTTGTTAGGGATCACTCGGTTATGGAATTGAATATAATGCACTATTAGAAGCAATACCCTATTAGGAGTAACCTCGATAGAGGACTTGAAATCCAATCTAATGGATCACTTGGTTAGAGGATTTAGATAACACTAAGCCTGTTAGAGCTTAAGCTATTAAGGGATTTGACTGTTGTAATTGTTAGAGAACAACAGGGGTTTGCTGATCTGGTGAATAGCACTACTCTACTTGATCAGATTGTTTTCATGCTCCTATCTACCTTCACACATGCTACAGATACACCTTCTGGTTTAGCAACCAACCACTCTTACACTTAACCAAAATTGCCAACACTATAATAAAATAATTCATCGACCTTATAAGCAAAACAATAGCTCTATAACACATCACAAACCTAAGATCTTATAGAGATTACAAAAAAATTGGTTCAAGTATGACCGTTGAATTATATAGCAACAATTGCATATCATTCAAGACAACATCAACCGCTCCTTGATCACCACTTCATCTATCTTTGTAACTCATCACACGGTTTCCACTTCATGTAATGTACTCGCTCATTCCAAAGATAAAACCATTCTCTACATGCCAACAACCATTTGAAACTCTTCAAATACAACATGCAAATGTGGCATAATCATTACCATTCATCATTTGATTATAAACCAATACAACTGATTCACCAAGCTCCATCAGTTAGGGTTGAGCACATCAACAGGTAGGGTTACAGGTTGATCTCACTACTTCTCAAGTAATATTGGTTTCCTTCACTAGCTCACCTATCGGTTGTAAGATAACATCATAACAATATCATTACTGGTTATAATTGACATCAATGACAACATAATAGTTCATCAATGCAATCTTCATGCAAATGCCAACAATCTCCCTCTTTGGCATTGATGGAAATAAGAGTATCAATACCCTTGATTGTGATGATTCTGTATAGGAATCCTAGTTTACATTTTACCATGTACTCTCGTTCAACTGAGTCACCATGTCCTCAGTTGGTAATAGTTGGTAACTGGCTATAGATGTTTTCTCTATCAATCATACAATTCTTCTCCCCATAATCATATAGTTCTTCTCCCCCTTTCACAACAATGTCAAAGTGAAAGTAAAACATGCAGTGTCATACTTCATTGTTCTTCATCCACAAACTGCAACTTGATGCTCACCCTATGGAATAACTCCACACTACACCAATCCTAGTACAAGATTCTTCAATTAGCTCTAGGACTGATGTATTCCACATCTACTCAATTGACCTCATGTAGGGGCACAACCCCTAGCTGACCTCTAAGATACTCAGAAGTAGTCTTAGGCAAAGGTTTAGTAAAGATATCTGCTAGCTGCTTCTTAGTAGATAAATCCTCCAATAACACATCTTTACTTTGCACTTTCTCTGTCAAGAAATGATATTTCAGCTCGATATGCTTTGTTCTAGCATGAAACACTAGGTTCTTTGAAATATTTAGTGCATTGGTGTTGTCACATAGAATCTTTACTAGATCTGTAATCTTCAGCTTGAATCCTTCCATAATGTTTTTCATCCAGATTGGCTGGGTACAATTCATATACACTACAACATATTTAGCTTCAGCAGTGGACTGTGATATACAACTCTGCTTCTTGTTGCTCCATGATACAAGTCTTCCTCAAAGAAAGAATGCACCATTGGTTGTACTCTTCCTATCATCAACATTACCTACCTAGTCTGCATCTATATAAACCTTCAAATCAAAGTTACCTACATATGGATAACATAATCCATAGTCAATAGTACCTTTCAAATATCTGAATATCCTTTTGGTTGCTATCAAGTGTGTCTACTTTGGATTCTTCTAAAATCTGGCAAGTAAACCAACTCCATGAGAAATATTCGGTCTGTTATGAACAACATAATGTAGTTTCACTATCATTGATTTGTACTCCTTTTCATCAACAGAAGTGGCATCATCCTCCTTATACAGTTTACAACCTATAACCATTGGTGTTCCAACTAGTTTATAGTCACTCATTCCAAATGTCTTCAATACCTCTCTCACATACTTAGCCCGTGTGATAAAAATGCTACTCTTCATCTACTAAATTTTCAAACCTATGAAGAATTTTATCTCTCCTACTAGAGAAATTTCAAATTCACATTTTATCTCATTTGCAAAGTCATCACTCATGTCATCATTGCCTCTAAATATGATATCATCCACAACCACTTCACTCACTAGTATCTTATCTCCTTCAGATTTGAGATATATATTGTTGTCTTCACTGGTTCTCTGAAGACCTATCTTCATTAGGTGTGAATGTCATCTTTCATACCATGCTATCGATGCTTGCTTCAAACCATATAGTGTCTTGTGTGGTTTACACACCATATCCTTTGCATCAATCAAAACATAAACATCTGGCTGCTCAATGTATACTTTTTCTTCTAGTATTCCATTTAGAAATTTTGACTTCACATCCATCTGATATACTTTGCATCCCTTATACATTGCAAATGCAAGTAGAGTCCTAACACCTTCCATTCTGCAAATGGTACAAATATCTCACCATAGTCTTCTCCTTCTTCCTGTGCATAACCTTTGCATACCAATCTAGCTTTGTTTCTGACTACTACTCCATCTTCAATCAGTTTATTCCTTAATACTCATTTAGTGCCTATCACATTTTAATTCACCAGTCTGGGTACTAGGGTTCATGTATTGTTCTTCTCAATCTGGTCAAGCTCCTCTTGCATAGCTTTAATCTAGTGATCATCTCCAAATGCTTCCTTAGTAGTTCTAGGCTCACTAGTGAAGATCATACGAGAATTCTCTCTAATTCTTCTTTTGGTTAACACTCTAGCATCTTTATCTCCAATAATCTGGTTAGGATTATGATTGAGTCTCACATGCCTTGGAATGACATGATCAATATCTTCAAGTACTTCTTCCTCACTATCATCATCCTCTTCTAAATCTACCTATTCTAGTTGAACTAGTACTAAAACATTCACTTTACCAATTTCTGGCTTCACCAGTTCTGGTTCCAAAATCAGAATATAAGGTTCATCATCCTTCTTTTCGTTACTGGTTTCTTCTCAAACTTCAAGACACTCATCCACTCGGACATCGGCACTTTCAATTATTATCTGTGTCTGGTTGTTGTAACATTTGTAGGCCTTACTCTTGATGGAGTAACCAAGAAATATGCCTTCATCACTCTTAGCCTTAAACTTGCTAACATAGTCACCTCTCTTGGTAAAACATGTACTACCAAAAATCTTAAAATAACTGACATTAGGTGATCTTCCATATTAGTATTTATAAGGAGTTTTATCCTTACCTCTCTTTACCAATATCCGATTCATAGTGTAGATAGTTGTGCTGATAGATTCTCTCCAGAAAGTTTTTGCTACTCCTCATATTAGCATCATTCTAGAAGCTTCAACAATTGACCAATTGTTCCTCTCTGCAATACCACTCTGTTGTGGTGTCCTTGGTGCATAAAGGTGCCTCTTAATTTCATTGTCTTCACAATATCTAGTGAATTCCTCTTAATTAAATTCACCTCCTTGATCAGTCCTCAGACACTTTATCTTCTTACCACTTTCCTTTTTAGATAAGGCTCTAAATGCCTTGAACTTACTAAAGGCTTTTGTTTTGTCCTTCAAGAATATGACCCACATCATTCTTAAGCAATCATCAGTGAAGATCATAAAATATCTATGACCTTGAATACTTTTAGTCCTTATTGGTCCACAGAGGTCTATATGAACCAAATCTAGCAAATGTTCTGTTGAGAAAGATTTGCTCTTAAAAGTTGAGGATGTCATCTTTCCTAACTGACATTCCTTACACAGAACATTCATCGGTTTGTCCAACTGAGGAAAACCTCTTACCGACTGGGACTTACTGACTTTGACAATGTTATAAAAATTTATATGACAAAATCTTTGATGCCAATGCCAACTATCATCTACTTTAGAAATTAAATAGTTGTTGACTTGAGGATTTAGGTAAAATAGGTTACCTTTTGTCATCTTGCCGGTTGCAATCAGTTTACCTTTGCTCCCATAGATTTTGCAGATTCCATTCTTAAATTCTAATAGATAACCTCTATCAATGAGTTGAGCTACACTCAAAAGATTATTCTTTAATCCTTCAACCTAGTAGATATTATCTGCACTACTCTTTCCATTAAGAGAAATGGTTCCCTTTCCTTTTACCATGCAGAGTGAGTCATTTCCAAATCTAACAACTCCTCCATCAAATTCCTTCAAAGTAAGAAATTTACTCTAGTCACTGGTCATGTGGTGTGAACAACCACTATCTATGATCCAATCATTATAACTATCCATGCGAGACACTAATGCCTTCTGATCATATGTCTCCTCTTTAATGGAAACAAAGACAATATCTTCATTAGCATCTCCCTTAGATTCCTCATCAGTGATACTACCATCAACTGCAATGAGAGAATCTCTTTTGCCTTTTCCTTTGCACTTCTTGTACTTCTCATGCTTATTCTTATTGTCACCATTAGGATAGTTAGTTGTAATGTGTCCAATCTTATTACATGCAAAACACTTCAAACGTAATTTACCTTTTTACTTACCGGTACTTATGGGTAACCGCACGGCCAACAATGCTTCAAGCTCGATCAGACTATCTTTATCATCGACTTCTCTACTAGATCTAGAATCATAACTATGACTAACATCTCCACTTTTCCTCATAGGTGGGTTAGAATCTGAAGCTCTAAATGAAGATTCAGATTTCTGAGCACAACCATCATAACCATTTAATTCAAATGTAGTAAGCTTACCAATGATGGAGTCAAGAGTTACCTTAGTTTTATCAATAGACTGTAGCTCCTGAATGGCTGCAACTCAGATAGCATAGACCAGTAGAATGGTTCTTAACACCTTAGTAACCACTGTGGCATCCTCCACTTTACCACTAGCACTCTTGATCTCACCAACTATCTCCTTGATCCTCTAACCATACTGTTGTATATTCTCTCCTCCAGCCATCCACATGTCATCAAATTTATGTCTCATACTCTCTTCTTTGGCAATCTTCACATGCTCATCACCACTATAGATTTCCTTAAGTTTCTTCCACACATCATTAGCAATCTCTAGACCATGGACATCAACATACTCTTAATCAGAAAAGGAACTTATAATGGCCTCCAATTCTTGATTATTGTCTTGTTGTTCTTTCTTCTGATTATCAAACATAGTCCCACTTGGTGCAACATATTGTGTAACAACATGTTCCCAGTATTGACTTCCTGCACTCTTGATATATATTTTTATCCTATCACTCCATATTCTGTAGTTTTCCCTATTAAAGTTTGGACCTTCTTTATTCATCATGTTCTTCTAGATCTTTACCTCAAGTTGTTAGGCTTAGACACTAGAGGAACTGAAATGCTCTGATACCAATTGATGGTATAATGAATCAATAAGGATTTGGACAACTACTGAGAGGGGGGTGAATCAGTAGATAGAAAACTGACTAATCTTTCACCAGACTCAAAAAGAACTTCCCAAGCTAATCTCAAAACTAACTGGTTCAAACACCAAACTATAAACTTCAATAACATTGACAGTTTACCAATTTGTCTAGCATATCAAAATAACAGTATAATAACTCTGAAACTCTCAAACCTTTGAACCAAATATCCAAATGCTTTAATGACAAAAGTAAAAGCACATTTCAGATTACTGTCGGTCATCTTATCATATCTAAGTGGATTTAGTAGTTAAGCAAATTAACCATAGCAAACATAACCACAAAAACATTGACCACTTGACACAATGATTTTGACGTGGAAATCCAAAATGGGGAAAACCATGATGGGGATGAATACGCACAAGTGTTTTGAACACTTCTGAAGGTCGCCCTATTAGGCGCCAAGCCTATTAAAGCTTTACAAAAGGTCATGTTAATCTGAACAAATCCTGTTAGGGACCACCTGGTTAAGGGATTGACTATAATACCCTATTAGAAGCAATACCTTGTTAGGACTAACCTCGGTAGAGGATTTGAAATCCAATCTAATGGATCACCTGATTAGAGGATTTAGATAGAACTAAGCCAGTTAGAGCCTACCATATTAAGGGATTTGACTGTTGTAATTATTAGAGAACAACAGGGGTTTGTTGATCTGGTGAATAGCACTACTCTGCTTGATTAGATCCTTTTTATGCTCCTATCTGCCTTCACTCATACTACAAATACACCTTCTATTTTGGCAACCAATCACTCTTACACTTAACCAAAATTTACAATACTACAACAAAACAAGTCATCGACCTTATAAGAAAAACAATAGGTTAGTAACACATCACAAACCTGAGATCTCATAGAGATCACAAACAAATCAGTTCAAGTATGACCATTGGATTGCATAGAAATCATTGCACATCATTCAAGATAACCTCAACCGCTCCTTGATCACTACTTCATCAATCCTTGTAACTCATCATGTGGTTTCTACTTCATGCAATGTACTCACCCATTCCCAAGATAAAACTGTTATCTCTATGCAACAAAAACCATTTGAAACTCTTCACATAAAACATGCATATGTGGCATAATCATTACCATTTATAATTTGATCACAAACTAATACAAATGATTCACCAAGCTCCATTAGTTAGGGTTTAGCACATCAATAGGTAGGGTTACTGGTTGATCTCACTACTTCTCAAGTAATACCAGTTTCCTTCACTAGCTCACCTACCAGTTGTAAAATAACATCATAAAAACATTATTACCGGTTATAATTGACATCAATGACAACATAATAGTTCATTAATGCAATCTTCATGCAAATTCCAACACATACCACATAGTCTCACCTGGAAGGCTTGGACAAATAGAAAAGAAGATGACCTGGTAGTATATGTGAACCTAGGCTCTATCCCTAAAGAAGAGAGACTGTCATGGTTGATATTCTATCAACCAATAGAAAAGACAGATCCTGCTAAGAAAGTGTTAGCTATTTTGCATAGGAGAATGGAAAAAGATGCTTTGCCTAAGGATAAGAGCCAAGCATTATAGGTATACAGGTAGGAGATTCAGCAAACTCAAGTGGGATTGGGTAATCTCCCTAGTGATGATACTTTCAAAAAAGAATAACAAAAATTTAATGATGATATTGAGGATGAGTATGACCCTCCCCCGCGCGGCACTTATGAGGTAGCTATTTTACAAGATACTGCAACACTTAGAGGAAAAGGAAAGTAGGTTGAATTAATAACACCTTCACAAAGTCCTAGACTTTTTTCCATGTATCAGGTTATAAAGAAGGTTGTTAGTAGGCCTCGCTCCCAAGTCATGAATAAGGAATCCAGCAAGATGTCCCACTTGCAAAGTCCTCCAAGTGTTAGCATGGATCCCTAGAAGAAGAAGTAGAATATAGCTAATGCTATTGGGAGTACTCAGACATAGGTACCTGTAGCATCACAAGCCCCAATTGCATCGGTAACATCTTTAGCTCAGGTACATTTTTCTCCCTCCCTTCTTTCTTCTCAATCTCTTGTTCCAGTAGAATCCTCATCTTTTGTTACACCTATCACCACATCTAGTTCCCGGACCACAGTTATATCTTCCTCAACCACTTTGCAATACCAACTAGTCTTAGTATCCACTAGCTTTGTTGTATACACTCTACCTGGCACCACCCCTTTTGGCACAATAGTAAACATTTCCAATTCTTCTCAAACCCAAGGTCAATCAATAGATGCATATTCTATAGCACATTCTTTAGGTTTTTCCATTTACATGCCTATTGTGATATTAAGTGTTGGACAACTATTTTCCTCCTCTATTGGCATGTTACTAGGAATCCCTCCTTTCTCCCCTTCTGCTCTCACTTTGTGAGCTCAAGCTTAGTTGCAAATCACTATAACCCCAATTCCTTTTGTTCTTCCACCTGAGGCTCCTTTGGTAGGGTAAATGATCCCTTCTCCATCAGAATTCATGTAGCATGCGGATTTTTCCAAGCTTGCCCTAGCTCAAAGGGGACAAAAAAGAAAAGCGAAGGACTCTCGGAAGCTTGTTGAGTCTTTCATACTAATCTTATATTTTAGTAATGTAGGATTATCATCTTAATTCCTCCTAGGCATTTGAAAAAATGGCATTAGAACAATGTTTTGCACATGCCTATAAATATGAACACATAATTGCAAAAGGGAGGTTGCCAACCTGGTTTGACTTTTGAGTATCTAGACAAATGTCATAGCAAGATAAATATGACTGATAAAAGTACACATTTAAGATGTCATCAAAACTTAAAAAATGATTCAAGGCACTCTCAAGACATAATGTTGATATCTTTAAAAAAATTAATAAAATCACTATTTAACATGGATCGATGTTGAAATAAACCACTAAATAACATATTCTCACTTAACACCAAAGCCCTTTTAGTGTTTAATTTAATTTAGATACTTAATATGTGAAAAAAATAAATGACACTAATGTATTAGATAACTATTTTGATAACATGGGGTATATCTATTAGTCAATAACTTCATTGTTTTTCAGAAGATTTCCTTTTAGCATTACAAATTTCATATATTAATGTCCCACTACGAGTAAACACAACATGCAACACAGAAGCAATCTCTATCCTATTTGAACTTAGAATTCCTTTATCAACACTTTATAGGAGAATTAATACATTCTTAAACAATTTAAGAATAATTACATGATTTTAGAAAAATTACAATAATATAAGGAGCAACTAGTTGAAGATCACACTAATAATTTCCATGACTATTCTACATGCACTTGCAAGAGAAAAAACCAAACGAACATAAATTGCTTGAATATGCAAGTAGGTCATCACCTTATATTCATGTCAAAATATATATATATATATATTGACTTTAAGTATATTGGGGATTAAACATTCCATAATTTACATCCTATACTAAAGCTAAAGGATAAGCTTGAGTAAATATTTCCTCATAAAAGAGTAAGATATCACAAGAACTAACTTTTGAGCTTTATGTGTAGAAGGAGAATTATCTTTGATAGAAGTAAATGCAAAGATCCAAATCATTTCCACCAAATGATAAGTCATAAATATAATTCATTCCAAATTTGGACAAAGGTAAGGAGAAGAAAAAAGGTGATAAGTGGTGCCATCACGATTGCAATAATTTCTATGGTGATATTGAATTCCACATGTAATTGTAATGTCCTAAAATTGCACCCCTTGCAATTTTTGACTGCATTTGGGTCCTTTCCTTAGTGTTTGCATCCCTCGGCCTGATCGGAGACTTGAATATACTCATGCACATCAAAAATACATTGCAAATCAACCTTGCACTAGGCTTGCACCTTGATTCTGCCCTAAAAAGGCTAGGACTAGGGTGTGGTGCCCTAGGATCCTTTGGGACCAAGGTGTGGCACCTTGGGATCCATATTTGGGACCTATTTTGAGGCCCCTCCCTTGTGCTCATCTCAAGTTAGAATGGGAAAATCCCCCCTATGTTGGCCCAAGTCAGAAAATCAATTAATTAAACCCACTAGAAAGTATATAAGAGGGATTTCCTCTCTCATTTGACATCTAAGGCATACACACATGAGGTCATAAAGCATTCAAGGGATCAAGAAATAAAGAATTCAACAACAATTGAGCATTTTCTGTCTTCCTTCAAGCTTTGTAGCAACAATAGAGACAAGATTTCAAGAATTGAAGAGGAGATCAACATTCTATTTCATGAAACCCTAATTCCATGTGCAGGCAAGCAAAACTTCATAAGGACGTATAAGCATTTAAATTTCATTCAATTCAACATCCCCTCAAAGAAGAGGATTTCTACTTTCAGTTATTTCATTTACATTATTTCAACCACTTGGTTAATTCCAAAACTGGGGTTTGATCTGAAGACAAAACCCTATTCCCAACACATTTCCCTTTCTTTCTATGTGTAGGAAACAGGTGCACAACTGTACTTCAGGAATTAAGATTTATTTGTAGAGACAGAAAAACCCTTTTCAACGTGTGGAAAGTTCAAAAGACTGATAGGAGAGCACCCCTGTCTGGACACACGGTCCCTACAACTTTTGTTGGATTTCACAGAGTAGTTCCGAATCATTTCAAACTTCTTAGATCTAGGTGCATGGCTGAATCTTGAATATGTAGCTCATTGTTTTCACATACTTTATCTCTCTTTTCAACACTTTTTCTTAATTCAATCCATCAAATTACAAAAGAGGGTTAATTCCATTCAAATCTACTTAGTATTCAATCCTTTCATCCTCTAGGATTGGATCTAGTAAATTCATCCCCCTCTTTTGAATATAAAGTCCCCCCAAGTGAAAATTGAACGTTAGTTAAGTTCCCATCTTTCCCCCAAGTGGTCAATTTGGCTAAGGTTCCCAATTTTGCACTTTACATTTTGGTAAACTTGACTCCTTACACCCTTAATTCTGATTTTTCATTTTCACGTCCAAGTATATGCAATTTAAAATTCAAATTTTCATTTACAAGTTTAATTTCCTTGCAATTTTTAAAAATATAGAGGTTGAATGCACAAAAAAGCCTAATTTTTAGATTCAAAATTCAGCATATCATTTGTCTAAATTGGATTGATTGTTTTAGATCTGAGAACTCTTCATTTTTAAAATTCAAGTATTCATTTCAACTTTCAATTTTAATTTAAAAAATAAAATTAAGTGGTTAAATCACAAAACCCTAATTCTAAATTTTAAAATTGACATAGGGGATTGTGTGGATCTTGATTTATTTTGCAAATTTAGGTCTTTTCTTCAATTTCAAAATTCATTTTCCCTCCTTCCAACATTCAAATTTTTAAATTTAAAATTTTTAAATTAAGCGATTTACGCAACAAATCCTAGTTTTTAAATTTAACCTAATCTTATGCAAATTCAAATTTTCCTTTAAGAATTTAATTGTCTCAATTGAATCTAAAGCTTCTCATTGTCCTTTTAAACATCATAAAAAGGTGGCCCTTAAGTGTACCCTTTTTATTATACTTTCAATTAGCCCTTTTATCAAACATTCTAATTGTGCCCTATTTCAACCTTCTAGGCTTAATTTCGCATATCTAGACATCTCAATTTCCCATAATCTTCTATAACTCGCATAAAAATCACAATATCTTACTTCCCCAAAAATTTAGAAAAAATTTGGTTGGACCATGTGTTCGGACCAAGTCGCTACCTACTTGGTCCCGACTTTTTCTACTCAAATTTTGAGAGCTTGTTTTGACTATATTTTACTGCACAATTCCAAAGATTTGTAAAATTTTATTGAGTTTAGGTCACCCCAAGATTGAAAACAAATCCGAATTTCAACATTTCCATTTTAAATTTAAATTTTAAAATTAAGTGGTGCCCTACACATACCCTAATTTTTAAAATTAAACTAATTTCTTCAATATTTTTAAATTTGTAATTAAGAGGTTAAATTTGAAAAACTCTATCTTTAATTTTGACTTTCCCTCCTTTCAAAATTTCAAAATTTTCAGTTTCTTTTCCCTAATGCATGAGTTTTGCTACTATTAGTCCTACCTATAGTATCCCTGCTAGAAGAAGTTGTAGAATTAAGGCTGCCAAAGGTTTAATTACCGAGTAAATGGAGCCTAATTTGGCTAGCTTTTTCAATGAGGATATTGCTACTTCTTCCCATCCTTCATATTATCCTATTTATCCAATTAATAATTCTCACAATGATGAGGAATCACTAACTAGGATATTTGTTTATCAAATGGAAAAGGTGGGCAATCAATTTGACAATCTTCAAAAATGGATGAGTCGAGACTACTCGGAAAGTGAAGCTCTCCCATTGATTGAAGGACTAAAAAGAATGATTGAAAGTGATAAACATGGTGGTGATATCTTGTGCGTTATTTCTCATATTGTTGATTCTAATATCATGCCTATGAAGAGTTATGTTGAAACCCTAGGTTATACACAACCTCCTAGTCAAGTTAATCATTCTATTCCTTTAATAACTTCCCTGATTAGTGTTCCTACCTTCACATCAAACATCATGGTTACTTCTACATAAAATTTTATACCTAAAAATGTTAGTCATGGGGGCAACTCTTTTAATCACAATTCTTTCATTCCTCCAATGAATGTTCCATGTGCTACCCAATCTTCTCCATTACCCACTTATCATAGTGTTCCACCTCCTTATTCTCAACCTCTTCATTCAACAATGTTACTCTGAGCCCTCTTAATCAAACATGTCTAATTTCAATCCTTCTACTGAAGCTACAATCAATAGCCTTGCCCAAACAATATCTTCCATAAAACAACAAATAGCTTCTATGAATCAATCAAAGTATAATGTGCGCACATTTGATGTTATGAGCCCATTATCCAATGTTATTGTTAGAGTCATCCTTCTCAAACATTTAGAAGTCCCTCAATTGGAACTTAATAATGGAAAAGGCGATCCCTTAACTCATGTTAAAACATTTCACACTTTGTGTAGTGACTTTGTGCATGATCAAAGGTTGTTAGCAAAATTATTTACTAGAACATTAAGGGAGATTTTTGCAATGGTATTTTTCTTTGTCTCCTTATTCTATTACTTATTTTCAACAATTAGCTAACTCTTTTATTCAACAGTTTCACAATAACATTGGTCCTAAAGTTATTTTGACTGATTTAATGCATTGTGAACAAGGTGTTAAAGAAAAAGTGACTGATTTTATTGGTAGATATAAGAATTTGTATTCTCATATTTCTTTTCTTGTTCCTGATCGAGGCATTCAAAATAATTTCATTGCTAATTTACAAAAGTACATTAGGGATAAACTTCTCTTAACTGAGTTTACTTCCTTTCCGCAGTTGTGCACGGTACTTTACAATTATCAACTGACTGTGAGTCAATTGGAACAATCATCTCCTACCATAGCTCTAAGTGATAAGGGCGATAGTGCTCAACAACCATTTGTGAAGTTCAAACCAAACAAAGGATTCATCAAATTCAATAACAACAACAATGATAGTCAATTCGTAGGTGCTAAAGGTGTGCCTCCTTTGTCTAAATTCTTTAAAAGAGAAAAAGAGTTTACCCCTTTGAATGAATCTTTGCATAGTATTATGTCTCAATTAATACAAAAGAATGTCTTAAAACTTCACCAAATCAAACCAATTGATCCATCTAGAATAACTTCCCCTTACTTTGATGCTAAATCTTTTTGTCAATATCATCATTAGCCTGGTCATGATACTTAAAAATGTTTTTAATTGAGAAGTAAGATTCAAGAATTTATTGATAACAATACCATATTTTTGGTAGGTGTGAATGATAAAGGAAAAAATCCGTATCTCCTCCTAATCATAATCTTCAAATTTTTACTGATCCTTTACCATCCCATTCCACTAATGTAATTGAAATTGGTCATCTTTCCTTCATTCCCAATTATGTGACCATTGAATCTAATAACATGGTGAACCTTGTAGATCAAAAAGAACCTCTTAAGGACTTGTGCATGACATTTGATCCTAGTGGGACCATTAAGGCACCTGATGGCCCATTATACATAAGTTCAAACATCAAAGGTATACCTTATAGAGGAGTGCTTATTGATCCTTCTTGAATGGTTAATGTGATAACTTAATAATTTATTTATACTTTGCAATTGCATCAAGTGATATATGATGATACTGATGTGATAGATAAATTTTTTGATGGCTTCACTTGTCCTGCTATTGGTTCTATAATACTTTCTATTGATGTTAGCACTAAATGCTTAGATGTTGAATTTTCTATCATTCCTACATCTAATCAATTTCGTGTGAAGCTAGGACATCCTTGGCTCTCTTCCATGAAAGTGATTTCTTCTACTATAAATAAGTGATTGAAATTTCCTCATAATGTTGAAATCATAACTGTTAATCATAGAATATTTCAACCTACACTGAGGTGTGGAGATGTTTGTATTGATTATTTTTTGTCTAAACAATTCAAGCCTTTTGAACCTAGAAGTGGTTCTCTTTTTACATCATATCAAAAATGGAACAATGAAATGATTTTATCCTTGAGTGAACCTATAAATCAAATACTTAGCATCCCTCTTGATGATCATTTACCCCTCCTTGAGGATAAGATTGTTCTTCCTCCCAAGGAAAGAAATAATCTTCTTCACAAAGAGGCATCTATTCCTTCTCCTAAAGGGAAGAGTATCCTTTCACCCAAGAAAAGAGATATCCCTCTTCCTAATAAAGAATCCATTCCTTCTCCTATGGATGAGTCTCCTCTTCCTCCCAAAGGTAGAAAAACTCTTCCTCCAAAAAAACAAACTATTCCTCCTAAGGTTAGACCTATCCCTCCTCATGATGGACCTAGTCCCCTTCCTACACCTCCCATTCCTCCTTTGTATGGTGTGGTTCCTCCTCCTTCATCTTATAGAGATAAAAAAATGGCCTCTCCCATTGTCCAACCTAAAAGACATCAACCCATTCATCCTTCCTTAAAGGAAGAGACAAAGCCTATACCTAATGAACCTAACCCTCACCAACCTTCAGCCAAGACTAGACGAAACCGTTGTACGAGATAACACTGACAAAGATGCCATGCTAGAGCTCATGAAGTTGCTTCCCAAACCATTTCTTCTCCTAACACACCAACTATTGACACGTTTCCATTTTCTCCTAAATAGGACATTTGATCTAATTCTCCAAGATGAAAAATGCTTAAAACAAATGATTGCTCAAGTTCTATTCCTATTAGAGCTCTCATTCTTATTAATTTTGAGGAAGAAATAGGTGAAAATTTTCTTAAGGATGAAAATGTTAATCCTAATATTTTTGATGATGAATATGAATATGTTGATGTTGACCATGACTTATCTACAAAATTTTCAAAAAGCATTAATCCTAGCTCCTAGTAATGAACAAAGTGACTTATCAGTAGAGCATGGTCCTTATTTGTAACTTGTGTTAGCTTCATCTACTATGCTCGATGTGTCTTCTCTTGTGTGTTGTTTGTGCCTTCACAAAATAATGATCAACAAGAGAAAGGGTAGGATGATGTGCTTGATTATCTTCATTAGCACTATAGGCTCTATCTCTTCTCTCTTGCTTGTTTGTGACATTCTTCTATTTGTTTTTTGTATTCTTCTATTTTTTGTCCCTAGCGTTTTCTACTTGAGGATGATGCAAAGCATTGAGATATCTTTTGGTCTCTCTCATGTTGACTCAAAAGACACGTGTTCCATTCTTCCATGGTGGTTTCCTCTCTTTGGGGGATGAGGACAATTAGATGCACATATATACATGATATACATGAGTTATCATAAACACCACAGTGACTCCAAAGTTAGGTGCAACCACCTCGTTCTTTGTGCTTTGTTTTCATTATCCTTTGATTTGTCCTCTCTTGGGGGCTAATTTATTGTGATAACGTGCTTGTATTATTTGGGTGTATCCTAACTTAAAGCAATTGCTCATGATAAGGTGTATGTAGTTGCTTTAATGTGGGGGCATTCACTCTGCTCATAATTCTCTCTCTTGATACTTAAAAGTTACTTAGCGAACTTTGTCTTTGCTTTGTAATATTTGGTATTCTTTTCATGACTCGTAGTAAGAGAGCATTACTAGTTGCAATCATGGTTCTCCTTCTCTCTCATGATCTTCCCTTTTGGCTTATCATAGAAGTTGTAAGATTCTAAAGTCCACTGGGGGCTTGGTGAATCTTGCCTCCTTTATGTGGTGAAAGTCTTTTAATCTGAATTCCTTGTACTTTACTGACAGTATTTGCATAAGATTATACTCCTGCTAAAGTGGGGGCTAAATGTAAAGTCCTAAAATTGCATCTCTTACAATTTTTGACTACATTTGGGTCTTCTCCTTAGTGTTTTCTTCCCTCTACTTGATTGGAGACTCGAATATGCTCATGCACATCAAAAATATATTGCAATTAAACCCTGTAGTTTGCCTGCACCTTGATCCTGCTCCAAAATAGGGTGGGACCAAGGTGTAGCACCCTAGGCTCCTTTGGGACCAGGGAGTGGCACCCTGGGATCCCATATTTGGGACCTAATTTAAGGCTCCTCCCTTGTTCTCATCCCAAATTAGAGTGGAAAAATCCCCCCTATGTCGCCCCAAGTCAAAAAAATGGTCAATTAAACCCACTGACAAGTATATAAGAGGGATTTGCCCTCTGATTTGACACATATAAAGTATACACACAAGAGGTCATAGAGCATTCAAGAAGATCAACCGTTCAAGCATTCAAGAGAAATTGAGCGTTTTCAGTCTTCCTTCAATCTTTGGAGCAGCAATATGGATAAGATTTCAAGCATTGAAGAGGAGATCAACATTCTACTTCATGAAACTCTAATTCCATGTGGAGACAAACAAAAATTCACAAGGAGGTAGAAGAATTTTAATTTAATTCAATTCAACATCCCCTCAAAGAGGACTATTTCTACTTTCAGTAATTTCATTTACATTATTTCAACCACTTGGTCAATTCCAAAACTAGGGTTTGATCTAAAGGCAAACCCCTATTCCCAACACATTTCCCTTTCTTTTCATGTGTAGGAAACAGCTGCACGACTATACTTTTAGAATTAAGCTTTATTTGTAGAGACGAAAAAGCCCTTTTCGACGTGCGGAAAGTTCAGAGGATCAATAAGAGGGCGCCTCTGTCCAAACACATGGTCCTTGCAACTTTTTCTGGATTTCGTAGAGAAACTCCAAATCATCTCAAACTTCTTAGATCCAGGTGCATGTTTGAATCCTGAATCTATAGCTCACTATTTTTGCATACTTTATCTCTATTTTCAGAACTTTTTATTAATTCAATCACTCAACTTACAAAAGAGGGTTAAGTCCATTGAAATATACTTAGTATTCAATCCTTGCATCCTCTAGGATTGGATCTAGTAGATTCATCCCCATCTTTTGAATATAAAGTTTACCCAAGTGAAAATTGAACCTTAGTTGAGTTCCCATCTTTCTCCCAAGTGGTGAATTTGGCTATGGTTCCCAATTTTTTACAGTATTTGGGTCTTCGCCTTAGTGTTTTCACCCCTCGGCCTGATCAAAGACCTGAATATGCTTATGCACATCAAAAAATCATTGCAAATCAACCTTGCACTCTACCTGCACCTTGATCCTGCCCCAAAATAGGGCAGGACCAAGGTGTGGCGCCCTAGGATCCTTTGGGACTAGGGTGTAGTGCCCTAGGATCCCCTATTTGGGACCTATTTTGAGGCTCCTCCCTTGTGCTCATCTCAAATTAGAGCAGGAAAATCCCCCCTATGTCAGCCCAAGTCGGAAAATGCCCCCTATGTTAGCCCAAGTTGGAAAATTAGTCAATTAAATCCACTAACAAGTATATAAGATGGATTTACCCTTCTCATTTGACATATAAGGTATACACACAAGAGATCATAGAGAATTCAAGAGATCAAGAAATAAAGCATTCAAGAGCAATTGAGCATTTTCAATCTTCCTTCAAGCTTTGGAGAAACAATAGAGACAAGATTTCAAGGATTGAGGAGGAGATCAACATTCTACTTCATGAAACCCTAATTCCATGTGGAGGCAAGAAAAACTTCACAAGGAGGTATAAGAATTTCAATTTCATTCAATTCAACATCCCCTCATAGCCTGAGGATTTCTACTTTCAATCATTTAATTTACATTATGGCCAATTCCAACCAGGGTTTGATCTGAAGAAAAACCCCTATTTCCAACACATTTGCCTTTCTTTCTGTGTGCAAGAAATAGGTGCGCAATTGTACTTATGGAATTAAAATTTATTCATGGAGACAAAAAACCCCTTTTTGATGCACGAAAATTTTGGAGGACTGATAGGAGGGCACCCCTGTCCAGACACATGGTCCTTGTAAATTTTGCTAGATTTCGTAGAGTAGCTTCGAACCATCTCAAACCTGTTAGATCAAGGTGCATGGCTAAATCCCAAATTTGTAGCTCACTATTTTCACATACTTTATCTCTGTTTCCAACACTTTATCTAAATTCATTCAATCAATCAACTTACAAAAAAGGGTTAATTCCATTCCAATCTATTGAGTATTCAATCCTTGCATCCTCTAGGATTGGATCTAGTAGATTCATTGCCCTCTTTTAAATGTAAAGTCTCCCCAAGTGAAAATTGAACCTTAGTTAAGTTCCCATCTTTCTCCCAAGTTGCAAATTTGGATAAGGTTCCCAATTTTCTACTTTACATTTTGGTGAACCCAGCTCCTTACACCCTTAATTCTGTTTTTTCATTTTTCAGGTCTAAGTGTATGCAATTTAAAATTGAAATTTTCATTTACAAGTTTAATTTCCTCACAATTTAAAAAAATTTAGAGGTTGAATGCACAAAAACTCTTATTTTTAGATTCAAACTTAGGCTTGTCATTTGTCTAAATTGGATTGATTGTTTTAGATCTGAGAACTCTTCATTTTTACAATTCAAGTATTCATTTCAACTTTCAATTTTTAAAAAATTTAGTCAAATAACAAAACCTTAATTTTAAATTTTAAAATTGACATAGGGGATTGTGTGGATCTTGAATTATTTTGCAGATTTTGGTCTTTGCTTCAATTTCAAAATTACTTTTCCCTCCTTCCAACATTCAAATTTTCAAATTAAAATTTGTAAAATTAAGCGGTTTAGGCAACAAACCTTGATTTTAAAAATTAAACTAATATTATGCAAATTCAAATTTTCCTTTAAGCATTTAATTAGCTCAATTAAATCTAAAGCTTCTCATTGTCCTTTTAAACATCATAAAAAGGTGGCCCTTAAGTGTGCCCTTTTTGTTATCCTTTCAATTAGCCTTTTTATCAAACATTCTAAGTGTGCCCTATTTCAACCTTCAAGGCTTAATCACGCATATCTAGACATCTCCAATTCCCATAATCTTTTGGAACTTGCATAAAAATCATAATATCTTACTTCTCAGAAAATTTGGAAAAACGTTGGTCTGACTGTGTGTTCAGACCAAGTCGCTACCTACTTGGTCCCAACTTTTTCTGCTCAAATTTTGAGATCTTGTTTTGACTATATTTTACTGCACAATTCTAGAGATTTGTAAAATTTTATTGAGTTTAGGTCACCCTAAGGTTGAAAACAAATCCAAATTTCAACATTACCATTTTCAATTTAAATTTTAAAATTAAGTGGTTCCCTACACAAACCCTAATTTTTAAAATTAAATTGATTTCTTCAATATTTGAACATTCCAAAATCTCAAAATTTTAATTAAGAGGTTAATTTTGAAAAAACCTAACTTTAATTTTAACTTTCCCTCCTTTCAAACTTTTAAAATTTTCAATTTATTTTCCTTGGTACATGAGTTTTACTACTATTAGTCCTATCTATAGTTTCCTCGTTAGAAGAAGTTGTAGAATTAAGGCTGCCCAAAGTCTAATTACCGAGGAAATGGAGCCTAATTTGGCTAGCTTTTTCAATGAGGATATTGCTGCTTCTTCCCATCCTTAAGATATTCCTGTTTATCCTCTTAATAATTCTCACAATGAGGGGGAATCACTAACTAGAGTACCTGTTGACCAATTGGTGAAGATGGACAATCAATTTGGCAATCTTCAATAATGGATGAGTTAAGAATACCAGAAAGTGAAGCTCTCCAGTTGATCGAAGGACTAAAAGGAATGATTCAAAGTGATAAACATGGTGTTGATATCTTGCGTGGTATTGCTCATATTGTTGATTCTAATATCACGCCTATGAAAATTTGTGCTAAAAACCTAGGTTATACACAACCTCTTAGTCAAGTTAATCATTCTATTCCTTTGACAACTTCCATGACTATGCTGGCATGATTGGCATAACTGATGTAGATGAAGAATGATGAATGAACCGGTAAAGGACTGTTTGTCATGACATTGTGATGAAGAGATCGAGATTGCATGATTGAATGACTTTGATCAATTATTTATGTTGTCATTGATGGAAACTGATGTTTACTATGTCGTATTTTGTCATCTAATTCTTTTTGGTCTACTAGAAATGCCTTACTGGTATTGATGACAGTGAACTAGGAATTAGGACCTTAACTGATAAAAAAGGAAATGTTTTTATTAGATTTGGTGATTGGTAATGATTGAAGTGTTACAGTTCGGAATGTGAGTTTGTGTCATTGTAATATGTACCTGATCGGAACCGCATCATGTTTTGGTTATCAAAATTCATGTTTATGATTTTTGTTGTATTTTTGATAGGGTTTAAGAAGGGTTTAAGGACCAGTAAAGAATTCTCTTAACTAGTAATGATTTTTGGTTTGGAGGTGATATACATCAAGTTCAAATGTTTAAGGTGACGTGGCACAAACTGCGTGAAGTGTTTGAAAGATTTTTTGGAGCATTTGGAGAGAAAATTTCTTGGGAATATGCAAAATGCTTAGCGGAGTGTTCTAAGGGTTTGACTTTATATCAGATTGAGATGCGGTGATCAACCAATGATTGTAATTGATTGTAATGATCCATATGATGATCAATGATGATCTGTAATGAGTTGTAAAAGATTTGTGGTGATCTATGTTGTAAGTCTTATGGTTTTGTAACCGACTAAGTTGTAAAGGTTATTTTTGTCATTACAGTTGATGTTTATTATGTCAGTAGTTTTGAGAAGAGTGTGACGCTGAACCAGAGTATGAGATATGCTAGTGTGTAGCCAATTTGGAGCAAGAATTGGATCTTATGAAGAAAGTAGTTAAGTGCTATTCCTAGATGATTCACTATTGTTCTCTAACAATTACAGTAGAAAAATCCCTATACCGGATAGGTCCTAATAGACCCTTCAATGTAAATCCCTTAACTGGGTAGCCCCAAATCTAAGTGTTAAATCCTCTTGCGAGGTTGATCCTAATAGGGCTCATCATCTCAATCCCTTAATCGGGTGACTCCTAAAAGGGTCTTCTCCTAACAGGGCGTCTTTGTAATCTTCTAACTAGGCTAGGCTCCCAACAGGGTGCATTCCAAAAGAGTGCACAGTTTTTGCGGGTACCAATTCCCACTGTGGTTTTTCTCTATTTGGATTTCCATGTGAAAAACATCGTTTTCATATCGTGAATGTTTTTATGTGCTGCTATGTTTTACTTCCATTTTATGCATGTTGATGAGCACTTAATGAGTAGTTCTAATATACTAGTTTAACAGTTGGTTATTAGTGAGTACTGGTAATGGTAAAGAGTTTATTACTGGTTTGTGATTAATTTGGTGAAGTTTTGTAAGTTCAAGTTTTAAGTTTGAAATTGTTGTTAATACTGATTCCCCCCCTCTCAATATTAACCGGATCCTCTCAAATTAACAATTTGTATTAGACCATTGGTCCTTTATGTGCAGAAAACTTAACAGCCTGAGGGAAAGATCCTGAAGAAAGATGATGAAGAAGGAGGGTCCCAAGTTTACCGAGGACAACTACCAGATATGGAAAGATCGGATGAAGATATACATTGAAGGATTGGGTGCTCAGTATTGGAATCATGTGTTAACCAAGTATGTTGCTCCTACTACCAACCCCTTGACACCGAATGAGCTTAAAGAAAAACAAGAAAACATGCAAGCCTTGAAAGCCATTGTAAGTACTTTATCTGATTCTTTGTATATAGATGTTCATGGATTAGAAACTGCATTTGAGGAATGAGAGAAGATAGAATTGATTTATGGAGGAGATGAACATGTACAAAGAGCAAAAGAAGAAAGTTTAAGAGGCAAATTTAATGACATGAAAATGGTTGATGGTGAGAACATTTCACAATATGGTCAAAGGATTAAATAAGTTCTGGGTGGTATTAAGTTTGCTGGAGGTAAGATTGATGATGACATTGTTGTTAGTAAAATCCTTAGAACTCTCCTACCACAATATGCTATAAGATTTTCTGCAATTCAAGAACTGAGATCTATTTCTAAAGACAAAGTCACTGTTGATTCTCTTATTGGAAATTTGACTATATTTGAGTTAAATAAATTTGATAATAGTGTTTCAAAACCGCTTGAAGATGATTTTAAAACTTATGTAACTTGTACATCTATGAAGAAAGGAAATAATATTTGTCATAATCATGACTGCATGTCTAGTCATGATGGTAGCAGTGGTGAGAATGATAATGAAGATCATTTGATGGAACTTGAGGCACTATTTCCTAAAATATTTCCTAGAGGAACCGGTAACTATTAAGGTAAATTACCTTTGAAGTGTTTTTCTTGCAATAAGACTAGACACATTGCTGCAAATTGTCCTAATGGTGATAGAAAATAAAAGTTCAGAAAATTTAAAGGAAAATGATAGAAACATTGTTATGTTGCAATTGATGAAGGAGTAATTGATGAAGAATCAAAATAAGATGACAATGCAAAGATAGTGTTTGTTATTGTGAAGGAAGATCTGATTGATGAAAAGGCATTGGTGTCTCACATGGATAGAAGTGATGAATGGGTAATAGATAGTGGTTTGTCACACCACATGACCAGTGATTTGTCTTCTTGTTTCGCTCAGTCAAGTTATCTTCTGTCAAATCAGATTATAGAACTAGACACCCTCAATATTTTCAAGTATTCACCTTCAACAAGTTGAAGATCTAACATTTCAAAGTGCATTATCATCTTCTTTGATAAACTGATCACTCAAAACATAGTTTCTCATCAAGATCTATCATCCTCTACTGTGAAACTACAATGTTTGATCAGGATAACATTGTCCCATATCATAGGATATATTATTCCTATTGGACTTGGTCTTATCAAAATCATCATCATTGCAGTCCAAACCGAAGATCAAAAAACTTACAAATCTACAAATAATTGAATTATCTTTTCATGTCATATCTCTCTATCATATCTACATTGACAATTGGTCACTTATCGAAACACCTTCTAGACAATTGAATCCTTGCACAATATTCAACACACGTGTATGCCCGTTTTAACTAGAGCATAGAGACAAAAGATCACATAAATGGAAATCAAAACATTTGAAATAACTAAAGATTATAGGAACATGGAACATGAAAATGAAATACAAGAAGAAGAGGTAATAGATCAACATATCGGAGAAATCAAACTAGATCCTAAATTCGATAAATTTATGGAGAAAATATTGGAGGGAGAAAAAGAAAAATACTTCCCTATGTTAGCAAAATCTGGTGCTACACTCCCCCAAGATTTTGATGTGAGAAATTTAGGACAAAAGAGAAGTGACCCTTTCCATGATAAAAAACGACATGAGGAGATTTTTGGTCACAAAAAGGACAACACAACAATTCCTATTAACATAAGAACTAGTGAGGAAACTTCCATTCCCAAAAGGGATGATGTAGGAATTCTCAACAAATCTCAATCTAATGAGGACACAAGAAAGAGTCGAGATTATACAAGAAGACATCAAGATCATACTAGAATGCAAACTCATGGTTATACAAGAACAAATCATGTTGATAATCCTATCACAACTTTTACACAACAAATACAAACGTTTCAAACACATATTGAAGATATGTAGAGAGGAACTATTAGAAGATACTCGCTTCAAGAAATTTATCCTTACCCATTCGACAAAAATATAAACATGATGCTATTTCCTACAGGTTGTGAAACTCCTCGATACGATAAATATAATGGAAGCACTAATCCCCAAGATCATACGATGAGTATGGAGTTTTCACATGAGGATACATACCTAATGAGACTATTTCCAAAGAGTTTAAGTGGACTAGCTATGGAATGGTTCTCCAAACTTCCACCTGGAATTAGATCATTCACATAATTCATGGATCAATTTGTTTCACAATACTCTTACAACATTCAACATGAGGTCACAATGCTAGACCTATGTAATACTAAACAAAAGAGTGGAGAACCTTTCATGAAATTTTTACAGAGATGGAGATGGTTAGCTTCACGATATCCTCGAACGGTACCAGAATATGAGAAAATAGACATATTCATCGACAACCTAAACAGACAAATGAGCTATCATCTAAAAATGCAATGTCATCAAAATTTTAAAAAGATGATTGATAATGGAATCAGAATGGAAGAAGCTATGATAAAGAAGGGTGAGTTGAAGCTATAAAAAGAAGGAGTTAATCATCCTAACAAGAATACTAGCAACAACAACAATGACAAGCCAAAATTTTGGAATAGAAATCAAAATGTTGTCAATGATGGGATAGTAGATAACAACAATGTAAAACCAAAGCAACCAGTTTTCAATTTATCTAGCCACTCAGTAGCAGCTCAACAAAACAACAATCACCAAAAATCAACTTTCAACAATTTCTTTCGAAGGAAATTCACAAACATTGGTGAACCACTAGGGTCCGCATTAAAGACACTTCTCGCAAACAAATTGATTACTTTTCTAGAAGGAAGGAACTTTGAACCTCAAGTGAAACCCTCTTGGTGGAACGACAACCATTATTGTGATTTTTATCGAAACAAGAGACATCACACAAGTAATTGTCAGTAATAATTGCGAGTAATAACTATGGATGGACATATGAGAAGCCTAATTATAAATATACATGAATATCAAAATAATTGTCGATTGTCAGATCTCAAAAAAGGATGTCAGCCTCCAATACTGATAACCTGATGAATACATGTCGGCCTGCAATGCTGGTACCCAAATAATTCCTCTACCAGTGAAGATACTTGTCGGTTACCGTGCTGGTTAAGTGTTTGCCAATAATCAGCCAAACCACAATATGAAAGCTGGAACATGTTTCCATTAATGATAACATATTGAAACCAATCAAACGAGTGTCAATTACCAACAAAATAGTGCAGGGACTAGTATATTACTCATCTCTCTTGACAAACACAAATACTATTTTTCATTCAAGCTTCATTTTAGCTACACCAATAATCTAACCAAGTATGAAGCATTGATCTTAGACCTCCAACTAGTAGAAAGGAGAGGGATCAAATCCATACATGCACACAAGGACAATGAGTTGGTTGTCAATAATGTAAGAGTTGGGAGCATAACCAAGAACAACTTTCATAGATCCTACAAGCATAGAGTTTGGGACTTAATGAAAGGGTTTGAAGCCTTCAATATATCTAGTGTCCCTAGGAATTAGAACAAACATGCTGATAGAATAGAAGCAGTTGGTGCTCAGCACAAAATACTATCTGATGTTACAAACAAGAAAGAGAAACAAGTCAAGCTTGTTGTTAGGCCTTTTGTACCTGAAACTTGAGTTAATTGGCAGGTGTGTATGGTGAAAAGTGGATAATGGAAACAATAATATTAAAAGACTAAATGAATTCAACCATAAAACCCTATCCTAACAATAACAAAGATCCACCATAACATATGAAGATTACCTAAGACCATGCAAATCAACAAAATCAAAAAGATTATACCATCACATGTCCACTAGGGTTTGAATCTACATTCTTCTTATCTCCATTCATCATGATTGATATATTTTCTCTTAGATTTTATGTGTGCACAAGAGCTCAACAAAGAACGAAAATGTGGTTGATAGCTTGATCGCAAAAAAGGCTTGATTGCATAAGATTGATTAGCTGAATTAGAATGCTTAGAATGGTTAGGGTTGATAATGAAGGAGAATATATAGAGGACACTATAGGAAATGGAGGGATAAGATTAAGAGGTGTACAAGATAGATGGTCAGCTAGGATTAGAGGGTAGGTAGAGGAAATAATAAAATAATGGGAGGGTAGGTAGTGTAGGAATTAAGAGATGAATGACATGTGTCTTAGGTAGAAAAGGCTAATTAATTAATTAAACAAATAAAGATTTATTCAATTAATAGAAGAAGTGGGATCAATTAAATAAATAAAGTATTTATTTAATTTAGGGGAAGGACAATTTAAATAAATAAGTATATATTTAAATAAGGAAAGGCTTAGAAGAGGACTAATGAATTAAATAAATAAATAAAGATTTATTTAATTAATAGAAGAATTAGGCTTAAATAATTAAATAAATAACAGGAAAATTTTTGGTGTCTACAGTAGGTTTTTTATTTAGATCAACAGATTGTCAAATGTTTGCAAGAAGAGGTAGAGTTCTCAGTCAAGAATAAAACCCTACTGCATAACCAATATGGAAATCAAATCATACAACTTAGTTCAAACAAGATGCCTAAGGGATTGATCACCTTGGAGGGGATTTTCAATTCAAATGACCAAGTGAAGGGGAAAACTATGAATCTGGCCACAAGGAAAGGAGATTACAAGTCAATCTCAGTAGATGATAGAAGAACTCTCAACTTAGAAAAGGTATGTTCTAAACTAGAGAAAGAGGTTTTCATCAACCTTTGTAAATATTATAATGATATTGTGTGTGGGAAAAGCGGGCTGTTGAAATGTGAAAATCAGTTTCAAAATTGTGTCCACACACCAATGAGACTCTTGGTGCAAGTTATAGGAGCTATATTGAATAGCTCAACTTTCCAAGGGGTATCCCATTGTTATCTATCTCATAAGATCCCTAAAGTCAATGCCTTTGCTCTCAGATCACTGAGCAAAGTGACTTAGGAATGACAACTCCAAGAATGAGTGATGTTTGATTAATTTAGCATGAATGCATTGCTAGATAGGTATGATATTGAATCTATGATGATTTAAACTAGCATAAAGATGATGATAAGATAAAGGATTAGTAAACTTATCCTATCATGATATACTAGTCTAACATGGATATGCTTATGATATTTAAAATTATTTCTAAAATGCTATTATGATGATTTTTATCAAAGAGGGGCTAAATGCTTAATAAAATTGTAGACGTATAAAAATGACCATATTCCTAAATGAATATTTTATGTTCATTTCTCTATTTAATTAAATCCAATTTAATTAAATTATCCACATTCTTCTATTTTATTAAGTAAATTACTCAATTTATTTAAATAAAATTCACTATACCATTTAATGAATAAATCATTTTATTCAATTAAATCCCCCCTAGCCACTTTTAATTAAATTCAAATCTAATTAAATAGTTATCCTAAATTGAATCAATCTAATTTATTTAATTTCCCCAAATTGCAACCAAATTGAATTAAATTACTTTATTTCAATTAAATCCTATTATCCCTCCATCCACTTGCAAAATCCAAAACCCCTTTCTAACCCCTTCTAGAATATTCTAATCTCTTCTAATTAACCTAACCCCTCCTCTAAACTTTGTCACATCCCTAAGCAAAGGGAGATCACTTCTCAAACCTCAAAGTCTTTGATAACCATTAAAGGCTTCAAACTCCCAACCACTTAATTCCTCAAAGTCTCCAATAACCATTAAAGGCTTTCAACCTTCAACCACTTAATCCCCAAAGTCTCCAATAACCATTAATTGTTAACTCAAACCCTCTTACATGGTTAATGAATTTGTTTTAACTCAACCTTCACCCAACCCAAGGGTCTCATCAGGCCTTTAATGCTTTGACCATGATTATTTCTTAATCATTTGCACAAAGGTTTATCCTTGGATTAAATCTTAATCCATTGGGTAAACCTAACTTAAGCTTAACCCTTATCTCTTAGATAACCTTAAGGTCTTCTCAGGTATTTAATGCCTCCAATCCCTTCTCTCAACCCAACCCTATGTTGACACTTGTCACTAATTCATTGGTGCCAATTACAAACATGGATCCCCAACTTTCAAACTCAACCCTTGATTGAATCTTTCAATCTTGACCATCCATTGCCCTATTCTTACTATAAATAGAGCTCTCATTCCTCCATTTTCATGGATGATCCTCCAAATTTGAATTATCACACTTATGCTCAAATACATTCAAGCTCTTATATCATTTTATTCTCATCATTTAGCCTCTCTTTAGAAATAGAATTTAGTCTAAATATGCATGTTTAGAATACTTTCTTTATCATTTAGCTCAATCATAGACTAAATATATTATGTTAGGATAGTATTCATACTAACCTTGTCATCTTATCGTCTAGTTTATTGCATTTCCAAAATCAGGCATAGCTTAGAATGCATCTCATACTAAAATCTATCAAAGCATCCCTCGTTCTTGCATTTGCCATCCTTAAACCATTTTGCTCAGTGATCTGAGAGCAAAAACATTGGTTTGAGGGACATTGTGAGTTAGAGAACAATGGGACCCACCTTGGGAAGCTGAGTAATATTTTGTTACTCCATAGCTTGCATCAAGAAGTCCTCTGTGTGTGTGTGGACTAGTATTTACCAATATTTTCACATATTAAGTTTTATCAGCCCACTTTTCCCGCATACAAAAATGACTATAAGTTCTATGCTTGAAAGACTTAGATATCTCAAAATGAGAGAATGAGAGCTCTATTTAAAGGGAAAATAGGGCAATGGAGGGTCAAGATTGGATAATCTTATCAAGGGCCAGGATTGAAAGTTAATCAATCCATGTTTACAATTCTCACCAATGAAATGGTGACAATTCTCAACAAGAGGTTGCTTGAGAGGAGATGCACAAAGCATTAAATTCTTGAGAAAACATGAAGGTTACCTTAGGAGGTAAGGGTTAAGGATAGGTTAGGGTTATCCATTGGATATAGCTTCTACCCAAAGGATAAACTCTTATGCAAGGGTTAAAGGGATAACCAAGGTTAAAGCCATGAATGCTTGATGAGACCCTTGGGTTAGATGAGGGTTGAGTTAGAGAGAGTCTCTAATCATGCAAGAAGGTTGAGTTAACCCTTAATGTTTATGTAAGAGCCTTAAATGATTTGGAAGACTTTGAGGGTTAACTTGTTGAGGACATAAAGCCTTTAATGGTTTTCAAAGACTTTGGAGGCTTTGAGAAGTGACTTCTCTTTGCTTAGGAATGTGACAATATTTAGGAGATGGATTAGGCTAAATTAGAATTGATTAGAAGAATTTAGAAGGGTGTTTAGGAGGCAAGTGGGAGATGTAGGAAAATGCAAGTGGATGGAGGAGGATTTTAATTAAAATAAAATTACTTTATTTCAATCAAATAGATGCAACTTGCATAAATACAAGTGGGGGATTTAAATAAATAATTTAGATTTATTTATTTGCAAGGATCAATTTAATTAAATGTAAATTTAATTAAAAGTGGAGAAAGGGGATTTAATTAAATAAAGTGATTTATTTAATCAAAGGATAGAAAAGGCATAGCTGAACTTAATTAAATAAATTGAGTAATACATTTAATCAAATAGATGATGTGAAGGAATTAATTAAATATAATTTAGTTAATAGGATGAAAGGGGTTAACATAAATATTAAATATTCATTTAGGAAAGTGGACAGATTTATACATCTACATTTTGCCCCTCTTTGAAGTGATGTGTGTGCACATGTTGATTCAAAGAAAATTTGCTGGATATGCTATCAAAATTTGATTGATATGATGTTGTGCATTGAGATGTTGATATGATGCCCCAGATTTGATGAATGATATTGATGATGCCCCCTCGGGAGATGAATCAAGGATTTTAAAAAATTGTTGATTTATGAGCATTTTTAATTTAATTGCATTTTCAAATTTTGACTGTGTTGAATGTACATCATTGATTCATCTCCCGAAAATGATGTTGATAAGGTTAAAAGTGAGAAATGAGAAAAATACATGCCCCACTTACTAACCTTGTTGACTTTTACCCTATAGAAAGGTAAAAAGTGATTTTATTCTTATCATTTGCACATTTGTCTCTTTGTGATTGTGACATTTTAGCTCTAATGAAGATGTCAGTTCCATACGCTTTGCACTAATTCGAGCACATTCATCAATACCGAAGTCCTTCCATGTATGGCCCACCTATAAGTGATCCAAAATTTTCCATGTTTTTTTAATTTATTTTGCCTGTTTTGATCACATTTTTCATTTTTTAGAAGAAAATTTGTCATTTAAGCGCGTAGAAGTAGTTTCATAGGGCATATGATAGAGAAGATAGTGCATAGGGTTAACCTAGTTAGGTTAGCATTTAAGTAACATTCTAGAGTGTGTCGGTAGGTTAGGGTAGCGCATTGATTGTTTTAGCATGTTTGGTAGACAAGTTAGCGCTTAGGGTAGATAGAGTAGCGCTTTGGGTATATTAGCACTTTGGGATTGCAGGGTAGTGCAGTGGCAGAACCAGTTAGCACATAGAGGGATTTAGCACATAAAGTAAAGTGTCTAGCACATTGGGGAAGAATAATAGCATATAAGTACCAGCTTAGCACGTAGGAGGTTTGTTTTGGCACGTAGGGTCCAAAAACAGGTGAAGAAGGCTTTAGAAGAATGTGTCAAGGGTCGAATAGATTAGGTAGATGGCTTAGAGGTTGATAGGTGCCTGCTGAGTGTTTTGAGATGGGTATTGAGCCAATGTTTTGCCTGTTGTGATGATGTCTGATTCTTGATATGATGATTTTGGAGTTTGCTGTTGAAATTTCTTTTGATATGGAGTGCCAAGCTGGTTGATTGTTTTGATGAGGATCCTGATTTTCTTTTGATGTGGATCTATGATTGTTTGCATTGTGATATGAATTGATGTTCAATATGAGTTCTTATTCTTAATTCCTGATATGATTCCTAATGTGATGCTTGTGATATGGTACTTTGATATGTTTCTTTGATTAGCGATATGATGCTTGCATTATGTTGCTTTGATTTTTTGATATGATGCTTGCGGTATGTTGCTTTGATTTTTGATATGGGTCAGATTTTTGATATGATGTTTGCATTATGGGCCCTGATTGATTTCTCATTATGATGCTTGCGTTATGGGTCCTAATTGATTTCTCGATATGATGCATGCGTTATGGGTCCTTATTGATTTCTCGATATGATGCTTGTATTATGGGTCCTGATTGATTTCTTGATATGATGCTTGATTTGATGCATCATTGTTTCAAATTGATTTTCCTTTGATTAGATATATCAAATAGATATGGAAACTAATGATGGACATTTCTTATTTTGTAGGCACAACATGGTGTACTTCAGTCACAAGAGAGATTTCTGTGACCATGGTCATTGATTCCACATTTATCACAGGATGATAGAAATGTGATTAAGAGATGTGGTTTATCATCCTTACTAGACATGCCTCGATATATCATTTATCGGGGTTTGCTGATAGCTTTTGTGAAGAGGTGGCATAGTGACATGAATACCCTCCACTTGGCTACAAGCAAGATGACAGTCACACTAGAGGACTATTATCGGATTCAATAGATTCCTATAGTTGGGGCTCTTGTGTCATATGAGCAGACAAAGGAGGGTGGGACAGAGGCTCTCCATCACATCTTCTAGGATGATCAGATTAGCAGGCATGAGTTTTTGGATTTGCATTATGCTCCGCTACCCTCACTACTAGTAGGTTTTATTAGTGGATTTATGTGTCTCGACCATAGGTCAAAGGGAGTAGTTGTGGGATGGGGATTGGTTTTAGAGGATATGGTCACATGGGGATGCAAGTTCGCATGGGGGTCCTGTATGTTATCCCACCTTTACAGGGAGCTTCACTAGGTGGTGTATCTAGGATATACAAGTTTATCAGCTGGGGTGACATTACTACAGGTGTGGGCTTGGGAGCACATTCATGTGGTGAGACCGATAGTAGACAAGGATAGGCTAGTTGGTCAGTCATACGTTAATGGTTATATAGGTGTAGTTGTCCAGCGCAAGCTGGGCAAACTAGAGCATTAGTTGCAGAGTGTTTGATGATATCGATATGGTCATTTGGAGATCATATATGGATTGTGAGGTGTGGGCAAAGGAGGGGCTAGAGATTCCCTATTTATACATGTCAAGGTACCTAATCGAGCGAACACCCTTTATTATTGAGTGATTCTTGCATAGCCGTGTTCAACGATAGTATAGTAGACAATAGGGGATGCCATAGGGAGCTTTCCTGTATGCTTGTTGGAGATAGGATGTGCTAGAGTGTGGACCAACCATAGATATCGGAGTAGTGGTGGAGGAGTATATGTTGTTGGTGGGATAGGTATGGGATTATGGGGCTGGGATTGTGGATGCGAGGATCATGGAGGATTTTTCCACTTACTTTGTGGCACATGGAGTGCTATGGATATCTAATCCAGTAGAGATGGTTCTTTCTTTTGATGATGAGGAGGATGAGCAGCCACAGAGGTGAGGGTTTGCTAAACAGATAGAGAAGGAGGGAGAGGAGGTAGGAGAGGGAGGTGGAGATGATGGAGGAGGTGGAGGAGGAGGTGGGTGAGGAGGAGGGGGAGGTAGACGAGGATTTTTAGGAGATAGAGGAGGTGTGGGATGAGGGTTAGTTCTAGGTGTTGGTGGTGTTGGCAGGGTAGGTGCAATGCTAGCAACGGTGGGAGGTATAGAGGATGATAGACGACCTACCCAGAGGAGGAGATCTAATCTTCTACCTCCACCGATGCCTTGGATAGGGACAGGTGTGGGTGGGACCATGACACATGTACCTATTTAGATTAGGGTACCCACCCATCGACAGGATTCACAGATAAGAGTGCTACAGGTCATGGTGCAAGAGTTGTAGGCATAGGTATTAGCATAGCAGCACTAGATTACACAGATTATGGTAGAGCGTGATATAGAGAGAGAGCATCAAGGTCAGGCAGAGGATCTTGTTGAGAGATTGGAGAGAGAGATTTTTGGTGCCCCGATGTAGGATACACTAAGGGAGATACGATATACAGCCAGGGAGGCCGAGTATTATAGGTGCTTATATGAGGAGGTGGTCCCTAGAGATCACAGAGCTCCTAGCTATGTAGCTAATCGATCCATTCGAAGTCAGATGAGGACAGAGAGAAGAGGTGTTACGGGGCCTCCCTGATGTGATCAACCTAGTGGAGATCCAGAAGCTGGGCCATCTACTATGAGATCGTCAGCCTTAGGAGATAGTCATACCTGAGAAACCTATCTCAGTTGTATTTTGATCATTTTGTTATTTGACAGACATGATATCCCTTGTACATTTTGACCATTTTTTGAGATATATATATTAGTGCTATATATATAGCATTGATTTTCTCTGATCCGCATGTGATGTTTTATGGATGATGATTTATGATATGCATTATGTTTTGATATGAAATTTCTAGGATGATGATTTGATGCTTAGATAATAATGCTCTTGATTTTGATGATGATGTATGAACCATGATGAGGATGTGATGATGCATTTTTGCCTTGATTTCTTTGATTTGATTGATGCGACATATCTTGAAAATGAGATGTATGATATGATAATGATGTGAGATGTATCTTGAAAATGAGATGTATTATAATGATAATGATGTGAGATGTATCTTGAAAATGAGATGTATGATAATGATAATAAATACAAATATGTAAAATGATATGTAACTAAATGCTATGCAACTTAATGCAAGGTTTACAATGATTTTAAAATGATATGCAACCTAATTCAAGATTAGAATGATATGCAACTAAATGCAAGATTTATAATGATTTTAAAATAATATGCAACTAAATGATCACCTTCATTCTATCATTGTCATTCCTATTTAGTCACTTGTTTGTGCTCCATTTTTGTTTGTCATCATTGAGATTTTGATATGTTGGAAGTTTAGACAAGCATCATTGTATAATTGAACCATAACGACTTGAGAAAAAATTAAATGGATCTTTGATATGGCACGACGCCATAAGCATCGAGGTATAATTGAACCAAGACGACCTAGGTGCTGCTTATGTAAAACAAACAAGAGTTAACCATTTGTATGCGCAAAGGGGAAAATGTCTTCAATGATATGTTTCCAATCATGTCTCGAGACAAATTTGCATCGTACAAGTGATTGCTTCACAGACAAAAAACCCAAAAAGAGTATTAGATTCCTTCATTGCTTCTCTAGCTCAATGCATCCTCGAGGAGATTAGGAGATCTAATGATTTAAAGATTTAAGATGCAAAATAGTCAAAACTTTATGCAATATGTAAACAAGTCATAAATTAGAAAATCATCCATCATGTGTTGTTAAATTTTATAGTTGGATAATGGTCTATTTTCTAGCCTGATGAACAATTGTTGACATTTTGTTCTCTTAGCATGTTGCAATCTTGGTTTGCCTGTTGGCATCCGAATTTTGAAGTGAGAGGAATGCTGCCCCTAGTCACAGATATCAATTGATGTGGATACATATGTTGATCACCAAGCCATGGTGGGATATGATATGGAGAAACTGCTTGTTTTGGATAATCAAGGACAGTGACTACGCTAAGTATGTCCGAGATAATGCTGTGTAAAAAGTATTAGGTGATGGCCTTTTAGCTAAGACTAGATAGATCAAAATATATAAATATTGATAGGTAGAGGATTTATTCTCTCACAAGTAGTGCCTGTTGCCAGGTTTTCACTACTTTGCACTTTTTGTTTTGTTTTTGATTTTTTTGTATTTTTTGTATTTTTTGATTTTTTTACTTGTTCCATGCATTGGACGACTCAAGTATAGAATTTCTTCATATGGATACAATTGGTTGGTTCGTCGAGCACAATCCATTCTAAAGTTGTTAGCTGATAGGTGCCTGATCCATAGGCTGATATAATGACAAAGGGACCCAACCACTTCGGTTCAAACTTCCCTTTCTTTTCCCGATCTTGTTGATTTCTTGGATTTTCCTTTAGTATGCGATCATTGACCTTGAAATCTCTAGGGATGACTTTATGATTGTAGCTTATGCATATTTGTTGCTGGTATGCTTTGAGATGATCATAGGCATGTTGTCATTTTTCATACAGAAGCTCTAGTTCATGCAACCCTGTTTACTTGATATTCCTCATTTGGTATGAGGCCTTTTAAAGATACTCCGAGAGAGGGGATTTATACCTCAAGAGGCAAAATTGATTCTAATCCATACACCAATGAATATGGTGTAGCCCCTATAGGTGTCTGAATACTAGTCCTGTATACCCAAAGTGTCAAATTGAGTTGTATATGCCAATCCTTACCCGCATCATTTATTGTTTTCTTAAGGATTTTCAAGATTGTTTTATTTGATTCCTCTGCTTGACCATTCCCCTGCAGGTAGTAAGGTGTGGAGAAGTGATGTTGGATTTTAAATCACTCACATAGCTCTCGCACATCTTGATTTTTGAAGGGATTCCCATTTTCGGTCATGATGGAACTAGGAATGTCATATCTGGAAATGAGGTAATTGAGAATAAATGAGGTAATGTGTTTTCCAATTACATTGGTCATTGGAACAGGTTCAATCCACTTTGTGAAATATTCTATTGCAGCGATAATGAATTTGTGCCCATTTGAAGAAGAAGGATGAATTTTCCCTACTAAATCAAGTTCCTATTGACAGAAAGGCCAAGATGTAGTAAATGGCTGTAGCTCTTGGGCTAGTGCATACATCAGACTACCATGAATTTGGCAATTAGGACATTTCTTTGCAAACTGATAGGACTCTCTCTCCATTGTCAGCCAATAGTATCCAATTCACAAAAGTTTCTTGGTGAGAGTGGGACCACTTGAATGCATACCGCAGATACCCTCATGAAGCTTGTGTAAGGTTAAGTCAGATTCATTACGATCAAGGCAATGAAGAAGAGTACCATCTAGACCTCGATGGTAAAGTGTGTCAACAGTTAAGGTATAATGGGTGGTTTGTCGGATGAAGCTGTGTTTTTGGTTGCGGGATAAGTCGAGTGGAAGGGTATTGGTTTTGAGATATTCATAGACTATCCTATATAGAGGTTAGTCTAAACTAGTTAAGGTATAGATAACTTGGGATGCTAAATTGTCATAAGGTGGGGAAGACAAATTCTCTACCAGAAACTCGTAACGACTTTGTTTCTATAGAATTTGTAGCAGTGAAGCATTAGTTGCCATTGCATCGACAAATCTATTATCTAACCTTGGTATTTGCTCAAAGGTGATATGTATAAAGTATTGTTTGAAGTCATCCACCATTCTCTTGTAGGGCATTATTTTATCATCCTTTGTCTAATATTCATCATTGATTTGATTGATAACTAATTGAGAGTCTCCATAGACTCTTAATTCTGCAATTCTCTATTCCACTGCCATTTTGATTCCTATTACTAGGGCTTCACAGTCAACGATGTTATTAGTGCATGGAAACATTATTCTATAAGATCAGGGAATTGTATGCCCCTCAGGACTGACAACAAGATGCTAGCACTAGATCCATGTTGTGTGTAAGATCTGTCAAAGTACAGGGTACATTGTTTGGGTGTGATAGTGAGGACGTCCATGTCTGAAAATCCCATCTACATTAGTTGTTGATCTGGTAGCGGTGCTTCAGCTAGTTGATCTACAATCACTTGTCCTTTGATAGCCCAACCTTCTGTGTACTGGACATCAAACTCACTGAGAACCATGACCCATTTAGCCAATCAACCTGTAAGAGCTGCTTTGCTATGTACATACTTGAGTGGATCAATTTTTGCTACCAACTTGATTGTGTGAGCTAGCATGTAATAGTGAAACTTTTGAGAAGCAAACACCACGGCTAAGAAAGCCTTCTCAATGAATGTATAATTTAGCTCATATCCATTTAATGTTTTTCTGATTTAGTATATAGTTCATTCCCTACTTTCTAGATCTTCTTGTGCTAGAAGTGCCCCCAGTGATACTTTAGTTGTTGATATGTAGAGGATGAGCAACTTGCCTACTATTGGTGGCAATGGTACTGGTGGATTCATTAGATATTTCTTTAGCTCATGGAATGATGTGGCACACTTGTCTCCCCATCTGAAAGATATATTCTTGTGGAGTAGATGGTTGAATGGTAGACATTTATCTACAAGTTGGGCTATGAATCGCCTAATGGATTGCAGCAGTTATTGTAGAGATCTAAGTTGGCTGGGAGGTGGCATCTCCATGATGGCCTATACTTTTGCTAGATCTACTTCAATGCCCTTTTATGAAACAATGTAGCCTAATAATTATTAGGACCTGAAGGCAACTGAGAGGGGGGGGGGGGGAGAAGGTGAATCAATTGTCAAATAATTTCAACCCAAATATAACTTAACCAAACTTGATACTTAATATTCTTAAACCAAACCTAATGTTGGTAAAATAGATTAATAGTTAATAACAGTATCAGTGAAACATAATGCATTAAACAGAAAGAGAAACAATATCCAAACACATAACACAAAGATTTGTATGTGGAAACCCTATAGGAAAAATCCACAGTGGGAAACCTTACCCACAATCAAATGATACTACTGTAGATAGTATGTGTATACAAATGGGGTCTGCACATGCAGAAAGGCCAGTTGCCTAGAGCTCACTACTCAATCACAAAATGGGAGTCTCAGTGACTACAATTGGATGATTAAATCCAATGATAATGTACTACTTAAAGTAGCATCTCCAATGCTGGATTCAATACTAGTTAAGCTCTAATTGTCTCCTTGAAACCTTCCTTGAATCTTCAAATGATGTCTACGTGAGTAGCTTTGCTTATATTCACATATACCGAATATCACAACCTTACAATACCTTATTATACACCATCACCATATTAATCTCACAATTGAGAGCTTACATATATACAAAAACCTAAGACCAAATGTGTAGGTTGTCTTACTAATAATAATACAATAAAACATATTACAAGTAAGTCAAGATGCGATGCATCATGTTGGGTCAACAACAATATTAATTGATAAAACCATCTCCATAATGTGTCATGCTAAGTTGGGATAGATAACGCGTGTCGGTCCATAACCTAGACCAATTTGCTAGTAATAGAAAATATGTCAACCTGATTAGACCAATAACCAAATCTCAAAAACCAAGTGTCCAAACCATGTCTTCGACATAACCAAGTGATCTCCAGATGATAACAAGTCATCCTTAGTGTCGGTGAATGATATAACCTGCCAGTGAACCAAATACCGGTGACTGCCCATAAGTCATTGAACTTGCCAGTGAACATAATGTGCCAGTTCAACATAACCAAAGATCTCCAGAAGGATAAGTATTGATAAGCATTGACATTAATGACAAACCAATGCAACATATCCATAATACCAACAATCTCCCCCTTTGGCATTGATGGCAACACAAAATGGAAAAGCCATCTAAGTGCCAAAGCATAAATGCCAATAAACCAAAAACCAGCAATCTCCAGAATAGATCAATACCAAAAAATAAAATCCAAATGCAGAGAGTAACAATCTCTCCACCAATGAATAATCTCTCCTCAAAGGATAATGTGTTTTTCCATAGATATCTCTCCCCCTTTGACATCAAATGCCAAAGCAATACAAATACCAGATTCAACCAGTTCATAGAACCAATTACAAATACCAACTTATCCAACTACTCCCCCTGAGAAGTACCTCTCCTCCATCAAAGCTGGAAAAAGGTTTTTCTATAAATTTTGTCGGTTTGATGCCAAGCATCAATTATCTAAGTCTGTACCAGTGAGGGTATAACCCCAAGTTGTTCTCTGAGATATTCAAAAGTTTCCTTAGGCAAAGGCTTAGTAAAGATGTCTACAATCTACTCTTTAGTTTCTTTGAATTATCAAAATAGATGATTATAGGTTCTTTGAATTTTAACTTTATGTCCTTCAACATTTTCTTAAGCCATAATACCTGAGTACAATTAATTGCATCTGCAACATATTCTAATTCTGCTGTTGATAATGATGTACAACTTTGTTTCTTTCTCAACCATGAAATCAATCTACTACCAGTAAATAATGCCCCTCCAGTGGTGGTCTTTCTATCATCTACATCTCCTGCCCAATTAGAATTGGTGTATGTACATAACTCAAAAAATTTATCTTTAGGATACCATAAGCCAAGATTTGTTGTGCCTTATAAATACTGGAGAATTCTTTTCACTGCTAATTCATGATTTTCTCTAGGATTACTCTGAAATCTTGAAACAATACACATTGCATTTATTATATCAGGTCTTGTTTGTGTTAAATACAGTAAACCTCCAATCATAGATTTGTATCTTGTCGGATTAACAAGAGCTGAATCATCCTTCAATGATAGTTTATTAGTTGTAGTCATAGGAGTACTTACCAATTTACAGTTTTCCATACCAAATTTCTTCAATAATTCCTTCAAGTACTTTGATTGACATAAGAATATACCTTTATTAGTCTATGAAATCTGCAATGCTAAAAAGAATTTTATCTCCCCAATCATAGACATTTCAAATTCTTCCTGCATCTTATTAGAAAAGTGTTTACACAATCCATCTTCTCCTCCAAAAATGATTTCATCAACAAAAACTTCAATAACCAAAATGTCTTCCTTAGTCACTTTGAAATATAAGTTTCTATCAACATTACCTTTAGTGTAACCAAGTTTCATAAGTTATTTGTCCAATCTAGCATACCAAGCTCTAGGAGCTTGCTTCAATCCATATAAAGCTTTTGTTAACCTACAAACCATATCTTTATGATGTGTCAATGAAAATCCATCAAGTTGTTTAATGTAAACTTCCTCTTCAATATCACCCTTTAGAAATGCACATTTAACATCCATTTGATAAACTTTATAGTTATTGTGTGCTGCAAATGCAAGAAATAATCTTACTGCCTCAATTCTAGATACCAGTGCAAAGGTTTCATTGCAATCAATTCTTTCTTTCTATGAAATCCCTTACACACTAATCTTGCTTTGTTTTTGATTACCTTACCTTCTTCATTAAGTTTATTTCTGAATACCCATTTAGTTCCAATTACATTTTTATTTTTAGGCCGGGGAACCAATGTCCATGTATTGTTCTTTTCAATTTGTTCCAATTCATCTTCCATAGCCTTAATCCAATGTTTATCTTCACATGCCTCAATAACATATGTTGGTTCAATTTGAGAAATTAAACACACCTCTTGATTTCCAGTCTTCCTCTAGTCATAACTCCTTGATACTTATTCCCAATTATCTGACTTTCAGAGTGATTCAATCTTACATACCTGGGTGTATTCACTTGCTGCTATTCTTCAGTCACTGTGGAATTATCTGATGATGCCAGTGTGACTGGATCAACATTCTATACTGGTGCATTCTATATAGGTTCATTTGTGATTATCTCAACTGCCTCTTTAGAATCCATAGACCTTGAATTTCTTCTAAAGTGTTCATTAATCTTCACATTTTCACTCTCAATGATTTTCTAAAATCTCTTATTAAAACATCTATATGCTTTGATTTTAGATGAATACCCAAGAAATATTCCTTCATCACTTCGAGGATCAAATTTACCAATATACTCATCTCTCCTAATGTAACATTTGCTTCCAAATATTCTGAAGTACTTAAGAGTGGGAATATTACCTAACCATAGTTCATAGGGTGTCTTACTGGTTTCACCTTTGATGTGAACTCTGTTGAAAGTGTAAATCGTTGTATTCACTGATTCTCTCCAATACATATGAGGTAGATTTTCTTTTGATATCATGCTTCTAGCTGCATCCAGAATAGTTATATTCTTCCTTTACACAACTCCATTTTGCTGAGGTGTCTTGGGTGTTGATAGCTGTCTTTTAATTCCATTCACTTCACAAAATGTATTGCACTCCTTAGATGTAAATTCACCTCCTTGATCTAATCTTAAAGATTTGATTTTCTTACCGGTTTCATTCTCTACAAGTGCCTTGAATAATTTGAATTTACCAAAAGCTTCTGATTTCTCCCTGAGAAAAGTAACCTGACACATTCTAGAATAATCATCAATGATTAGCATAACGTATCTATCTACCGGTAGACTTCTTGTTCTTGCCGGACCACATAAGTCAGTATGAATTAAATCAAGAACAACAATGGTTTTCTCAGAAATACTCTTAAAAGTTGTTTTAACTTGCTTTCCCATTTGACATTCCTTACATACCAGATTACAAGGTTTTACAATCTTAGGTAAATCCCTTACTACCTTAGATGAACTAATCTTCACAATGCAGTCAAAATTTACATGGCAGAGTCTTTTATGCCATAACCAACTTTGATCAATGTGTGCAATCAAGCATGTCTTTTCAATGTTATTCAAATGAAAGATATTACCTTTAGTCTGATTACGGGTTGCAATATCCAAAACCAGTTCTATTCATGATTTTGCATTTACCATTCTTGAATTGTAACTGAAATCCATTTTCAACTAATTGTCCAACACTCAAAATATTATGCTTCAAACCTTCAACATAATAAACATTGTCAATGTTGTTCTTACCATCAAAAGATATAGTGCCTTTTCTTCTGATCAAACAAGCTTTGTCATCTCCAAATCTTACAAGACGTCCATTGTATTCTTGAAAAGATAAGAATTTACTTTTATCAGTAGTCATGTGATGTGAACATCTGGAATCTATAATCCATTCATCCTTTGGTTCAATTTTAGCTGTCGAGGACTACTCTGTTAGGATTCCCACAATAGTGAGAGGGGGGTTGAATCAGTATTGTACTGGTTAGAGAAATTTTTACTTTAAAACATACAGAACATATTATTACTGTGTATCGGTAAACAGAAAGTAATGAAATAAATAGAGATAACAACAACCACATGAAAAGCACACCATAACACAATATTTTAACGAGGAAACCCGGTGTCAGAAAAACCTTGGTGGGATTTGTGACCCACAATATTCACTTACTGGCCAATAAGAGAATATTACTGCTACAATAGGGGCCTACACATGCAGGAAGGCCAAGTTCCTAGAGCTCACTGCTCAAATATAAAAAGGAAGTCTCACTGACTTAAAAAATGGATTATATAAATCTAGTATCTTGTACTACTTCAAAATAACATCTACTATACCAAATCCACTACCGGTTTCTACTCTGCTTCTTACATAAACCCTTAGCCTATAATTCACATAATAGGTCTACCTTATTTCGCCTAATTACATTCTTCCATGCTTACCTAATTGTTTACAATGATCTCTTATATCTGAGTCATTTTACAATTTTCCAAGTCAACTTACAATGATTTTACAATAATTAACAAAATATATTACAACAAAATTCCTATCGGCCTCTATGCCGGTATGCTTCCTTTCACTACCGGTCCCAACCGGTGCCAGTGGTCTGAGTGCCAGTGTAGAGTTTGATCTTGCTAGTGCTGGTAGAATGTCTTGCCGGTGTCATAGGATTGTAAGGTTGCCATTAATGACAAAACCTTCAATCACCTACAATGTCTCATTAAAGTGTGCATTTTCCAACAATCTCCCCCTTTGGCATTGATAGTAACACTCATGAGAAAAATTCAAAAAGTCTATCCAAAAATTGAAGTCTAAAAATGTTACCAAAAAGTGTACCAAAAGAATGTGTACTCCCCCTGAGTTGATAAGTCTTTTGTTGATTATTTTTCTCATTCCACTATTCCCCCTTTGGCATCAATGACAAAGGTTGTCAAAGTGTCAATAGAGTGTGGTTTCCTACTTTACCCTTGTAGCTGGTTGGTTATTATTTGAAAAAGATCAGCCAAAACCAAATTTAGGCTTTCAAGAAACTTTTTACTATTTTTTATTGCTGCCTCTGTTCTTTGAACTGTACCGGTGAGGTGTTGCATTTTCTCTGCCAGTGTTTTCTGTCCTTGTACTAATGCATAAGATATTTCTTTCCTTAAACATGCAAGGTACTCCAACTTTGGACTTAATCTCCACTTTAGATCCTTAGCCTTGCTTTTTATTTTCTCCTTTTCTCTTTCTAGCTTTAGTAACTCTTCCTCAAAACTTGTTATCTTTTGCTCAAAAATTGATAATGAATCAAGTGAATTAATAAAATTGTCAGCTAATTTATTAATTTCCTCCTCTATCTTGCTCATTTTCTTGTCTATGTCAACTGTCAAAAAGTTTGTCTTACAAGTGTCTCTATATAAAGTTTTGAATTCCTTTTTTAATCTCTCCTTGAATGCTTCCTCCTTTATTTGTTCAACTGTCACTGTGTTGTTAGTAATATACTTGGACAAGGTGTCAAGTTGACTCAAATAATCTTTATTATCTACATTGCATTTTGGAGCTATCTTCAAAATTGGAATTGTATCATCTATAGCTTTATATGTCTGTGGACTACAATCTATTATTTTCTTTATAGAGTCCAAAAGAACTTAAGTTACATTTTTTGTCTTGAATCCTATAGTTGAGGGACCAACACTTTGAATTCTACCCATGGGAGCAATATCCTTGCATGTGGTGACCTATGGTAGGTCAGTTTGTGTTTCCATTTCCTTAAGCAAGGGGTTTTGTTGCTGCCCTATTGCCGGTGGCACTGTTTCTATATTGACCTGTTGCTGTTCTTGAGCCTATTGCTTAGCTTGTTGATCTGTTTGAGTCTTTGTCTTTTGCCCTGTGTTATCATCTGTCAGTTTACCTTTATCTGTTACCAGTGGCTCACTAGCCATATCTATCTTACCGGTTGTGTCCTTGTCTACCACAATGTTAACTTTTTGAGTATCAACATTAACTGTGTATAATACCTGAAAATTAGGATTTGTATCCTCTTGTGATACATTCATACTCTCTTTTGCCGGTTGATCTTCAGTCGTTGCTACCGGTGGATTATTTTGAGGTAGTGGGGGTAGATTATCTGTTAATTTGATTTTAGGAGGTCCACCAACCTTGCATTTACCTTTGTCTTTGTCCTTTTGATAAACTTTGATTGGCTTGGGTTTTCTATACTCTTCCTATTTTTCCTTCTCAACAAGGAATATATCCCATCCATTTTCCATTTTCCTCTGCAATCTCATTTACTCTTCCAACCATTAGTGCAATATGCCGGTGTGCAGTAGAAAATACTGACCGGTTAGCCTCTGTGAATTAGTGTTGGTAAATGCACACTCCAATGAGACATTGTAGGTGATTGAAGGTTTTGCAATTGATGGCAACCTTACAATCCTATGACACTAGCAAGGCATTCCATTGGCACTAGCAAGATCAGACTCTACACCGACACTTAGACCACCGGCACCGACAGTGAAAGGAAGCATACCGACACAAAGGCCGACAAGAATTTTGTTTATAATTTATTTTGTTTATAATTGTAAAATCATTGTAAGCCAACTTGGCAAATTGTAAAATGACTCATATATATAAGAGATCATTATAGAAAAATTATGTATGTATGGAGGAATGTAATTAGGTGAAATAAGGCAGACCTATTATGCGAATTATAGGTTAAGGGTTTATGTAAGAAGAAGAGCAAAAACCGGTACTGGATCTGGCATAGTAGATGCTATTTTGAAGCAATACAAGACATTGGATTTATATAATCCATTTTGTAAGTCAGTGAGACTTCCTATTTTGTATTTGAGTAGTGAGCTCTAGGCACTTGGCCTTCCTGCATGTGCAGGCCCCTATTGTAGCAGTAATATTCCCTTATTGGTCAGTAAGTGAATATTGTGGGTCACAAATTCCACCGAGGTTTTTCCCACACTGGGTTTCCTCATTAAAATATTGTGTTATGGTGTGCTTTTCATGTGGTTGTTGTTATCTCTATTTATTGCATTACTTTCTGTTCACTGGTACACAGCATTAATATGTTCTGCATGTTTTAAGTTAAAAATTATAACTAACCGGTACAATACTGATTCACCCCGCCCTCTCAGTATTATGGGATTCCTAACAATTGGTATCAGAGCTTGGTCCTCTATTTTTAGAAGCCTAACAACTTGAGGAAGATCTTGACATGGGTAGAGATGGAAAACCTGATGAAGCAACTAGAAGGAGCTCTCTCAAACTATGATACAGAAAAATTGAAAAATATCAAACTTGAAGATGATCTAAAGGCTGCATAGGATGTTATTCAAGCACTTCAAGAAAATCTTACCATTGCAAGAAACAAGAGAAGAGAACTTTGTGAAAAGATGTAGAGTGAGAATGATGAAAAAGAAACTCTTAGTGATCTGATAGGCAAGCTGAAACAAGAGAACATGGCAACAAATAATTAGATGCAAGATATGACTATGAGATTTTGTAAAGAAATTGAAGATAGGAAGAAGAATGAAGAGGAATTGACTAGAAGACTGAATGATGTAGAAAATACAAATACAAGACTTAGCTATGAAAATGATTTTTTGAAAACAGATCTGATGCATACACAAAATGACTCAAACAAGCTGATGAGACAGATAGAAATCTTGGAAAGAGAATTGGCTGTTACAAATCAACACAAGGAGAAATTCAAGAAAAGCTCAAAAGAACTTAGTGACATCATGAAGAATCAGAAACCAAATGGTGACAGTAATGATTTAGGCTTTGAAGTTGGTGAAAGCTCCGGTAATGCAAACACACAGGATCATAGCAAACCGATAAGACAACCAAATGCTTATAAATTCAATGGAAAATTCTTTAATTGTAACAAGTATGGTCATAGAGAAAATCAATGTAGATCTAGAGATTATCAGAATACCAATGCACCCACCGGTCAATGTTCAAAATGCAACAAAATTGGTCATAACTCTGAAAATTGCAGAATGAATGTGAGATGTTATATTTGTGGAAGATTTGGACATCTATCACATCAATGTAGAACACAAACTGGCATAGGATATGGAAAGGCTATTCAAAAAATAATGTGATTTGTTATACTTGGACATATTACAAAATTCTACAGAAGTAAGGCATCACTAATAGACAACAAAGGTTCTAGTTTGAAAGGGAAAGAAAAGGTTGAAGAATTCAAGCTAGAATTCTCAAAACAATGGATTAGAAAGTCAGACCTAAATGGTGTTGGGAATACTCCCCCACCGGTAGAACCAAGCAACACTCCACTGGCAGAACAGAGTAGCACTCCACCGGCAGGAAGTTCTTCATCTAATTGAAGGAAATTTATTTAAGGGTTTGGCAATCAAATGTGAAATATGCTATTATTCCCTCAGTTGATGGAGAGAAGTAGAAATTACTTCTATACCGGTAAATAAAGTTAAGTGACAACTTAACCAGCAAGCATTAAATGTGGTAGTTGGCAAATTCAACATTATAAAACAGTGTTTTTTTGGCTCCATTTTCATTTCACCGAGCATTCAAATCTTTGAAGAGAGCGAATTTCCAAAGCTAAGGCATTTCGAGCAAATAAGCAAAGCAACTCATCAAGCAATCATTCCTAAGGAAAAAAAAGGTATTTATAATCTTGGCATCCTCCTTTGTACCTAAATTCATAGCAAACCCTGCTGTAGTGGAAGTAATCAAGTGTCCTAGGCCCGTATTTCAGTTAGTTCCTGAGATAGAAAAGAAGGATGATAATGTTGGTTCATTCTACCAAATTCCCAAAGGAGTAGTTTTTACAGGAGACCCTAGGATGTATATCCATTGCCACATAGAAGAACTAGGTGATGAAGAAATCAAAAACATGTACAAGACTATCATATGTGATAATTCCAATAATGTGAACCCTGAACATAAAATCATTGAAACCCTAAGATTCACTAAAATCCTCAGTATTCCGGATTTTCCCAAGGAAGTTATTAGGATAGTATTGAGTAGGGTACATGGTGAATTCTTTTGGCTAGATTCAGTTCATAAAATTACCAAGGAAGTTGTGAAAACTGTAACAGGGTTACCCTCCACCAGTAACAGACCAGAAAAGATAAAAAAGGTCTCAAATGACCTGGTAATAAACCTAACAGGTACAACATCCGACAAAAGGTCCTTAAGGGTGAATGATGTAACTGACATAAATGTGAGATTCATTAGCATGATTCTAGGTTACAAAACAACTCATGCAAACAAACTAAATTCAGTTTCTAGCTTATGCATTAAAAGTGCTCATGATATGGTTTAAGGAAAGAAATATCTGATGCATTAGTACAAGGACAGAAAACACCGACAAAGCAAATGCAACACCTCACCGATATAGTTCAAAGAACAGAGGCAGCAATAAAAGACAGTAAAAAGTTTCTTGAAAGCCTAAATTTGGTTTTGGCGGATCTTTTTCAAATTGTAACCAACCAGCTACAAGGGTAAAGCAGGAAACTACACTCTATTAACACTTTGACAACCTTTGTCATTAATGCCAAAGGGGGAGTAGTGGTATGAGAAAATTCAAATAACTAAGGGATCATCTGCTAGGGGGGAGCACACATTTTTGGTAACATTTTTGGACTTCAATTTTTGGATACACTTTTCAATTTTTCTCATGAGTGTTGCCATCAATGCCAAAGGGGGAGATTGTTGGCAAATGTACACTCTAATGAGACATTGTAGGTGATTGAAGGTTTTATCATTGATGGCAACCTTACAATCCTATAACATTGGCAAGGCATTCCACCGACACTAGCAAGATCAAACTCTACACCGGCACTCAGACCACCAACACCGGCAGTGAAAGGAAGCATACCGGCACAGAGGCCGGCAGGAATTTTGTTTATTATTATAAAATCATTGTAAGCCAACTTGGCAAATTGTAAAATGACTCATATATATAAGAGATCATTGTAGAACAATTATGTATGTATGGAGGAATGTAATTAGGCGAAATAAGGCATACATATTATGCGAATTATAGGTTAAGGGTTTATGTAAGAAGCAGAGTAGAAACTGGTATTGGATCTGTTATAGTAGATGTAATTTTGAAGTAGTACAAGACATTGGATTTATATAATCCATTTTGTAAGTCAGTGAGACTTCCTATTTTGTATTTGAGCAATGAGCTCTAGGCACTTGGCCTTCCTACATGTGTAGGCCCCTATTGTAGCAGTAATATTCTCTTATTGGCTAGTAAGTGAATATTGTGGGTCACAAATCACACCAAGGTTTTTCCAACACCAAGTTTCCTCGTTAAAATATTGTGTTATGGTGTGCTTTTCATGTGGTTGTGTGGTTGTTGTTATCTTTGTTTATTGCATTACTTTCTATTTACCGGTACACAATATTAATATGTTCTGCATGTTTTAAGTTAAAAATTCTAACTAACCAGTACAATACTGATTCACACCCCCCCCCCCCCCTCTTAGTATTGTGGGAATCGTAACAATTAGATCATCTATTTCTTTCAGAGAGTTAACTGGATAGACAACAAGTAATGTTTCAATTTTTATTTTCTTGTGAAGCTCTACAACAACTTGTCTTCTTGCTTCTAGTCTCTTGAATAGTTCATCTGGTAGTTCATCTACCACTTGCATCAAGAACTTCTTGTAGATATCCAAGCGTAAAATAACACTATTTTCAACTTTATCTTTATCATCAACTGATAGTGAGTCATATAGTTTGTTGATGTTTTTGAGTTTTCCTTCTTCTGTGATTTCATCCAATAGTCTATCAATTGAGTGATATTTTGTTGAGTTCTTTTCTTTGGTGTCAACTTCTTCTTCTTAGGAGTTGTCTTCTTGACCGGTGGCCTCACTGCCTGTTGTTTTTGCCTGGTTCTTCTGGGTGAAGGTGTGGATACTGGTGAAGGTTTCCTTTTTCTTTCAACTCTTTTAAATGCTATAGGCATGTCACTCTCTAAAGAAGTAGCTACTGGTGAAAGGTGAGTTTCAAGCTGTAGTGCTTCCAACTCATCTTCAGTGATGCCGGTTTTCTTGAGTACATCTTCCTTTATATCCTTAGCCTATCTTGAACCTCTTCTCACAGTTGCTTCTACTTTCTTTACTCTTTTCTTGGATTGAATTTGGTTTTCAATGCTCTCTGCATTGCCAAATACTTCTTCCTCAGGTTCTTTGGGTGCTTCCAGAAGGGCTTTTGCATATGTTTCAATGATGTGGTCATCGGTCTAATAACCCATCTCAGTAACCCAAATTGTTCTTGGGATAACTACTTCCATCCAGATCTCATCCTTTTTGATGACAAAACATATCTCATCCTTGTATTTATTTACAATTTCCTGTGACAGTCTGACTCTAGTGTTCATCTGGGCCTTCAATGCTAGAAAATATTCATTAATATTCTTCTCTTTGTTTTCACCCATTTTGTTCAATAAGTTAGATAATTTTTTCCCTACCGGTATGTCAAATCCAAGGTTCTTGTTACCTCTACCGAGCACCTCTTTTGTTACATGTAGCATTAGACATACAAGTAAATTTCCAAATCTAAATGTCCCTTTCTTATCCTTCTTAGTTTTTCCCAGATTGTCAATAAGCTCATCTTTTAACCACTCACATACATCAATTTTCACATTATCTTTGACCATATCATGAGCGCTTTTAATGCATAAGCTAGAAACTGAATTTAGTTTGTTTGCATGAGTTGTTTTGTAACCTAGAATCATGCTAATGAATCTCACATTTATGTCAGTTACATCATTCACCCTTAAGGACCTTTTGTCGGATGTTGCACCTGTTAGGTTTATTACCAGGTCATTTGAGACCTTCTTTGTCTTGTCGGGTCTATTACCAGTGGAGGGTAACCCTGTTACAGCTTTCACAGCTTCCTTGGTAATTTTATGAACTGAATCTAGCCAAAAGAATTCACCATGTACCCTGCTCAATACTATCCTAATAACTTCCTTGAGGAAATCTGAAATACTGATGATTTGAGTGAATCCTAGGGTTTCAATGATTTTATGTTCAGGTTTCACATTACTGAAATCATCACATATGATAGTTTTGTACATGTTCTTGATTTCTTCATCACCTAGTTCTTCTATGTGGCAATGGATATACATTCTAGGGTCTTTTGCAAAAACTACTCCTTTGGGAATTTGGGAGAATGGACCAACATTATCATCCTTCTTTTCTATCTTGGGAACTAACTAAAATACGGGCCTAGGGCGCTTGATTACTTCTACTATAGTAGGGTTTGCTATGAATTTAGGTACAGAGGAGCATGCCATGATTATAAATACCTTTTTCTACCTTAGGAATGATTGCTTGATGAGTTGCATTGCTTCTTTGCTCAAAATGCCTTAGCTCTGGAAATTCACATTCTTCAAAGATTTGAATGCTCGGTGAAATGAAAATGGAGCCAAAAACACTGTTTTATAATGTTGAATTTGCCAACTACCACATTTAATGCTTGTCGGTTAAGTAGTCACTTAACTTTACTTGCCGGTATAGAAGTGATTTCTACTTCTCACCATCAATCAAGGTAATAATAGCATATTTTACATTTGATTGCCAAATCCTCAAAGAAATTTTCTTCAATTAGATGAAGAACTTCCTGCCGGTGGAGTGCTACTTTGTTCTGCTAGTGGAATGTTGCTTGGTTCTATCGGTGGAGTATTCCCAACATAATTTAGGTCTGACTTTCTAATCCATTGTTTTGAGAATTCTTGCTTGACTTCTTCAACCTTTTCTTTTCCTTTCAAACTAGAGCCTTTGTTGTCTGTCGGTGATGCCTTACTTCTGCAGAATTTTGTAGTACGTCCAATCTTGTTACAAGCATAACAAGTAACATTATTTTTTGAATAGCCTTTCCATATCCTATGTCGGTTTGTGTTCTACATTGATTTGATAGATGTCTAAATCTTCCACAAACATAACATCTCACATTCATTCTGCAATTTTCAGAATTATAACCAACTTTGTTGCATTTTGGACATTGACCGGTGGCTGTATTTGTTACTTGATAATTTCTAGATCTACATTGATTTTCTCTATGACCATACTTGTTACAGTTAAAGCATTTGCCATTGAATTTATAAGCATTTGGTTGTCTTACCAGTTTGCTATGATCCTGTGTGTTTGCAGTACCGGAGCTTTCACCAACTTCAAAGCCAAAACCATTACTATCACCATTTGGTTTATGATCCTTCATAATGTCACTAAGTTCTTCTGAGCTTTTCTTGAATTTCTCCTTGTGTTGACTTGTAGCAGCTAATTCTCTTTCCAAGATTTCTTTCTGTCTCATGAGTTCATTTGAGTCATTTTGTGTATGCATCAGATCTATTTTCAACAAATCATTTTCATAACTAAGTCTTGTATTTGTATTTTCAGCATCATTCAGTCTTCTAGTCAATTCCTCTTCATTCTTCTTCCTATCCTCAATTTCTTTACAAAATCTCATAGTCATATCCTGCATCTCATTCTTTGTTGCCATGTTCTCTTGTTTCAACTTGCCTATCAGATCACTAAGAATTTCTTTTTCATCATTCTCACTCTGCATCTTTGCACAAAGTTCTCTTCTCTTGTTTCTTGCAATGGTAAGGTTTTCTTGAAGTTCTTGAATAATATCTTGAGCTGCCTTTAGATCATCTTCAAGTTTGATATTTTTCAATTTTTCAATATCATAGTTTGAGAGAGCTCCTTCTAGTTGCTTCATCAGTTTTTCCATCTCTACTGGTGTCAAGATATTCCTCAAGCTGTTAGGCTTCTAAAAATAGAGGACCAAGATCTGATACCAATTATTAGGATTCCCACAATAGTGAGAGGGGGGGGTGAATTAGTATTGTACCAGTTAGATAAATTTTTACTTTAAAAGATGCAGAACATATTATTACTGTGTACCGGTAAACAGAAAGTAATGCAATAAATAGAGATAACAACAACCACATGAAAAGCACACCATAGCACAATATTTGAATGAGGAAAACCGGTGTGGGAAAAACCTTGGTGGGATTTGTGACCCACAATATTCACTTACTGGCCAATAAGAGAATATTACTGCTACAATAGGGGCCTACACATGTAGGAAGGCCAAGTGCCTAGAACTCACTACTCAAATATAAAAAGGAAGTCTCACCGACTTACAAAATGGATTATATAAATCCAATATCTTGTATTGCTTCAAAATAACATCTACTATGCCAGATCCAGTACCGGTTTCTGTTCTGCTTCTTACATAAACCCTTAACCTATAATTCGCATAATAGGTCTGCCTTATTTCACCTAATTACTTTCTTTGATGCTTACCTAATTGTTCTACAATGATCTCTTATATATATGAGTCATTTTACAATTTACCAAGTCGGCTTACAATGATTTTACAATAATTAACAAAATATATTACAACAAAATTCCTGTTGGCCTATGTGTCGGTATGCTTCCTTTCACTACCGGTGTTGGTGGTCTGAGTGCTGGTGTAGAGTCTGATCTTGCTAGTGCCAGTGGAATGCCTTGTCGGTGTCATAGGATTGTAAGGTTTCCATCAATGACAAAACCTTCAATCACCTACAATATCTCATTGGAGTGTGCATTTGCCAACATGCTCTACTAGTGGAACACTAGGTGTTGGTTGATCCTCTGTTATTGCAACAAAAGCCCATCCATTGTCTCCTAGTTCTTCATTAGAATCACCATTAACTCCTTCATCAACATAGTAACATGATTTGTCTCTATTCTTCTTAAATCTGTATCTTTGATATTCAGGGTTAGGCTTATATGTTCTTTCAGCTTCTTCTCTCAATCTTGCATTTCTATCCGGACATCTAGATGCCATATGACCAATTTTATTATAGTTGACCTTCATACTTACTTCCAATAGGACCTTTAGGCATTTTCCTTGCAAATAGTGCTTCAAGCTCTTCAAGTTCTTCATTTTCTCTCCTGATGTCTTCAAGTTCTCTTGCATAAAGTGTTTTCCAACCAGATTTATCATCTAATGATGAAGATGTTGTATATGATGATGCTTTGAAAGATAAATCTATCTTAATTGTAGTAATGTGACCGAATTTCTCAAGCTCAAATGCTTAGAGTTTTCCAACCAAGGTATCTCTAGATACTGATGTATTAGGCATAGTTCTTAACTCATTAATAGCAGTTACTTTCATTTTGTATGCTGGTGGAAATGCTCTTAAAACTTTAGAAACAATTTCATCTTCACTTAAGGAACCTCCACAACATTGTATCCCCAAAACAATTTCATTAACCCTTTCCATAAAAGCAAAAATTCTTTCATCTTCTTCCATTTTTAAATTTTCATACCTGATCTAGAAGAATTCCAGTTTTGCAATTTTGACAGTGGAATCATCTTCATTCAATGTCTCCAATTTATCCCAAATAGCTTTAGTAGTAGATCAATCTGATAATCCCATGATTTGCTAATCTGACAAGGTGCTCAAAAGTGCTTCTCTTGATCCTTAGCCAATGTAGGTGGTTTAGGTTGACCTTGTGTAGGACTAACATAACCATTCTGTGTAACATCCTATATGTCTTTTCCAATGCAATTCTGATGTGTCTCCATTCTGATCTTCCATATACCATAGTTAGTTCCATCAAGTTTCGGATTGTCCTTCCTGAAATAGTTAGTTGCCATAGAATCTCCTCAAGTTGTTAAACTTCCACAAAAAAGAGGACATAGCTCTGATACCAATTGTTAGGACCTGGAGGTAGCTGAGAGGGGGGTGAATCAATTTTCAAATAATTTCAACCCAAATATAACTTAACCAAACTTAATGCTAGTAAAACACATTAACAGTTAAAAATGTACCAATGAAACTTAATGCATGAAATAGAAAGAGAAACAATATCCACAACACATAACACACAGATTTGTACATGGAAACCCTATAAGGGGAAAAACCATGGTGGGAAACCTTGACCACAATAAAATGATACTACTGCAGATAGTATGTGTATACAAATGGGGTTTGAACATGCAGAAAGGCCAATTGTCTAGAGCTCACTGCTGAATCAAAAAATGGGAGTCTCACGGACTACAATTGGATGATTAAATCCAATGATAATGTATTGCTCAAAGTAGCATCTCCAATGCTGGATTTAGTATCAGTCAAGCTCTAATTGTCTCCTATAAACCTTCCTTGAATCTTCAAATGATGTCTGCATGAGTAGCTCTTCTTATATTTGCATATATTGAATGTCACAACCTTACAATACCTTATTACATACCATCACCATATTAATCTCACAATTGATATCTTACATATATACCAAAACCTAAGACCAAATGTGTAGGTCAGCTTACTAAGAATAATACAATAAAATATATTACAAGTAAGACAATATGTGATGCATCATGTTGGCTCAACAACAATATTAATTGATTAAACCATCTTCATAATGTGTCGTGTTGATCCAGAATAGATAACGCATGTCGGTCCATAACCTAGACCAATTTGCTGGTAATAGAAAATATGTCAACCTGATTAGACCAATAACCAAATATCCAAAACCAAGTGTCCAAACCATGTCTTTGACATAAACAAGTGATCTCTAGATGATAACAAGTCATCCTCAGTGCTAGTGAATGCTATAACCTACCGCTGAACAAAATACCAGTGACTGTGTATAAATCACTGAACTTGTCGGTGAACATGATGTGTTGCTTCTACATAACTAAAGATCTCCAGAAGGATAAGTGTTGACATCAATGACAAAACCAATGCAACATATTCATAATAGCAACAATAATTTTCCTGATGCGACCCCAAAGACACACTTCTTAGGGTTTAGCCTGACTTGGAATTGCTCCAATCTTTGAAGGATTTTATCTAATATGCCTAGATGTTCTGCTCAGGTGAATGACTTAGCCAGTAAATCATCCACATAGTCCTCCATGAAGGTATGCATCATATCATGAAATATTGTCATCATGGCTCATTGATAAGTTGCTCCAACATTCTTCAAGCCAAAAGGCATGACATTCCAAGATTACATTCCCCAAGGACAGGTGAATGCCTTTTTATCTTGATCCTTTGGGGCTATATTGATTTGATTATAGCCAGAGAAACTGTCCATTAATGATAGCATTGCATGGCCTATTGTGAGGTCCACAATTATGTCGATGCTAGGCAAAGGAAAGTCATCCTTTGGGCATGCTTTGTTGACATCTCAAAAATTTGTACATATTCTAATGCTTCCATCAGGTTTTGAAATTGGTACAATGTTTGAAATCCATTCAGCATAGTCTATAGGTTGAATGAATCTAACGTCTAATAACTTCTTTAGTTCAGCTTTGACCAATAATGTCACATGCAGATTCATCTTTCTTAATTTTTGTTTGATTGCCTTAGCTCTTGGAGCAATAGATAAATGATGCATGATTAGGTCTAGATCTATTACGGGCATATCAGCATAGGACCAAGCAAAATTGATTTTCTTTTCTTTGAAGAATCTGATAAACTCTGGTTGTTCCTCTTCTGTCAATGATTCTGCTAGGTGTATGTTTTTGGCTGCTACTTTTGTACTGATGATCGATTGAGTTAACTCAATCAATGTGGGTGACCTTTCTTGATAATGTTTGGGAAGAGTGTCAAGTCTCCCATCCTTAGTGCCTTAAAAAGGTTTTCACCCTCAGATGCATCCTTTATTTTGACTTTTTTGTGATCTAGTGCTGCCATTGATTGGCTTTCAGCATTAGATCCTTTGTTTCTTTCATTTTTGTGACTGAGAGACTTGGCAATCTCCTGATTGTAGATATCATTACTTTGTTTGTTGGTAGAGCACGTTTCCAGGTTAACTGAACATCGATACTAGACAATGGATTCATCATCTGGGAATATTGGTATGTCATGGTTTTTAGGTTCTTCCAAGTCTATGAGATTAGGAAATACGAGTGGTAAGGAGTCATTGGGTGGGTTGAAATCGGTTGCGGTAAGTGTCATGATATAGGCATCATTATAGTTGTTTGGGATACTGGGTAGGTTTATGATATTGTCAAGCTCTTCGATGGTATTATCTTCAATGTAGCCTTGCTCATATTGTTGCTGCTCATTCTCACTAGCCTTGTAGATATGTCACGGTCCGAATTCAAATGGTCGAGACTCTACGCTCTATCCTTCCTGAGGAAGGGGTGTGTATGAATGGATAGTATCTACCACAATATCCTCTGTAAGATCTGAACATCTACCCCATTCATATTCATTAGAATCAATTTCAGAATCATTGTCCCAAACCATTTCACTGGTTCAAATAGGTATTTTGTATGGTGAGAACAGATCCCTGATAATTGATACTATTTTTGTAGTTTGTTCTAATTTAGAATTAGAGCCTGCTTGTACTCTTTGCATTTGTTCATACACTGTCTCTCTGTGGTGAATAGTAATTTCTTCGGGTGGTGGTGCTACTCTTGTCTGATCAAGTTCCTGCACATGGTGTATTTTCTTGTAAGAGGCTTCTTTTTGAATGGTCAGTTTCTCTTGCTTTTTCTCTTTTTCTTGATGTTCGTTCTCTTGCCTTGTTCTTTTTGCTGCTTGGTGTAATGCTTCTTTCTATGAATTTTCATTATATTTCTTCTTTGCCCTTTGTTGAGGTTTCTGATACTTATTTTTCTTTTGTCAAGGTGGTACATTTTATCCATAGCCCAATCCTTTTTAATCTCTCACAAATTATGAAGGAAGTTGTAGAGGTTCTGTAATGTCTTCTTGGCAGTTGCAGATAGGTCCTTTGCCGTTATATCCCATCTGTTGCATGGTCTGGAATCCTTTTCCATATTGTTGTGTTGATATGGCCACCTCTATGGTAGCACCTCTAACTTCTTCTTCATCCTTGTATAACCAACTAAGGATGTCCTTCTCTTCCGATTCATTGGCTAGTGTGCCTCATTGAATAAATTTACCATCAAACTTAGTGAATGGGTTTTGTTGCTTGATGTGTTGATGTTGAAGGTTGTCCATAAGATTTTGGCAATGTGGGCAATTTTGATAGAAACAAGGGTTCAAAAGACTATTCTCCCATGCCTTGATCTTTTATTTTCATCTTTTGTTTGAAGTCCATGGATAAAGACTTGAATTTTTCTTGATGATGATTGTATGCTAAGGAAGCTTGGGACTCGCTGTTGTGTGGAACTAGGCTGCCTTGAGCTGCCCCCATAGTATTGCAATGCTGAAAAGGGTTATTATCTGTTGATATGGAGATTTCCTTTTCATTGTACGAGAACTTGATACACTGATGGTAGGTTGAAGGCACTGCTTGCATTTCATGTATCCATAGACGACCCAATAGAATATTGTATGTTGTCTATGTCCAAGACTTGGAGCATGGTGTCTTTTTGTATGGGTCCTACCTGAATAGGTAGTATTACTAATCCTTTGGATGACCTTTCTTCATCATCATAGGCCTTGATGGTGATATTTTTGTTTGGATCAATAGAGTGCTCAAAGAAGCCCAATTCATGGATAAGCTTTAAAGTACAAATATTGAGACCGGCTCCTCCATCTATTAACACAATTTTTACTCAATTTTTATAGACTAATACTTTGATATGGAGTGGAGTGTTATGCAGATGATTCAAAGAGACATCATCATGTTTAGAAAAAGTAAGGTTATGAGGCCCTTTCATATGAGCCACCATGGCTTAAAAGTGATCAATGTCCAGATCCTTGGGAATGTTTGTTTCAATAAGTTCTTGTTTCAAGATATCTTTGTGTTTTGGTAAGAGTTTGAGCAATTCTAGTATAGATATTTGAGCAAGAGTTCTCCATAGTTGATCAACCAAGTTATATTGGGTCTTGGGGATAGTTATAGATGTTGATGTGTTCCCCTTCAAGATGTATTTTGTGCTCTGGTTGTCACATTGATTGATGCATGGTCTTGTTTATCTTTTTTTTTTATGACATTTACTTGGTTGTCATCTATCAATATGGGATTGATGGTGTTATTGTATAAATGATTTATGCGAGCTCCTCTGGTATGGCTTGATGTTGAAGCTCCTCCCTTATTGTAATTTGGAAGAGGGTTTTTAAAGGCGTCATGGTCACCATTTGTTTGTAAACCATCAACTATTAAATCACTTCTATCAATCTTGTCCTGAACGATATTCTTTAGCCTCATGCAATCATTTGTGTGATGTCCCTTGTTTCGATGAAAATCACAAAAAAGTGAGTCATTCCACCAGGGTGGTTTAACCTAGGGTTCAAAGTTGTTCATGGCTGGTAATGTGATAATCTTATTTGCCAAGAGTTCTTGAAATGCCGATTCTAAAGTCTTCCCTAATGGTGTGTAAATGCGTCTATATGGGAAGTTGTTGATGTTGCCTCTCTAGTTTACATTATTCCCTCGGTAGGTGTTGGTGCCTTGGTTATTGTAATTGCCTTGGTTGATGTTGTTGGGATTATTTTTATTGGTGTTTGATGTTGAAGTCCCTTGATTGGTAGTTTGAGGATAATTGTTAGTGCCTTGAGTAACACTTTTCTGATTTTTGTTGGATGGAGAATTACCTGATAAAGTTAACACCGGTTGTTTGGATTTCACACTATTAGCATCAACTACCCCATCATTAACAAAATTTTTGTTCCTTGTCCAAAATCTGGTTTTGTCTAAATATTTGTTGTTGGTTTGGTTGTTAAAGGGGTTAGTGCTTGATGAATTACCTCCTTCCTTAAAGAACTTCAATGTTCCTTTCTTGATTCAAGCTTCCTCCACTTGGATTTAGTTCTCTATCAATTTGGAAAAAGATGGTATGCATTGGAGTTTGAGTTGATAACTCATCTCACTATTCAGATTATCAATGAAGATTTCCATCTTTTCTTTCTCAGGTACCTCTCGAGGGTGCCTTGAAACCATGCGTCTCCAACATTGAAGAAACACCATGAATGTTTCATTGCTCTTTTGTTTTGCGTTACACAGATCCAACATGGTGATTCCGTGTTTAATATTATAGGAGTATTGCATGATAAATTTGTTGACCAACTCATCAAATGATTTGATGGGAGGTGTGAGTTTAGACAACCACTCCATAGTTTCCCTCCCAAACTTCTTGGGAATAGTCTCATTAAATAAGTGTCATCGTGAGAAAACTATAGGCTCATGGTACAAAATTCCCTAACATGATCACGAGGATCACTTTTACCATTGTACTTTTCATACTTTGGTATATTTGAATTGGGAGGGAACGATACCATATTTAATCTTCTATCAAAAGGATAAGGACAAATTTCATCTAAGGAGTATCATACTGTGGTATGCTATTGCATGTTTTGCATTTGTCTTTGTAGCATTTGAATTTATTGTGTAAGAGCAACCATCGACACATTTGTATTCTAAGGGAAAGCTTCCCCTCTTTCATTAATATTATCCTGAGTGCAGGCATAGTTGTGTTCATGGGTGTTGTCTTGCTCAGGTATGTTTTCCAGGTCATGTGTTTCTTCTTCTCTTTGTTGGTCTTGATAGGCATAGTTTCTAGACCTCATTCTTAAAACTCTTTCATCTAGATTCCTTAAGTTTTTTGTATCAAAATCTTAAGGAAGTCTAACACCTTTGCTAGTCAGCATGAGCATATATTTTTCTTGGTATGCTTCGATAAGTCTTTCCATGAGTTTTTGGAATGATGGATTATCTTGGCACTCTTGGATAAGCTCTTATGTAATCTTTGTTTCACCCATATTAGCATACCCATCAAACGGCTTGGATAATCTACGACCCAAACTTGATTCTGGTTGTGATTCCTTTTGTTTGTTTTTCTGAGATCGAGTTTCAATGAGAATCTAGTAGATTTCTATTGGGATGAATTCTTTGTTTTCGATTGGAGTTCGGGGTGGTGTTGGTGGTTCAGGCCGAGCTTCGTTATAGGTGATATAGATCTATGGGAACAAAGTGGGGTTGATCTTTCCTCCATGATTTAGATGTTGGTTGAATGCCACTTTTTGGATGTAATATCTACTTCTTAAAGGTTTCTTGTCAAACTTGTTTTTTTCCTTGGATATATAAACACATACTATGCAAGAATGCATGATGTGATACAAAGGGTTGACGATTAATATAGAGAAATTTATTTCTTCTCGCAATTGCCTTAGAACTAGGTTGTCTCTTCTTCAACTTAGTTTTGTGATGAAGACTCGTTCTTATCAAAATATGAGTGGTCATACATGATGTTGGTATTTTGGTATGGTTTTGTCATTGATGTCAACACCTACTAAAACTCTACCACTCTGGTGATCCAACATCATTCACCGACAAGCAAGTAATTCTTGCACAGTCACTGGTACATGGCTCACTGGCAGGAAATAATGATCACTGACACTTGGAATGGCATGAAAGATACTTGGTAATGTCGAAGAAATTGTTTGGACATCACATGTTGGAAATTTGTTTATCAGTTTATTCGTATTAGCATATTTGCTCTTACCAACAAATAGGTCTAGGGTTATCCAGGGTTTCACCGACAGGCTTAACCTTTCCAGATCAGCATGGCAAGTTATGAAGATGATTTATTAATTTTGTAAATGCATTAAGCCGACATATTCAATCATTTATTACATCGGATATTGTATTGTTTGTAAAATGATTTTATTGTAATATATTGTAGAGCTGACCTACTAAAATTGGTCTTAGGGTATGGTATAAATGTAAGATCTTAATTGTAAGATTGTTGTTAGAATGTGAAAAGGTTTTGTGCGAAGGTATATGCGAGATTAAGAAAAGCTACACACGCAGACATCATTTGAAGATAAAGCTAGATTTTTGTGAAAGCATATCAGAACTACACCGGTACTGAATCCAGCATATGGAGATGCTATTTTGTGTAGTACATTATTATTGGATTTAATCATCCAATTATAAGTCAATGTGACTTCCCTTATGTGTTTAAGCAGTGAGCTCTAGGTGCTTGGCCTTTCTGCATAAGCAGACCCCATTCATGTACACTTACTATCTGCGGTAGCATCATCTGATTGTGGGTAAGGTTTCCCACCATGGTTTTTCCCCTTATAGGGTTTCCACATACAAATATTTGTGTTATGTGTTGTGGATAACTTTGTCTTTTAATTTCATGCATTAATCTTTACCGGTATTGCATTTATAAGTGAAATCTATCCACCAGTATAACAGACTATCTCACTGGTATTAAGCAGTAATTTGGTTAAATTGTTTTTGGTTAATATTATTAAGACAACTGATTCACCCCCCCCCCCTCTCAGTTGTCATCGGGACCTAACAATTGGTATCAGAGCCTAGTCCTCTTTTGCAGAAGTTTAGCAGCTTGAGGAGATCCAATGTCTACTAACTATTTCAGGAAGGATAGTCCTAAACTTGATGGAACCAACTATGGCATATGGAAGATCAGGATGGAGACACATTTGAATTGCATTGGAAAGGATATTTGGGAAGTAACAAAAAATGGATATACTGCTCCTACTACAAGTCAAACTAATCCACCAAATCTGACTAAGGATGAAGAAAATGATTGCAAAGCAAGAGAAGCACTCTTAAGTGCTCGATCAGATCAACAAATCATGGGATTATCAGATAGGTCTACTGCTAAAGCTAATTGGGATCACTTGGAAACACTGAATGAAGGAGATTCCACAATCAAGATTGCAAAACTTGAAAGCTTTGGGGTCAGGTATGAAAGTCTGAAAAAGGAAGAAGATGAAAGAATTTCTGCTTTTATGGAAAGAGTAAATGAAATTGTTTTGGGTATTAAATGTTGTGGAGGAACCTTAAGTGAAGATGAAATTGTTTCAAAATTTTTGAGAGGATTGCCACCTGCATATAAAATGAAGGTTACTGCAATAAATGAACTGAGAACAATGCCTAACACTTCAGTAACTAGGGATACATTGATTGGAAAACTATCAGGCTTTGAAATTGAAGAATTTGGTCCTGCTACTACTATAAAAATAGATTTAGCTTTTAAGGCATCAACATCATCTGCACCATCTTTTGACAAATCTGATTGGAAAGACTTTTATGAAAGAGAACTTGAAGAAAGCAGGAGAGAAAATGAAGAACTTTAACAACTTGAAGCACTATTCGCAAGAAAAATGCCTAAAGGTCCAGTTGGAAGTAAGTATGAAGGTAAAGCACCCTTTAAATGTTTTAACTATAATAAGATTGGTCACATGGCTTCAAGATGCCCTGATAGATATGATAGGTTAAGAGAAGAAGCTAGAAGGACATACAAACCTAACCCTGAATATCAGAGATACAACTTCAAGAAAAATAAGGACAAATCTTGCTATGTTACTGATGAAGGAGTCACTGATGATTTTGATGAGGATCTGACAGACAATGGATGGGTTTTTGTTGATATAACAAAAGATCAACTGACACCTGTAGAGCAACCAGTAGAATAGGCCTTGGCTGCTAGAATTGAAACTAAGGATGAATGGATCATTGATTCTGGATGCTCACATCACATGACTAGTGACAAAAGTAAATTCTTAACTTTTCAAGATTACAATGGAGGTCTAGTAAGATTTGGAGATGACAAAGCTTGTTCAATCAAAGGTAAGGGTTCAATATCTCTTGATGGTAAGCATAACACTAACAATGTTTACTATGTTGAAGGATTAAAGCATAATCTCTTAAGTGTTGGTCAATTAGTTGAGAAAGGATTTCAATTACAATTTAAAAATGGCAAATGCAAAATCATGAACAGAACTGGTTTAGAAATTACAACCGGTAATCAAACTAGAGGCAATATCTTTCATTTGAATAATAGTGAAAAGACATGCTTGATTCCTCATATTGATGAAAGTTGGTTATGGCATAAGAGACTTTGTCATGTAAATTTTGATTGCATGGTAAAAATCAATACTACTAAGGCAGTTAGAGATTTACCTAAAATTGTCAAACCTCACAACACAGTATGTAAGGAATGTCAATTTGGAAAATAGGCTAGAGCTAGTTTCAAAAGTATTCCAGAAAAATCAAATAATGCTCTTGATTTAATTCATACTGATTTATGTGGTCCAGCTAGAACTAAAAGTTTGCAAGGTGATAGATATTTCATGCTAATCATTGATGACTACTCTAGAATGTGTTGGGTTACTTTTCTCAAAGAAAAATCAGAAGCACTTGGAAAGTTCAAATTATTCAAAGCAATGGTTGAAAATGAAACCAGTAAGAAAATAAAATGTTTAAGATCAGATCAAGGAGGTGACTTTACATATAAGAAATTCAACACCTACTATGAAGTTAATGGAATCAGAAGACAACTATCAACACCCCAGACACCACAACAGAATGGAGTTGTAGAAAGAAAGAACATAACTATCTTGGATGTAGCAAGAAGTATGTTATCTGAATCAAATCTACCGCACGTATATTGGAGAGAGCTAGTAAGTACAACAGTCTATACATTCAACAAAGTTCATATCAAAGCTGAAACCGGTAAGACCCCTCATGAACTATGGTTTGGTATTACTCCTACTCTTAAATATTTCAAAATTTTTGGAAGTAAATGCTATATTAGAAGAGATGAGTACATTGGGAAATTTGATCCTAGAAGTGATGAAGGAATATTTTTAGGTTACTCATCTAAGAGTAAAGCATATAGATGTTTTAACAAGAGATTGCAAAAAATTGTTGAAAGCACAAATGTAAAGATTGATGAACAATTCAGAGGAACTTCAAGGTACATGGATTATGAACCGCCAACTGAAATTCTGACAAATGAACCCACACTAAATCCATCGGTACAAAATGAAGATCCTGTTACACTGGTATCATTTGAAAATTCCACAGTAACTGAGGAACAACAACAAAAAAAGACACCCCGGTATGTAAGATTGAATCATTTTGAAGATCAGATAATAGGAAACAAATATAGAGGAGTTATGACAAGAGGAAGATTGGCAAATGAAGAGGTATGTCTTATTTCTCAAATTGAACCATCATCAATTAGTGAGGCATGTGAAGAAAATTTTTGGATTAAAGCTATGGAAGAAGAATTAGAACAGATTGAAAAGAATGACACATGGACATTAGTTCACTAGCCTAAAGATAAAAATGTTATTGGAACCAAATGGGTATTTAGAAACAAACTTAATGAAAATGGTGAAGTAATTAGAAACAAAGCAAGACTAGTTTGTAAGGGATATTCTCAGAAAGAAGGAATTGATTACAATGAAACCTTTGCACCGATAGCTAGAATTGAGGCAGTTAGATTATTCTTGGCTTTTGCAACTCATAAGAACTATAAAGTATATCACATGGATATTAAATGTGCATTTTTTAATGGAATTCTTGAAGAAGAAGTTTACATTGAACAACCTGATGGATTTTCTTTGACAGAAAACAAAAATAAGGTTTGCAGGTTAAGGAAAGCTTTATATGGGTTGAAGCAAGCTCCAAGAGCTTGGTATGCAAGATTAGATAAGTATCTTTTGAAGATTGGTTTTTCTAAAGGAAATGCAGACAGTAATCTATACTATAAAATAACTAATGGTGACATCTTGGTTATAGAAGTTTTTGTTGATGATATAATATTTGGAGGAGAAGATGAGTTATGTAATGATTTCTCTATCCAAATGCAGCAAGAATTTGAAATGTCTATGATTGGAGAAGTAAAATTCTTTTTAGGATTACAAATCTCACTGACTGACAAAGGTATATTCTTGAGTCAATCAAAATACTTAAAAGAGCTCCTAAAGAAATTTGGGATGGAGAACTATAAACTGGTAGGTACACCTATGACTACAAATGACAAAGTATCACTAAGAGATGAATCAACACCTGTTAATCCAACCAGGTACAAATCTATGATAGGAGGTTTACTTTATTTAACACAAACAAAACCAGATATTATGAATGTAGTATGTATTGTTTCAAGATTTCAAAGTAATCCTAGAGAAAATCATGAATCGGCAATAAAAAGGATTTTCCGATACTTACAAGGCACTACAAATCTTGGCTTATGGTATCCTAGAGATGAAAACTTTTAATTATGTGCATACACAGATGCAAATTGGGCAGGAGATGTAGATGATAGGAAAAGCACCACCGGCGGAGCATTTTTCCTTGGAAGCAGATTAATTTCTTGGTTAAGTAAGAAAAAGAGTTGCACATCTTTATCAACAGCAGAATCATAATATGTTGCAGCAGCAACAAATTGTACACATGTACTATGACTTAAACAAATGTTAGAAGACATAAAGATAAATTGCAAAGAACCTATAACTATCTGCTGTGATAACACTACAGCAATTGACATATCAAAGAATCAAGTACAACATTCTAAAACTAAATATGTGTCTATCAAATTGAACTTTCTCAAAGAAAATGTTGAAGCAAAAATAGTCAAAATGGTTTATGTGAATACTAAAGAGCAGATTGCAGATATTTTCACTAAACCTCTACCTAAGGAGACTTTTGAGTATCTAAGAGATCAGCTTGGGGTCATACCCCCACTGGTAAACACTTAGATAGTTAATGATTGTCATCAACTGGCAGAACAAAGAGAAGAAATTTTTCACTCCGACTTTGATGAGGAAGCTACTTCTTAGGGGGAGTAGTTGGTATATTGAAATTGTTTGGTATTTTGTATATGGACTTGGTTTTGTAACTTTGGCATTTGATGTCAAAGGGGGAGAGATATCTATTGGAAAAAAACATTATCTTTTGAAAATATTGGTACAGAAAAACATAAAGAAACTCATATTACTCTCAGGGGGAGAGATTGTTACTTTGGGAAGATTATTGGTTTTTATATTTGGCATTTATGTTTTTAGCACTTTGATGGCTTTTCCATCTTGTGTTGCCATCAATGCCAAAGGGGGAGATTGTTGGTATTTTGGTATGGTTTTGTCATTGATGTCAACACCTACTAATACTCTAGCACTTTGGAGATCCAGCATCATTCATCAGCAAGCAAGTAATTCTTGCACAGTCACTGGTACATGGCTCACTGGCAGGAAATAATGATCATTGGCACTTGGAATGGCATGAAAGATACTTGGTAATGTCGAAGACATTGTTTGGACATCACATGTTGGAAAGTTGTTTATCAGTTTATTCATATTAGCATATTTGCTCTTACCAGCAAATAGGTCTAGGGTTATCCAGTGTTTCACTGGCAGGCTTAACCTTTCCAAATCAGCATGGCAAGTTATGAAGATGATTTATTAATGTTGTAAATGCATTAAGCCAACATATTCAATCAGTTATTGCATCGGATATTGTATTGTTTGTAAAATGATTTTATTGTAATATCTTGTAGAGCCGACCTACTAAAATTGGTCTTAGGGTATGGTATAAATATAAGATCTTAATTGTAAGATTGTTGTAGGAATGTGAAAAGGTTTTGTGTGAAGGTATATGCAAGATTAAGCAGAGCTACACATGCAGACATCATTTGAAGATAAAGCTATTTTTTTGTGAAAGCATATCAGAACTACACCGATACTGAATCCAGCATATGGAGATGTTATTTTGTGCAATACATTATTATTGGATTTAATCATCCAACTGTAAGTCAGTGTGACTTCCCTTATGTGTTTGAGCAGTGAGCTCTAGGTGCTTGGCCTTTTTGCATGTGCAGATCCCATTCATGTACACTTACTATCTACAATAGTATCATCTGATTGTGGGTAAGATTTCCCAATGTGGTTTTTCCCCTTACAGGGTTTCCATGTACAAATATTTGTGTTATGTGTTGTGGATGACTTTGTCTTTTAATTTCATGCATTAATATTTACTAGTATTGCATTTATCAGTTAAACCTATCCACCGATATAACAGACTGTCTCACCGGTATTAAGTAGTAATTTGGTTAAATTGTTTTTGCTTAATATTATTAAGACAACTGATTCACCACCCCCCCCCCTCTCAGTTGTCATTGGGACCTAACACACGAATGATTAAAGGTTAACATTGATGTTTGGATTTGGATACATCATTTGAATACTTAAGTTTACTTTATCAAGTAGAGGTTTAGATTCACGTTCATGACAAAGTGTGTCAAATGATATGGATAATGTCTCCCAATATGGAAACTTGATTTGACAACTTAAGAATTTAACTAGGTATTTGTTTCTCATAGAATCCGTTAGATGGTGAAACTTTAATCAATGTTATGATACTACCTGATTTTGGTTGGATGAAGTCTTATCTCGAGCTAGTTTAGGATTTGAAAAGTTTTGTTATAAGGATGCCTTGTTGATTTAGAAATTGTTTTCCTTGATAATCGGATTTGAACTTTGATTGCTGGGTTTGACAAAGGACCAAAAAGGGTACTCACAACTGGTGATAAAATTTTCCTGAAATGCCTAGTTTGCTGTCTATTTTTTTTGGTTTTTTACCATGCGCTAAGACAGGGACTGTATGCACTAACAAATGATCTGGATGAACCACAAAAAGTTCTCTATGCACTAAGATACCTCTTCTATGTGCTAACTCCGATTGCTTGAAACTATTTTGATTGGAAAGGTTACATGCTAATAGGTCCCTTTAAAGCACTAGTGTTTGAACTGAAAGTGGTAGTGTTTGAGCTGAAAGCGCTAACATATGCCTCTTACGTGCTAAGCTGATAGTTAAATGCACTAGGCTAGTATCGCAAAGTGTTGTTCAAATTTTACTTAGTCTAAAACTAGTTATGCGCTAATGTGAAGGCTGAGAGCGCTATGTCTTGGTTGAGATGTGATACAAAATGGTTGATATGCGCTAGGAAGTTGTTCCTATGTGCTAAGCTATCCTGATTCCTTTGTTTCTGTCATTTTTGGATTTTTAACACTTATGTTTTTTATGGATGATTTTTTGAAAAATGAATTGCGAACATGACACACAAAAGAGATAATAAATTTTACCTATGCTAGACAAATAGTGCATTTTCTATGAGGATGTGTCCAAATCCCCCATGCTTTCAAAGGTTTGGATAACAAGTAAGACACATCAAATAGACTCTTTATTCAAGGGTCATCAACAATATAATATCCCACTAGTCTCGATACTCCATCAATTCAAACAGCCATGTCACCCCCTAGGGGGAGCCCCTTTTTTTGCCTTTTGCTAGAAATTAACTCAAAGTGAATTGCTTCACAATTGAGTAGTTATCTTGGGAGATATATGGTGACTGATCTTGGGGGTAGATTATTCCCCACCCTTGCGCTATGATATTGAAGATGTTTGGATCCTTACTTGGCTCAAAGTTTCTAGTGCTAAGGTTTTTAATCTGGCTTTCATTTGGTCTTCGATGATAAACTCCCTCGAGAGGCTTCCCAACCTTTAGAACAAAGACTTTACATATCTTAAAGATACTGACGGAAGGATAATCGCTGAATAAAACTATTGAAGATGACTTTCATTAGCCTCCACTTTTGATTATAGTGGGTTGGAACAATTGGCCATAAAGTCGTTTCCCACTTAAGTCGTTCCCCTCTCACTGACAATTAATGGTGCTCTAAGAGAAAATCGGGAGGGCAAGCCTGCTAAAGAATTTAATTGCTTGAAATGAAGAAAGCATGAAAGAGTGGTTTGGATTTTTGGTTACCCAGTTAAGGGGAGAGCATATACCTTCCACTTTCAAGACACAGCAAACAAGATTCTTTTCATCCTTCAAGGCAATTATTTGCTAACTTCTACTTGGATATTTTGCTCCAAAAAGAATGGTGTTCTTTTTAACTTTGTATAGTAACTATTTTCTATCTAAAAATGGAAATCTTGGTCAACAAAACAAATTGTGATTTTGGTCAACAAAAGTAAAGTCGATAAGTGAAAATTTCCCCTTTGCCTTGCACAAAAATAAAGATGAGGTTCTTTTACTTTTTGCAATAAATCAAAAATGAATCCTTTTATGCACCAAAGGAAGGTGAAGTTATTTTTACCTTTGCAAATTGAAAAGGGAATTTGTTTTGTTTCTTTTATACCCAAATTAAAGTGTTTTCCTAACTTGCAAGAATGAAAAAATTCGCTTTGTTGTTCTTTTTATCCATGCAATAAAGAAAAGATTAAGTTTTTTTAAACACAAAAGGAAAGAATGAAGTTCATTTTATGCATCCCAAAGAAATTATGAGGTTTGTTTTAAGATTTTGCAAAATAAGAAAGGTGATTTCTTTTTAGTAACTTTGAAAGAAAGCAAAGAAAACTTAAACTAACTCTTTTTGTTCGTACACAAAAAAATAAAATGTTAGAACCTACACACAATCAGTTAGTAAAAACAATCAAGTGATGATGGTGGGCTTCATAAGCCTAAAATTTTCTTGTTCGGTTACAGTTTTGCCTTTTCCTCTATTATAGTTATGCACTAGACTGTTGCACATATACACTACAAAAAAGTGCAGATGCACTACACTGGCTACCTAATGTGCTACGTTGTTTACCGAATGTGCTACTATGGCTACCAAATAAATTATGATGATATAGAATAAATCCAAAATGCTATGCGCTAACAAAAAGTCTAAATGCGCTAGAAAAGGGGTCTAATGCGCTAAACAGTGTACTAGAAGTGCTAACAAAAGGTTTTAAAGCACTAACAAAAAGTTACAACATGCTAAAACAACTTTTCTATGTGTTTGGAATCTTGCTCCTATATCAAAAATGATAAGATTACAGGGGTCTTGCCCCACGGTGGGCACCTGAAATGTGTCCTTGAAAAGTGGGCTACTGAAACGTGAAAATCAGTTTCAAAACTGTGTCCACACACCAATGAGACTCTTGGTGCAAGTTATAGGAGCTATATTGAATATCTCAACTTCCCAAGGGGTGTCCCATTGTTCTCTATTTCATAAGATCCCTGAAGTCAATGCCTTTGCTCTCAGATCACTGAGCAAAGTGACTTACGAATGACAACTCCAAGAATGAGTGATGTTTGATTAATTTAGCATGAATGCATTCCTAGATAGGTATGATATTAAATCTATGATGATTTAAACTAGAATAAATATGATGATAAGATAAAGGATTAGTAAACTTATCCTAGCATGATATACTAGATTAACATGGATATGCTTATGATATTTAAAATTATTTCTAAAATGCTATTAACATGATTTTTATCAAAGAGAGGCTAAATGCTTAGTAAACTGTGTTGGTATTTTGGATATGTTGATATGGTTTTGTCATTGATGTCAATACTTATCAACACTTGTCAACTTATTAGCACTTGGAGATTTGGTTATGTTCATCGGCAACCAAGTGACTTATGCACAGTCATCGATATTTGGTTCACCGACAGGTTATATTGTTCACCGGCACTTGGAATCACTTGGAGACTACTTGGTTATGTTGAAAACATCATTTGGACACCTTGTCTTGGTGATTTGTTCATTGGTTCATTTGAGTTTGCATATTTGATGTTACTAGTAAATAGGTCCAGGATATACACTGGCAAGCATATCTATTCCAGAATAGCACAACACGTCATGGAGATGATTTGCTATTAGTGTAAATGCATTGAGCCAACATCATGCATCGGATATTGTTTCATTTGTAATTGATTTTATTGTAATATCTTTTAGTGAGCTGACCTACTCAATTGGTCTTAGGTTATGGTATAAATGTAAGATCTCATTTGTGAGATTAATGTATGCAAGAAAAGGGATTGTAATAAGGTATATGCAAATATCAGTAGAGCTATACATGCAGACATCATTCAAGATTGAAGGAAGGTTTGAAGAAGGCATATCAGAGCTAAACCGGTACTGAATCCAGCATATGAAGATGCTATTTTGTGTAGCACATTATCATTGGATTTAATAATCTAATTGTAGTTAGTGTGACTCTCATTTTGTGATTGAGCAGTGAGCTCTAGGTGCTTGGCCTTTCTACATGTGCAGACCCCTTATTGTACACACATACTATCTGCAGTAATATCATCTGATTGTGGGTAAGGCTTCCCACTATGGTTTTTCCCCTTACAGGGTTTTCACGTACAAATATTGGTGTTATGTGTTGTGGATGTTATTGTCTTTCCATTTCATGCATTAATCTTTACCGGTACTGCAAGTAACTGATAAACTGTCTCCTAGCATAAAGTTTGGTTTATCGATATAAAGCATTAAAGTTTGGTTAAGTTGTTTTTAGTTTGAATTTATTGGACAAATGCTTCAGCCCCCCTCTCAGTTGTCTCTGAGGACCTAACAATTGGTATTAGAAAATAGTCCTCTTTTTGCAGAAGTTTAACAGCATGAGGAGATCCAATGTCTTCAAACTATTTTAGGAAGGACAACCCTAAACTTGATGGAACCAACTATGGCATATGGAAGATCAAGATGGAGACACACTTGAATTACATTGGAAAGGACATATGGTAAGTTACAAAGAATGGTTACACTGTTGCTACTCTAGGTCAACCTAATCCACCAACCTTAGCTAAAGATGAGGAAAATGACTGCAAAGTAAGAGAAGCACTTTTGAGCACATTGTCAGATCAGAAAATCATGGGATTATCAAATAGGTCTACTGCTAAAGCTATTTGGGACCATTTGGAAATGTTGAATGAAGGAGATTCCACAGTCAAAATTGCAAAACTTGAATGCTTCCGGGTCAGGTATGAAGATCTAAAAATGGAAGAAGATGAAAGGATTTCTGCTTTTATGGAAATAGTAAATGAAATTGTTTTGGGTATTAAATGTTGTAGAGGAACCTTAAGTGAAGATGAAATTGTTTCAAAAGTTTTAAGAGGATTTCTACCGGCATATAAAATGAAAGTGACAACTATAAATGAGCTGAGAATAATGCCTAATACATCAATAAATAGAGACACTTTGATTGGAAAACTTTCATCTTTTGAACTTGAGGAATTTGGTCATGTTGCTACTATAAAGACAGATTTATCTTTTAAGGCATCAACATCATCATCATCATCATTTAACAAATCTGATTGGAAAACCTTTTATGCAAGAGAACTTGAAGAAAGCAGGAGAGAAAATGAAGAACTAGAAGAACTTGAAGCACTATTTGCAAGGAAAATTCCTAAAAGTCTAGTTGGAAGTAAGTATAAAGGTAAAGCACCCTTTAAATGTTTTAACTGCAGTAAGATTGGTCATATGGCATCTAGGTGTCCTGATAGACATGCAAGATTGAAAGAAGAAGCTAAAAGAACATATAAGCCTAACCCTGAATATCAAAGATACAAATTTAAGAAGAATAGAGACAAATCTTGTTATGTCGCTGATGAAGGAGTCACTGATGATTCTGATGAGGATCTAGCAGACAATGGATGGGTTTTTCTTGCTATAACAGAAGATCAACCGAAACCTACTGCTCAACCGATAGAGAAGGCCTTGGCAGCTAGAATTGAAGATAAGGATGAATGGATCGTTTACTCAGGATGTTCACATCATATGACTAGTGATAAGAGTAAATTCTTAACCTTTTAGGAATACAATTGAGGTCTAGTGAGATTTGGAGATGACAAAGCTTGCTTGATCAAAGGAAAAGGCACTATATCTTTGGATGGTAAGCATAATACTAATAATATTTACTATGTTGAAGGTTTAAAGCATAATCTTTTGAGTGTTGGTCAATTAGTTGAAAAAGGATTTCAGTTACAATTCAAGAATGGTAAATGCAAAATCATGAACAGAACTAGTTTGGAAATTGCAACTGGTAATCAAACTAGAGGTAATATCTTTCATTTGAACAATAGTGAAAAGACATGCTAGATTGCACATATTGATGAAAGTTGCCTATGGCATAAGAGACTTCGTCATGTAAATTTTGATTGCATTGTGAAAATTAGTACAACTAAGGCAGTAAGGGATTTGCCTAGAATTGTCAAACATCACAATCCGGTATGTAAGGAATGTCAAATTGGAAAGCAGGTTAGAGCATCTTTTAAGAGTATTCCAGAAAAGTCCAATAAAGTTCTTGACTTGATTCATACTAATTTATGTGGTTGAGCAAGAACTAGAAGCTTACAAGGAGATAGTTATTTTATGCTAATCATTGATGACTATTTTAGAATGTGTTGGGTTACTTTTCTCAGGGAGAAATCAGAACCACTTGGGAAATTCAAGCTATTCAAGGTGATGGTCGAGAATGAAATTGGTAAGAAAATCAAATGTCTGAGATCAAATCAAGGAGGTGAATTCACATCTAAGGAATTTAATACATTCTATGAAGTAAATGGGATCAGAAGACAGTTATCAGCACCTCGGACACCCCAACAAAATGGAGTTGTAGAAAGGAAAAAAAAAACTATCTTAGATGCAGCTAGAAGCATGTTATCAAAAGAAAATCTACCTCATGTATATTGGAGAGAAGGTGTAAGTATAGAGGTTTACACATTTAACAAACTTCACATCAAAGGTGAAACCGGTAAGACCCCTAATGAACTATGGTTTGGTATTACTCCTACTCTTAAATATTTCAGAATATTTGGAAGTAAATGCTATATTAGAAGAGATGAGTATATTGGAAAATTTGATCCTAGAAGTGATGAAGGAATATTTCTTGGTTTTTCATCTAAGAGCAAAGCATATAGATGTTTTAACAAGAGATTGCAGAAAATTGTTGAGATCACAAATGTGAAGATTGATGAACAGTTTAGAGGAAATTCAAGGTATATGGACTCTAAACCAGCAATAGAGATAATATCAACTAAACCTACAATGAATACACTGGTACAGAATGCTTACCCAGTTACACCAGCAACATCCAAAAAATCCACAATAACCGAGGATCAACAGCAAACAAAGACACCCCGATATGTAAGATTGAACCACTCTGAAGATCAGATAATTGGGAACAAGTATCAAGGTGTTATGACTAGAGGAAGATTGGAAAATGAAGAGGTATGTCTTATTTCTCAAATTGAACCAGCATCAGTGAATGAGGCATGTGAAGATAAATACTGGATTAAAGCTATGGAATATGAATTTGAACAAAATGAAAATAATAACACATGGACATTAGTTCCCCGCCCTAAAGACAAAAATGTAATTTGAACAAAATGGGTTTTCAGAAACAAACTTAATGAAGATGGTAAGGTAATTAGAAATAAAGCAAGACTAGTGTGTAAGGGATATTCACAAAAAGAAGGAATTGATTATAATGAAACTTTTGCACTGGTAGCTAGAATTGAGGCAATAAGATTATTCTTGGCTTTTGCAGCACACAAGAACTATACAGTATATCAAATGGATATTAAATGTGCATTTCTAAACGCAGATCTTGAGGAAGAAGTTTATATTGAACAACCTGATGGATTTTCTTTGACAGACAACAAAGATATGGTTTGCAAGTTAAGGAAAGCTTTGTATGGGCTAAAACAAGCTCCTAGAGCTTGGTATGCTAGATTGGATAAATATCTTTTGAAGATTGGTTTTACTAAAGGTAATGCTGACAACAACTTCTACTACAAAGTGACTAATGATGACATCTTGGTTATAGAAGTTTTTGTCAATGATATAATCTTTGGAGGAGAAGATGGATTATGTAAAGACTTTTCTAATGAAATGCAGCAAGAATTTGAAATGTCCATGATTGGGGAGATAAAATTCTTTTTAGGATTGCAGATTTCACAGACTGATAAAGGTATATTCTTGAGTCAATATATATATTTGAAGGAGTTACTAAAGAAATTTGGCATGGAGAACTCTAAACTAGTAAGCACACCTATGACTACAACTGATAAATTATCATTAAGGGATGAATCAACACCTGTTAATCCGACTAGGTACAAGTCTATGATAGGAGGTTTACTGTATTTGACACAAACAAGACCTGATATTATGAATGCAGTATGTATTGTTTCAAGATTTTAGAGTAATCCTAAAGAAAATCATGAATCAACAGTAAAAAGGATTTTCCAGTACCTACAAGGCACTACAAATCTTGGCTTATGGTATCCTAGAGATGAAAACTTTGATTTATGTGCATACATAGATGCAAATTGGGCAGGAGATGTAGATGACAGAAAAATCACCACCGATGGAGCATTTTTTCTTGGGAGCAGATTAATTTCTTGGTTGAGTAAGAAACAAAGTTGCACATCTTTATCTACAACTAAATCAAAATATGTTGCAGCAACAACTAATTGCACACAGGTATTATGGATTAAACAAATGTTGAAGGACATAACGGTAAAATGCAAGGAACCTATAACTATTTACTATGATAATATGGCAGCAATTGATATATCTAAGAACCCAGTACTTCACTCAAAAACTAAACATGTTTCTATCAAATTAAATTTTCTAAAAGAGAATGTTGAAGCAAAAGAAGTGAAATTGGTTTATGTGAATACTAAAGAGCAGATTGCAGATATTTTTACCAAGCCTTTGCCTAAATAGACTTTTGAGTATCTCAGAGAACAACTTGGGGTTATACCCTCACCACTAGAGACTTAGACAATTGATGTTTTTCATCAACCAGCAGAATTAAGAAAGAAATCTTTTATTCTGGCTTTGATGAGGAGAGCTACTTCTCAGGGGGGGTAGTTGGTATTTTGTATTTGTATTACTTTGGCATTTGATGTAAAAGGGGGAGAGATTGATATGGAAAAACATATTATGCCTTGGGGGAGAGACTTTACTTTGGGGAGAGATTGTTGGAGAGACTAATTACTCTTTGTATCTATATTTTGATTTTTGGTTATGATCTCTTTGGGAGATTGTTGGTTTTTGGCATTTTTGTTTTGACACTTTGATGGTTTTTCCATCTTGTGTTGCCATCAATGCCAAAGGAGGAGATTGTTGGTATTTTGGATATGTTGACATGGTTTTGTCATTGATGTCAACACTTATCAACACTTGTCAACTTATCAACACTTGGATATTTGGTTATGTTCAACGGCAAGCAAGTGACTTATGCACAGTCACAGGTATTTGGTTCACTGGCAGGTTATATTGTTCACCAAAACTTGGAATCACATGGAGACTACTTGGTTATGTTTAAAACGTCATTTGGGCACCTTGTCTTGGTGATTTGTTCATTGGTTTATTCGAGTTTTCATATTTGTTGTTATCGGCAAATAGCTCTAGGATATACACCGACAGGCATATCTATTCTAGATCAGCACAACACATCATGGAGATGATTTTCTATTATTGTAAATGCATTGAGCCAACATCATGCATCAAATATTGTTTCATTTGTAATTGATTTTATTGTAATATCTTTTAGTGAGCCGACCTACTCAATTGGTCTTAGGTTATGGTATAAATGTAAGATCTTATTTGTGAGATTACTGTATGCAAGAAAAAAGATTGTAATAAGGTATATACAAATATCAATAGACCTATACACGCAGACATCATTCAAGATTGAAGGAAGGTTTGAAGAAGGCATATCAGAGCTAAACCGATACTGAATCCAGCATATGAAGATGCTATTTTGTGCAGTACATTATCATTGGATTTAATATCCAATTGTAGTTAGTGTGACTGTCATTTTGTGATTGAGCAGTGAGCTCTAAGCACTTGGCCTTTTTGCATGTGTAGACCCCTTATTGTACACACATACTATCTATAGTAGTATCATCTGATTGTGGTTAAGGCTTCCCATTGTGTTTTTTCCCCTTACAAGGTTTCCACATATAAATATTGGTGTTATGTGTTGTGGATGTTATTGTCTTTTTGTTTCACGCATGAATCTTTAATTGTATTGCAATTAACTGATAAACTATCTAGCGGCATAAAGTTTGGTTTATCGATATAAAGCATTAAAGTTTGGTTAAGTTGTTTTTGGTTTGAATTTATTGGACAACTGATTCATGCCACCCCTCCCCCCACCCCCCCTCAGTTGTCTCCGAGACCTAACAAACTGACTATAAGTTCTATGCTTGAAAGACTTGGATATCTCAAAATGAGAGAATGAGAGCTCTATTTATAGGGAAAATAGGGCAATGCAGGGTCAAGATTGGATAATCTCATCAAGGACTAGGATTGAAAGTTAATCAATCCATGTTTACAATTCTCACCAATGAAATGGTGACAATTTTCAACAAGAGGTTTCTTGAGAGGAGATGCAAGAAGCATTAAATTCTTGAGAATACATGAAGGTTGCTTTAGGAGGTGAGGGTTAAGGTTAGGTTAGGGTTATCCATTGGATAAAGCTTTTACCCAAAGGATAAACTCTTGTGCAAGGGTTAAAGGGATAACCAAGGTTAAAGCCATGAATTCTTGATGAGACCCTTGGGTTAGATGAGGGCTGAGTTAGAGAGAAAGTCTCTAATCATGCACGAAGGTTGAGTTAACCATTAATGGTTATGTAAGAGCCTTAAATGATTTGGAAGACTTTGAGGGTTAACTTGTTGAGGACATTAAGCCTTTAATGGTTTTCAAAGACTTTGGAGGCTTTGAGAAGTGACTTCTCTTTGCTTAGGAATGTGACAATATTTAGGAGATGGATTAGGCTAAATTAGAATTGATTAGAAGAATTTAGAAGTGGGTTTAGGAGGCAAGTGGGAGATGTAGGAAAATGCAAGTGGATGGAGGAGGATTTTTAAAAAAAAAAATTACTTTATTTCAATCAAATAGATGCAACTTGCATAAATGCAAGTGGGAGATTTAAATAAATAAATTAGATTTATTTATTTGCAAGGATCAATTTAATTAAATGTAAATTTAATTAAAAGGGGAGAAAGGGGATTTAATTAAATAAAGTGGTTTATTTAATCAAAGGCTAGAAAAGGCTTAGGTGAACTAAAATAAATAAATAAAGTAATTCATTTAATCAAATAGATGAATGTGAAGGAATTAATTAAATAGAATTTAATTAATAGGAGGGATGGGGTTAAAATAAATATTAAATATTAATTTAGGAAAGTGGTCAAATTTATACGTCTACAGATATATTTTCTTTTAATTGTGAAGATTTGAAAGGGTTTGATCCTAGTCTAGCCCAACATACCATAGAGATAGATCAAAATGTAAGGCTTGGTAGATAAAAGAAAAGACCTATAAATCCCAAGGTTGAACCCTTAATGAGAAAGGAGTTGTCCAAGCTCATAGAATCTAATATAATTTTTTGAATAAAACATTCTTCTTGGGTAGCTTATTGTGTTCTAGTTAGGAAAAATAATGGAGAAATCAGGTTATGTGTACACTTTAGGGATTTCAATAGGGCCTCCATTAAAGATCATTATCCCCTTCCCTCCATGGAAAAAATATTGGATAAACTAAGTGGTTCAGAGAGATTTTCATTCTTGAATGGATATTCAAGATATAATGAGATCCTAGTCTAAAAATAAGACCAATCCAAGACTACATTTACTACAGTTGGGGCACCTATGCCTATTGTAAGATGCCTTTTGGACTAACCAATGCAAGTGCCACTTTTCAAATAGATATGGATATGGCCTTTAGGGGAGTATTAGTATAATTTATGTTGGTATACCAAGATGATATAACTGTGTACTCCAGGCACACAACTGACCACTTTAGCCACCTTGAGTAGGCATTCAAGAGATACAAAGAATATGGTGTGTATTTAAATCCTAATACGTGTGTATTTGCTACTGATCAGGACAATTTGTTAGGACACATCATATCAAAGGAAGGTTTTGCCATAGATCCAGAAAGGGTTGAGGCTATTTTGTCTCTCCCAATCCCAAGTCACAAAAGGGGTTTGCAAAGTTTCCTTGATAGGATCAACTTTATAAGGAGATTTATTCCAAACCTAGTCGCTATATGGTTAAATATCTGATGACCATGTTAAAAAGGATATAGTTTTTAGATGGACTAGGGAGGGAAAATATGGTTTCGAATGGTTCAAATTAGCAATTTCTTAGGGGGCCAACCCTAGTAAATCCCATTTATTGCAAAGACTTCATCCTCTATACATTGGAAGGAGAAGCAAGTATCTCAGCTATTTTAACATAGCTAAATGAAGATGAATTAGAGTGGCCCATTGCCTTTTTTAGTGAAGGTCTAAAAGATTATGCGATTAAATACAACTATGTGGAGAAGTAGGTCATCACTTTGGTTAGGGCACTGAAGAAGTTCAAACACATGTTATCCAACAATCAGATTCAACTCCTAGTCCCACATGCAAGTGTGAAGAATTTTATCATAAGCAAGGATATTAGTGAGAAGAGATCTAGATGGATCACCAAGGTTATGGAATATGACCTCAACATCAAAATAACCAAGCTTCTAAGAGGCAAGGGCCTATATGAGTAGTTTATTTCATCTTTTGAAAAAGACCTAGAGGCCAGCCTTGCATTACAAGAAGAGGAATGACTGGCCAACAATGAATATGGACAAACTAGTTGGATTGAAGATATGAACATCTTCTTAAGGGATGGTAATTACCCTCCTAATTTTGATAGAACTAAGAGAAGACACTTTAGGCTTTATCCTATCCCTTATGTATTAGTGGATGACATTCAATTCAAAAAGGACCTTAATGGAGTCTTATTGAGATGCATCAAACAAGATCAGGTTAGTAGACTATTAGAAGAGTTTCATGATGGTCCCTTAGGTGGCCATTCCTTTGCAAAGACTACTTCCATGAAAATAATCAAGGTGGGCTATTATTGGCCTTACCTATTCAGGTATTCACACAAGTCGATGAGGACATGTAAGGAGATTGATGTGTTCGTAGGTAAACATAGGTTGGTTGCCTTTCCTCTTCAACCTATATAGATTGATCAACTCTTCACTCAATAGGGCCTAGATTTTATTGGCCCAATTAACCCTCTATCAAGCGTTGGCCATAACTATATTTTGGCCACCATAGATTACTTCACAAGGTGGATGGAGGTAGTTGCCTTGAAAGATGCTATTGAACGTTCAATGGTTAAATTCATGGAGGGAATTGTAACTATAATTGGTGCCCATTGCACCATCATATCTGACAATGCCAAGGCTTTTGTCAAAGCTCAAATCAGTTTATGGGAAGTTAGACATGATCAAACTACTACCGCTAGGGGAATGGTCTAGTTGAGTCCTTCAATAAGAACCTTATCAAAATCATCCAAAGGACTCTATATGACAACCAGAGGTCTTGGGATTTGAAGTTGGGGACAACTTTATGGGTTGACAAGATTACACCTAAGAGAGCATTTGGTAATTCTCCTTTTATGTTAGTGTATGGAAGAGAAGCAAGACTTCCTTTATCTCTTCAGTTTCCCTCTTGACTTGGCACACCAGTAAAAGCTAGGAAAAATGATGTCATGACAGTCAGATTTGCAGAGTTGATGGAGCTAGAAGAAATCAAGAGTAGGGCCATGTAGACCCTCAATAGTCATCAGGGATAGGTCAAAGGAATTTTAACAAAAAATCCACTGATAGGACCTTCAAGGTTGGTGATATTGTCCTCAAGTGGGATTTTGACTAAGCCAAGCTAGGTAGGCACTCCAAATTTCATGACATTTGGATTGGCCCATATGTCATCACTAGCTACAATGAGGTCAATTCATTCCATCTATCTAGACTTGGCGGTGACACCCTCCCCATTGAAGTCAATGGCATCCACCCTAAGGCTCATTTTTGAGGTGATTTTTGGCCCATATAAATATTAGTTAGCTTTCAGCTTTCAAAAAATTCCACGAGCATAATATATTCTCCCCTGCAATAGCAGAGTTCTGATTTTTTGTAGGTTGTGGAGGTAGAGGTTTTTCATTTCATTGTAGTCTTGAATCTATGTCCAATGGTTTCTCCCAAGCTATTGATCATATGCCAAGTAGGTTTGTCATCTCCTCTGAATCACTAGAAATGTTAACCATTTTTGTGTCACCCTTAGCCATGCATATAAACGGTCTCAAATAACCTACTTGCTAAAACCCTGTTACTTCCCCAAGGGCCTAAAACCTAAACCCCTTAAGGCTTCTTTCCTTAGATTTTTTGGCCTTATTCTTTTTCTGCATTGACTGGTTGGGGTAGTCATTTCACCTAAGGCCCACTAGCTAGAGGAGGGCTTATTCATTCTTCTATCGACCCCTTTTACCCGCTACTGGCAGACAAAGTGCTTATAATAATATAACTACCTTATCATAGTATCGCAGTGGTTGGAGCTAGAGATGTTAGACACAATGCACCACTGAGAGGGGGAGGGGGTGAATAAGTGGTTCTCGAATCTTTTCCCTTTATCAATCCTATGTGAGCATACTGGTTGATATATTTAACTCAATGCAGAATTACCGGTTAGTGAGGACATCACATAACACTAGAATATATCAGGAAAACCCAAGATGGGAAAAACCTCGATGAGAAATGCTGCTAGAGTCTACATCTCCAATCTAGCCTCACAATGAAAACACAGTTACAAAGTTGAGGGCACCAACCCAAGGAGCACCAACCCCTGAATTTAGGGCACCAACCTAAGGAGCACAAACCTTTGAGTTTATGGGCTACAACCCAAAGGAGCTACAACCCCTGCACTGAGCTACAACTCAGTGAACACAAAGATAACTTCAATTACAAAAGTATTTTTCTTGTTACAAGTGAATCTTGCAACCTTGTCATACATCTTACTTTGTCAATGAGATACTTTCTCTGCTACACTGATTCACTCTTCTGCTACTCTTTACCTACTGCTTCTCTGCTGGTAAGCCCTACCAGTTCATCTCTCTTCTATTCTACTCTCACTAAATCTCCTCCCCACTACTCTTCTCTTCACCAGTTCTACTCTCTGCCGGTTCTCTATCTACCTTCTCTATAGCCTCCTTCACTTTTGTTCTACCGGTATGAACACTACTGGTTCTTCTCTCCAATAGGTTGAATGCTTCAACTAGGTTCTCTCTCATGCCCACTCTCTTCACAAATGCTCATTGAGAACTTGGTTTATTTCCCCTTACTTGTAGAAGTCTTCCACTTCACAATAGCACAATAATCTTCTCTTCAGTAGCAACAAACAATCTCTTTAGCCTTCATACTTATAGCCCAAACTTCCCACCAAAAACCAATTCAAAATTTGGGCGGTTAGGGTTTCCTCACCATCCTTGAGGCAAACTAAATCCAATCAAAACTTTCTCTATCTAATCTCCCTAACATCCATCTGTTCATCTCCGCCATTGATGCGCCTTCTAATACATGTTTTCTAGATATAGGAAACATGATCCTCTACCTCGACCTGTATCTGTCTAAGCACCATTAATGCCTCTATTGTTTCCTTCTTGAGGTTGTCTTACAATCTGATCTTCTTCCTTTGATTCAGGCACCAACAACTCCCTGATTCTTCTCTGTGGTTCATTCTTCCTCGAGCCACACGCTCCTGACCCGATCCACAAATCATGGGATCCACATTCAGTCCACACCTATCAAGATACCTAACTCCACACAACACTTCACTAACCTTTGTGAGCTTGCCACCTTGACTCCTTGTGGCATCCACATCATCCAACTGTTAACTTGACTTTTTCAGTCGGTCCAGACAGGATCACCGACTGAAACACTATACCAGTTCCTTTTCTCTATCGGTTTGCTAATCCTTCTGATCTCAACCATTCTACCGGTTACCTCCTTATGTCTGCACTCTACTGAACTACCTGTGGAACTTCCAAAATGGTCTCCAAACATGTATATCTAAAGTATGCTCATTCCCACAAGTGGGAAGTCTTCTGCATCTACACCTTGCTTATATAACCGATGGACTTACATACCAGTTACCACTCTTGATGACACTATGTCATCAAACTTCACAAGACTCCATCCTCAATTAGGTCTTTCTACTTCTGACTACATCTGCTTAGCCTTTCCTTTCTCCCTATTCAATTATGTTCATTCCTCGATCGGTTTGTTAAGGTGACAAACACTTCACACTTTCATTGTACTGGCATCTCATCATGCCTTCTCAGTCAGTCCAGTGTATAACCCTGATCTCATGTACTTAAGGCATTCCCTCAATTCATAATAGCAGATAAGCTCCACTTACTTGGTGGAGTAACACCTTGTCTTCTACATCCTGCAATGCTCTTCATGTGACTTCCCTGTTTGTGCAACATCTCTTCAAATAGGCACATGTGATCTGATGAGAGAACCTTCACTATCAATCATTGTTTCTCATGATGACTGCATCTTCATCCAATGGGAGTCCTATTTTTCTGCAACATCACATCATACCAATGACCTATTCAATCTTCTCTTTCGATGTTGATGTGATTCAAGTAACATTTTGTCTCTTCATCACAAACACCATCCAAGCATCCTACCCTTCCTACTTGCCCATCCTTGGTAACCACAGACTATCAACACAACACTTATCTGTTGACATCCTTTCCTTGCTTTACTGGTGTTCTGCAGCACACGGTGATATCCAAGATATCACATCCTGTACTCCTTCATAATAGTGTTGCACATATATCTCTACTAGTGGTAGTAATCCCATACCAATTCACATCAATGACAACACAATGCCAACAAGAGATTGACCCACAACTATGATGTTGTGATAACTGCTAGTTATTCATCGCAATATCATTACATTCAAAAGCGATTGCTAGGTTCTCTTTGCAATATGACAGTGACCATTGTTGTTGACTATTGGATGTTATCACACTACCGCAACCATCTAAAGTAGTCATGAGGTGACCTTTGCAGTGTTGGAATAGCTGAACAGTGGAAAGATTAGCTATGTTATCTTGGGGTCACAACAGTTGTGACTAACCACCACTTGACCCCTGCGATATGGTGATTGGATGTTGGTGGTGTGAAGGTTTGTTACTACTCTACTGTGATAGTTTGGGGATAATATTTTCTTCCCCCTACAAGATTATGGTAACCTTGGTGATGATCGAGGTAAAGCCACATCACTGTATCACAACGGTTAAAGAGAAGGGTTTATCCTTGACTATAATACTATGGTAAAGCTTGTTGAGCTAGTGGGGCCAGCTTGTTTATTATGGTGCAATCTCGGATGACTAGTTGTGCATGAGGATGATGGGGTGGTCCTAATTTAAACCTATAGTGAGCATTGAAATTCAAATTAGTTCTCGAGGATGGTTACCAACTTAATAGGTTGAAAATTAGTTTTTGACTTCGTCGGTGACCCAAATCGGATGTGATTTCAACCACTTCAGGAGGCTAATGGATGATTGTCATTACTTTACATCGCCACTACAGACATTTCTCTCAACCGCTCATGCACATTTATTACCTACAAAATACTTTTGGGCTTCACAAAGACATCATATTCCATCCTAGTGCAGGGATTCACTGCAAATTTGAGGATTGTTTTTTTTCCCCAATTCTATGCACAATATATTTAGGCATGCAACATTAGATCAATTTTTTAGATATGATCCTCATTCCTCTATGACCTAACCCTAGTAGGCTTAGGGTTTCAAATGGAATGTTCCATCTGATCTATGCTTGATCTATAAAAGTTGTAACATATTATAGGGGTTCTTTTCCCTTTTCTCTTAAAGAATTCTATGATTTTTGCAACTGTAATTTCCTTTCCCTTATGTTAAAAAACTATCTATTTTACCTTATCTCTATTCTTGAATACATTGTGTGTTATTCACCATTTCTTTTGTAATCTTTCTCCTTTTCTCTCTTGATTTAAATTTGTGTTAAATTTTGCTTGTATGTGTTATCTGTGGATATCTCTCAGTCCCTCTCAACATCTAGCTAGGTTCTAACCTTTTAGTTTTCTTTGGAGATAGTTGTTAGATTGAGGTTTGTGTATACTTTAGGGTGGTTTATTGATGTCTTGTGCATTCACAAGTGAGGGAAACAAACACATTTTAATCTACGTGCATCACCTCTCATTTTCATTTTAGAATTCCTTATTCCCTTTTCCACTATCAATTATTAGATTAGGCTTTACAAGTGTTGTGTTGGTCTAACACTGCACCCTGGTGGGAAAGGAAGCCAACATTCTTCAAATATTTGACCTCACACGTTCAAGGTCCCACACTCGGAGTTTTTTTTCATGTTTCACGAGGTTGTTGAGCATTAGTGCTCAACAAGGGTGCAAACTTTTTTGATAGCAATACCACTTGAATATTATAGTATGGTATGTGTAATAGTATCTAGGTCATTTAAGGCATGTAAGAGCATCTTTGACACTACAATATCTATATGAGAAACCATGACATGTGGTAGCATGCAAAAGAGGCATACAAAGTGAACTTGCAAGGGTATGTAAGTAGGATTTTGAATAGTTTATGATGAATAAGAATGGTTTACAAAAGCATCTTGTAACAATTTTAAATAGTTCAAAATAGAGGGAAAATGTTTATGGGTGGAAAGAATGATTCCAAGAGTTATGTGCTCTTCCTAGTATGTTGACTCATAATGAGAGGAAATTGGAATTGGGAAGACCAATTTGAGCACACAAAATAGGCTTCTTTTTTTATCATTGTTTTATTTTTGGCTGTAGAGAAGAAAACATGACTTTTATTTATCTTTTTTAAAGTGATCTCTTTATGGTTGAGGTAAAGGAAGAGAATTCATTAATTTCCATCAACTTTTGGGAAGAAATATAGATAAATATACAAGGAAATAATCCTTGAATTTTTAACACGTGTACTATTTTAAATATACCTTTTTTTCTTAATTTCAATCTCTAGTTTGAACATTATAAATTACCTAAGATACATGTAGGATAATCATTTCATAATATTACGATAGAAATTTCAAATATTTTGAGCCATTTGGAAGGATAGATAATGTGAAGATTATTTCTCTCTGCACAAGACTTAAATAGTTATGTCTCATAATTTTATACCATTTATCATATGTATTTGACTATATTCCTCATATCAACTTTTCATCAAGAACTCTGTTCTAGACTTCTAGGCTATTATGACCTATTCCAAATATGGTTTAGGTCTAAATTTCTTTCCATGATAGAGATATTTTTTAGTTATGTAGGTTGTCTAATTAGACGAATAGTCTTAGTTGATTCTCAATTTCCATCATAGTCTCCCTTTAGAAGTTTTTAAAATTGACATCATGTATATTTGTATAACATCTAAAAATCATTTCTACATGGTTGCTTTGCCTACAATTGTAAGCTAGTTACTCCTCCATTGGTAAATCCCATTTCTTATTGAGGAAATAACATTATTCTAAAGGGTGGAACTATTTATACTAGAGAAGAGATGGATGGCTAAGTATTTGTATGGAAGACAATTTTAAGAATAACCCCAAATTTTTGAATTTCTAATTTTGATACTATGCATAATACTGAGAAAAAATATGTTTTCTTTTGAGTTATTTATATATTTCCTTAAGGTAAGATCATAAGAAGAAATATAATCTTCCCTTTCCTTGGATTCATCAAATCTTTCTTGGCCAAATAGAAGCATATAAGCTATAAAATATTATAAGTGTTGTAATTCACAAAAGAACTTATCCTTTTTGCACTAGCATTTCAAGTTTAATTTAAGGACAACATTAGATCAACATAAATATTTATCAATAATTAGGGAAAGAGAAGGATAAATTGGATCACATTTTCTAATTCCATGTGCGAAAGAAAAGAATCTAGAACAGGTACCATTCAATAAAATTGAGAATATTATACACCTGAGTACATTATCCTTATCCAACAACCATTGATTGTTTTTGGTCATTCATTATTTTTTTCTTAATCTTTCTATCTCATTCTAATGATAAATCAAGGCCCTCTTGACCTCGGTATATCTTGGTATTTTAGGAAAAAATGAAAATATGGAATGGTCATTATTTTCCTATGTCATATTTGTGAATGTTCTCATAACATTTCCGTGATTAATGTGTTCTTTATGTGTCTTGAAATGTATTCTAGCATAATATTTTTTCTTTTGCATATAAGGGCATTCATAACTTTTTTACTCTAGGACTATCATGCTTTAAGACCAACTTTCTCAAATATTTAGATAATTTTCTTTTCCATCTAGTATAAATAAGGACAGCTCTTTCATTTGTAGATTAATTTCCTATGCAATGGATAAAAATTTATCTTGGTTCCTAATACCTTATTCCATAATATATATTTTCTATATTAAAATAAGGACTTTTCTCTACATATTTATCAACATAATTATAGAGCACAATATTAATCGTTTATATATCTGTCAGTGTCATACCTATCTATTTCATAATGACCAATTGTATATACACATATCTATCATATTTATGAATCATATTAATCCTTTATATATAGATCACATTTGAAATAGATATAAGAGTCATAATGCATGGAACATCATCCATAGAATCAAAATATTAGTTCAAAATATTTTATATCACAATACCACATCATTCTCATAAACATGATTCATAGCATAACAACATCAATAAAATATGCATCACTATTAAATTTTTTTTTCAAACATACATGTACATATATAAACATCATAACAATCATATAAGAAAAACATGATATAGAATGCATATATATATATTCATTATCATAGAATAATCATGATCTTGAAAAATAAACATGCATATTGTCATTAAAAGTATGATCTCTTCTTGTTTACATAATAAAAATGTGTTAGGGTACATCACAAATGTATGTAGAACCGGTAATGAGACATAGAAATATATATGCAAGCCCATAGACAATATGATGCAATATCTATAAAATATAAACAAAATACTAAGAGGATTGCATACCCTCTAAATCGATGGCTGACCGTTGTCTTGCACCTATTGATTGTCTCAAGTGGCCTTGTATATTTTTATGATCTTGTTTGTGATGTTCATGGTGGCCATGGCAAGATGACACCCTCACTATTTGACTTCTATGATTGTGACCTACTTGATTTACTTAGAGTATAGCTAGGGGATTATCTCTATTTAGGCACTACCCCTTATATAGCAGTTTATAGTGCACATTCTCTTGAGGTTCCCTAGCAATCTATAGCATAGCTAGACCCATAAGACCCTCTACTATTTATCTTTGATTAAGAGTCAAAGCCTCTGCTCACTTTTGTCACACCGCCACCACATCTGTCTCCACTTGGAGGGCATATTTCTACATTGTCCTTTGTATCAACTCCACCTATAACCTACTAATCTATGCTTGTAGGCTATCTCTTTGGGCTCATGTTTTATCTGTATGCTTTCTTCCACCATCCCTCTTCGCACAAGCCTTATCAAATTTTGATATTGTTGTATTGAGATGCACCTATAACTCTTCCAATGCATCTCACCCACCACCACTTCCTCTTACTTCACAATATTTGGATGATGTCTTTCCTTAGAATGAACACAATATCGTTCCACTCTCTCCACATCCATCACCATAGATCCTCATTATCCTATCATCCCCCATCTTCCCCCAGTCTTCTACAACTACGTCAACCTTGTGTCATCCTATCTATCCTCAATCTTGGCTTCGTCTCATCTGTCTCACCCTACACCTACACCTACATGCCTTGTAGGTCTTAACCAAAATGACACCTTACGTAATTTGTAATATTCTACTATACAGATTGTAGTAACCACATACCATCTATTACTTTCAAATTGCTAAATATGTAGATAATAGCTTATATAGCCCAACCCACAAGAAAATAAAAAATTGTTTTGAAAGGAATATAACATAAAATCTGTTGTAGAGGTCATTGAAACGAGAAAGTGAACAGAGCTTGGAAGATTGTGCTACACCTGGTGGAAAATAAAAGAGCATTCAAAATGATGAAAGCTAAACTGTGATCAAACAATATTAACACAAATAATAATCATAATATTAAGTTGTTCGGGATATGAATCACTGAAATGATTTTATTACATTCATAACAATATGACTTTTATAAAATGTTTTGATAACATAACTATCCAAACCATATGAGAAGAACACGAAGGAAAGGTAACATAAACCATCCCATACTATAACCACCCAAACCATATGAGAACTGACAAAACAAAGCCACTAGGACAACACTATTAGATATAGAACAAACAGTACCATCCCATAATATCCCAAACAATTCTACCACACACGGTTATGTTAAGTTAAGTTTTAAGCGTCGTTTCCCATTTGTTTTTTGCAGCGGATGAGTTACCTGCAAAACAGTCAATTGAGAATTAGCGTTCTTGAATTCTTTTGTTAAATGAAGTTTAAACTAAAGATGGCAGGTAGGCAAGCTGTCCTTGAATAGCCACTACTTGGCTTTTATTTACCTTTCATTTTTATGCCTTTTTGCCCTTTGTCATCTTTGTCATTTGCAGCGGATGAGCCACCTGCAAAACAGTCATTTGAGAATTAGCGCTCTTAAAATCTTTTGTTAAAGGAAGTTTGAGCTAAAAATGGCATGCAGGCAAGCTGCCCTTGAATAGCCACTACTTGGCTTTTATTTACCTATTTGTGTATTTGGAGGTGCCTCAATAAGTAGAACGTGGCTTAGGTTGTTCTTTATCTCTCTCGCAAGTTTATCGCTAGCTTCTACGAATCCGTCTGAAAGACATATGATTGGGATGTCAGTCTCCGCAATGATTTCTTTAACCTTCTCAAGATTCTCTCTCACTTCCTGCACAGAAGTGAAATGCCAACCAACTCATATTTCTCTCACTTTCATCTCATGCTCAACTATTTGGAAACTCGGGGCTCCACCAACAAGTAGCACATACATTGTATGGCGTAAGTTCTCGCGCGCACCTCCGTTACCACCGCCACCGTCCGAAAGATATATTATTTCATTATCAACAAGGGCTATCTCTACGTTAATCAATTCTAAATTCTCGTTCATATCATTCACAGTCACCAATCTCCAACTGAATGGTATCCGTTTCTCGCATCCATGCTTCTTGAAAACCAAACCATTCCCGTTGCCTACCATAGAGCCTGCTATACTTGTTTGTCTTTCACACAGCACACAACTATATCTCCAACTGCGAGCATGCCTTCGCTATTGATATAGGCTGTGGACAAATTTGTACACCACACCTCGATCAATTTGATGTGACAACCTTTTAAAATGAAATAAAATTTTTTCTTTTAAAAATTTACGATGTCAACTTTTAACAAAATAAAGTTAAGATGTTATTGGGAGAAAGGAGATCCACGAGGTTAGCCAAATTCTCAAGAGTTACTAGTTAAGTTAATTTCTCTTCTTTTACTGGATGTTTCTCGACAATTTTTTTTTTATCTATATTTTCTATAATTGTAATTATTATATCTATTTGTTAATCGGCTTTGTTGGATTTTTTTCAAGCCTTTCTAGTTTCTTTTTGAACTATTATGATCTAATTTGTAAGGGTTGGAAACCCTTTCACAAACCTCATTTTTTATAAAAATTAAATATAAATATATTTTATTAATGTTTTACATTGACTAGAAATAAGGAAACTTTACTAATTAAACCATCATACATTTTAATATTTCTGTAATAGGTAGCTTGCACTGCTAAATTTTGTAGGCTACTAATTGAGCATCATTATTTGCAATTAATATCCAAAATTGTTCACTCAAATTGACCATCTTCCATGATTAAATCTACATATGCATTTAACATAAAGGTTGGGGGAGAGAGAATTCTACAAAATAAAAGAAAATAAATTTTATTTAAAAGATAATCTAGAAAAATAAAGATTATACAACCAATCCAATTATTAAGAAAATATCATGCTTTTGGATTACATAATTGTAAAGCTAACTCAAGATGAACTAGGGAGTATAAAAAACAAAAAAGCTATTTGTAGTTATTTTCAAGCCAAAAAGATCTTTATTGCTTTCCAAGGAGACCAATTCAAAGCATATATTGAATCCCTTTTTTGAACAAGTACTAACTCTACTTAGAGAAACTAATTGCAAGTAGAAATTGTTGACACTAAATATGTCTTTTCTACCAAATGGATTAAAAATTAAAACTATATCCATGTTGTAGTGATTTTTCTTTCCACATTAAAAAGCATTCTTGTACCATCATAAATTGCATCCCTATGCAATTTATTGCTCAACTAGACTTTATTTTAGCATCCATTGTTGCAAGGTGTGTGCCCTTGGTCTCCTTGTGGTGTGTAGTGTAATGCTCAGGTTTACGAACTAGCTTAACCACTTTCCGTGGATTGATTAAGTCTCACAGTTGTATTAGGCATTAACAGGTCAATCTTTTGGTGCAACGGGAACCATGTTTCCAACAAATGGTATAAGAGCCTGGGTCACAAGTTCAAACCCCTGGCTCGCACTGGTGGAGATTGTTGCAAGGTGTGAGTCCTTGGTCTCCTTGTGATGTGCAATGCAACGCTCAGGTTTGTGACATGGCTTAACCATGTCCTATGGATTTATTAAGTCTCGCGGTTGTATTAGGCATTAACAGGTCGATCTTTTGGTTCAACGACAACTATGTTTCCGACATGTATGACCTCCCACATCTAGTCTTGTTCATCCTAGCTCAATTCTACATCTCATTCTAAATTCTCCTTTCCGTTTTAGACCCGAGGTCCCAATTTGGGTCCACATTAGAGGGAGAAAGGCGCTTAGGGTGACCTAATCCCAGGAGTGAGCTAATTAGGGTACCACTCTCCCTAGTGTTTGGGCCCAAATTCAAAGCACATAATGGTCAACTAGGTTAAGCAATAAATCCTTGTCCATGCTCGCCTGCTCCAAATTTTGCATCCCAAAATGCTTGGGAGAGGTATATAAGCAAGGTATCCTCCATCATTTTAGGTAGAACACAAATGGACAAGAGAATAGAACAAGGAAGATTCAATTCAAGCATTCAAGGAATTTCATCCCACCATATTCTTCATTCTGACAGCTGTAAACAACCCCCATTCAAGTATCTCTTCTATGGTGTCCTTTTAGATCTCTTGTGGAGTCGTGATATTGCATCAAAATTTGTGATCATATTCAAAAAAGTATTTGCATCATAAAGGTGTAAGACACTATCATTCTCTGATCTACCTTCTACTACATAACAACACAATTTACTTTCAAGTAAATTTCAATTCAATTTCAAGGTTGATTCCAAAATTGGGGTTTGACTTAGGCAAACCCCTTTACACCTAAATTTTACCTCTTTTCTATGTGCAGAAACATGATAAAACCATGAAAACAAGTGCAGAGCAAGCAGGTGGAGATATACAATCTAAAAATTTTCAAAACTGAAACTACAAGGAGTAGGCTTAGCATGACACCTCAGTCTTGAGAGAAGATTGAGTTGGGTACCTTTCTCTCTCTATTTTTGCTTGAAATTTTTTTTTCAACTTGGTTACAATCTGCTCTACTGAATCTTCTTCTAGAATCGATCTTTTTGTTCACTATCTTCCTATACACATAAAAGGTCTTATCTCTTTGCAAGCTTTTCCAATGCCTCTCTTTCTTTCTTTTTCTTCTACTTTACCATGACTATGTGTCTACCTTGATTCTTCTGCTAAAGTGGGGCTAAATTTAGCATTGCAACTAGGCCTCAAGAACCCTAGTGATGTCACATGTAGGATCATAGTAGGGGGTTCGCTTCAACCCCAAAGAGTAGTTCGCTCGAACAACCATAGTACGAATGAACACCCTCAGAATATTTTTCCCCCATCCATGGTTTTCCTTTGCAGGTGAAAGTGGGAACCATTATTGTGAGATGACCCCCCTATTTTAGCATCTATGGCCTCTTGTGGGTGTCATTCATCCCAAATCAATTATACATCTTATTTTGGCTTCTCTTTCCCATTTTGTACCTTAGGTCCCAATTTGGGACCACATTAGAGGGAGCATGGTGCCTAGGCTACCTCGCTCCTAGGAGCGGGCCAACCAGGGTGCCTTGCTCCCCAATGTTTGGGCCCTAATTCAAATGACACAATAGTCAACGTGGTTAAACAACAAATATTTCCCCATGTGGGCCTGTTCCATGTTATGCAATGCAAAATGTTTGGTTGAAGTATATAATCAAGGTATCCTCCCTCATTTTAGGTAGAACATAAATGAACAGGATAATATAACAAGTAAGCCATCAAATTCAAGCATTCTAGACATTTCATCCCGCCATATTCTTCGTTGTGGCAACCTTCAACAACCTCCATGCAAGTATGTTTTCTATGATGTCCTTTTAGGTTTTTTGTAGAGTCATGATATTGTATCAACATTTGTGATCATCTTCAAAGAAATATTTACATCATAAAGATATATAAGTGAATTTCATTCATACATCTAGCCTATGCAACATATCAACACACTTTCCTTTCAAGTACATTTTAATTCAATTTCAAGATTTATTCCGAGGTTTATCTTATAAAAAGAAAGAATCATATTGTGATCGGCATCTGACTTTAAAGTTGGGACTGGGCTAGCTAAAGCAATTTTGATGTTGATGTATGTGACTGAGATTTTGACGTTGATGTATGTGACTGAGATTTTGACGTTGATGTATGTGACTAAATGTGTGTTTTTATTTTCTATAAGCCTCACCATGATTTCATATTAGATAGGTCGAAGTGGATAAGACAACACCACTATTGCATGAGGGTCCATCCATCGACACGTCTAGTTTTTTCATATTGCACATTGCTTTTTCTTTCCTTCTATTGTATTTTCTAAACCGTCCTTTGTAAAAATTGGCAAAGTGAATGGGGTAATAGTGATATTGTATTTTCTAAACCGTCCTCTGTAAAAATTGGCAAAGTGAATGGGGTAATAGTGATAGACTGCATCACCTGCCGTCAACTTGCCCTGGTGTGTAAAGATCTTATGACAGCAACAATCTGAGAATAAAGTGGGGCTTGAACCGATAATCAAGTTGTGTGTCAATTTAGGCACAAGACACCTGTGATATCCTTTTGAGCTGAGTGTTCAAGTTATGAAATACTATTTTCTCGCGAAACCTAAGCTATGTTTTATAAAGAGAAACCACGGTCCTCATGTCTATAGCCCTGTGTCTTATCTAGAATGCTTAGTCTATATTTCACAACTGGTAGTCTTGTAAGCTTCAATTCTGAGCATCCTACAAAAAGTTAGGCTCCATACATACACACTAGTTGAGTGGATGTTACAGGTCTACGGTCAAGGTCTTGGATGCTACATCTTCTTCCTTTCTTTCTATCAAAGTGGGGATGGGGTAGTTGCAATTTATTTTGATGTTGATGTATGTGACTAAAGGTAAAGGAAATTTGAAGGTACTTTATTATTCCTTTAAACCACATCAAAACAGATTGAAGGGGTGGGGCAAACCTCTATTGGACGACGGTCCATCCACCTACAAGTCTATTGCTTACGAATGGTAGCTGCCATTTCCGTCCATCTTATTGTCTTTGTTGGGAATAATTCACCTTACCAAACAATTTTGTTCTAAACTGCGCACTATAAAAAGTTGCAAAGTGAATTGGTTAACAGTGAAGTTGGAGTACGAAAATCAAATGAAATCGATAATCCATGGCGTATAGATTCTGAACAAAGTAAAATAGATAGACGTTCAAAGAAAGTGCACTTCATTTTCAATCTTAGCTGGCAACGACTAAGTATAGTACAACACCCTTTTTTCAATTTTGCTTGTCAAGGAGAAGAACGAACAATTTTATGTGGCCAGTTGATAAAAAGTTTGGAAGAGAAATTTGGGAAATTGTTGGAAAAAAGGCTGGAAAGTAAAATGACACTGCGATTGTACAGCCTAACCAATCTTCCCTGTACAATCCAATCCTTTAGAAATGCAAAGAAAGTATGCTTCATTTTTCAGTACAGCCTAACCACTCTTCCCTGTACAATCCAATCCTTTAGAAATGCAAAGAAAGTGCGCTTCATTTTCAATCTTAGCTGGCAATGACTAAGTATACATTGCCCTTTTTTCAATTTTGCCTATCAAGGAGAAGAACGGACAATATTACGTGGCCAGTTGATAAAAGGTTTGGAAGAGAAATTTGGAAAATTGTTGGAAAAAAGGCTAGAAAGTAAAATGACACTGCAATTGTACAGCCTAACCATTCTTCCCTGTACAATCCAATCCTTTAGAAATGCAACGGATGAACATTAAAGCAAATAAAAGGATCTAATTTAAGAGTGAGTATTATTCTTTGTATTAAATATGATACTTCCATTCAATATACACTAGCATAAAATGGAACATTTGATATATACCATCCATTTCTATATCTTAGTTAGGTCATCATAAAATCAAATATTTGATACTCTAAATTAGCCTCATTTCTTAATACATTCTTAAAGATTAAAGTAAATTAAATACTATTGGATAACTTGGTAATCTTATATTGCTTTGGGTTTGGAAGATACATCCACTATATAAAGAAATGATAATTCAATAAACAAAAATAAGCTATATAACTAAAAAATTAATGAATTTCATTAGCTAGAAAAATATAGGTCGGTGATAGATTTTTTTCCTACAACACACATGCATTATTCCTTATGTTATATACCATTCAATAAAAGGTATAGCTTTCAAACCGTTAAGAATTTGAAGATGATGTAAACTAGTGGTTTGTAACATGTTGTCTATAGATTTTAAATATATTTTTTTCCAAATTTTTTTGAATAAAATTGTATTGACTTTTTCATCTCCTTTGAAAAGTAATTTTTTATAACAAACAACATTTTTTAAGAGTGATGTGCATCTAGAAATGCATAGCTTTTTTTTTTCAGTAAATGATAAAAACTCAATTCTTTTGAATTTTGTTTTGTAACATCAATGTACCCAACGCATGCAATTGGTTTCATAGTGATATGTTGAATATTTTTTATTTTATTAAGATTTGAAGTCAGACTAATTATAATTTAGACATAGGTGTATGTTTCAACACATTACTTGTACTATATATATTGAAATTATTTTTATTTTATTTTGTTAGAAAGAAGACATCAATTCCTAGGGCATACAAATTTTTCAGAATTTTTTAAAATTAGTTTACTATTTTTTCAAATGCGTTGATCAAAGAAGTTCAAGTTCGGTAAAAAACCTATGTTTGGTTAAATCTAAAAATTAAGATCATAATAAACTCAATACGTAATAAAATTATAGTCATTGGAAATCTTGCTTCGAGGACTACCATCCTACATTTTGGGTTGTCAAGGTTATTCCATTTGAGCCTTCAACTAGAGGTTTCAAGGCCAAAATTTTGTAAAAAGTTAAAGAGTTTGGTTGAGAGAAGCATAGAAAGGGGTTTCAAATGAAACCCCTTAGGTTCATTTTGTAATGGTTAAAAATTGGTTAAAAAGGGGTTTTCTCAAAGGGGGGGTTTGAGTGAACCCCATAAAATATTAAAAAAAAAGGGGGTTCAAAGAAGATATTACTATGATACATAGTCAATATGATACTTCTATAGTGAGATGGAAAATGTTGATTTAGTTGGTCAAGGCTCTTCTAGCCTATTTTTTCAATGTAAAAGATTCCTTATGAGTTCAAATTACAAGGAAAATGTAGAAGCATATATGTGTAATGCAGGGAAATAGGGTTCACTATCTTGTATGGGAAAACTAGGAAGCTTAGGCCTATTTATGCTTTAATTATTTTGAGAGTGTGAATGATCCACTTGGCCCAAAATCTTCTTAAGCACAAGGTGAATTCAGTGATCCCTCAGGCGGGTACTTGAAAGGTGACTTTACAATTTAAGAAGGAGAACGCCCAATGAGTTGAAAAGATGACCTTTTGTGTGTACATGAAGACAATGAACTGGCAGACCAATTCTAGAAGAATCTGATAGAGAAAACTATAACCAACCTACACAACAAATCTCAGACAAAACTAGAGGGAGCAAAGAACCTAGCTTGACTTTCTCACAAGACTGAGTCGCTCATCTAACCCCACTCTCGATATTTTTAACTTTGATGAATTGTAGACTATATATTTTCATCTTCTTGCTTTGTAACTATTTCCATGGGTCCATCACCTATTCCTACATACAAAAAAGATGAAAAATGTTGGGTGGAAAGTAATTTTCCTAAGTCAAATCCCAATTATGGAATAAACCTTGAAATTGAATTGAAATGTACTTGAGAGGCAAGTGTGCTTATATGTAGCAGAGGCTAGATGTAGGAATGAAATTCACTTAATCATCATGTAAATACTTCTTTGAACATGATCACAAATGTTGATGTAATAGCATGACTCCACAAAAGACTTAAAAGGACATCATAGAAAACATACTTCCATGCAGTTTGTTGAACATTGCCACAATGAAGAATATGGTAGTGATGAAATATCTTTAATGCTTGAATTTGATTGCTTACTTGTTATATTATCCTATTCATTTGTGTTCTACCTAAAATGAGGGAGGATGCCTTGCTTATATACTTCAACCAAGTATTTTGTAGTGAAAAACTTGGAGCAAGCCCACATGGGGAAATATTTTGTGTTTAAACACATTGAGTGTTATGTGATTTGAATTTGGGCCCAAAAAATAAAGAGCAAGGCACCCTGATTGGCCCACTACTAGGAGTGAGTCACCCTAGGAACCTTGCTCCCTCTAATGTAGCCCCAAATTGGGACCTAAGGTGTAAAATGGAAAGAAGAAACTAAAATAACAGGTACAATTGATTTGGGATGAATGAGACCCGTAGGAGGCCATAGATACTAAAATAGGGGGGTCATCTCACAATAATGGTTCCCACTTCCACCCATGAATGAAAAATGAAAATGAGGGAAAAAAATTCTAGGGGTGTTTGAGCGAACTACCCTTTGGGGTTCAAGTGAACCCCCTACTTTGATCTTATGTGTGACATCAGTGGGATTCACGAGGCCTAGTTGCGATGCTAAGTTTAGCAACCACTTTAGCAGGAGTATGAGGCTACACGCATACTCATGGTAAAGTAGAAGAAAATGAAAGAGAGAGAAGCATTGGAAAAATCTACAAAGAGAAAATAATTTACTAAGTTCAAGAGAAAAACCCCCCCAAACGAAGGATCCTAACTCATCAAACTACATGCAAGGACACAAACAAAAAATAGATAAAAGGGGTCAGTACTAAAAACATAGGCTCCAAGTCAACTAGTTGGAGAGACATCAATAATTAAAATATCTCAAGCACTAATATCATCCTCAAAATTATATTTCAAGAGCACAAGTGATAACATGGAAAGAGTAAGAGCATACACTAAAGATGAGATGAGAATCCATGGTCCAATCAACTAGCAAAGTATTCTATGGGATCATAGAGGAGAGAGTTCGATGCAAAGAGAGAGTTGAATAGTCTACTAAGTTCAACTCATCCTAAGGATAACCAAAAAAAAGCATTGTCTCCAATGAAATCTACCAAAAATGCTGCAAAAGTTTAACCAAGGAAAGCATTGTCTCCAAGGAAACCTACAAAAAAAGATTCAAAAGGATAACCAAGGAAAACATTTTCTCCAAGGAAATCGGCAATAGAATACAAAAGGAGGCCACATATATGTCTTCCTAATTTAGATGGTATCTTAGAGCTATGGTGACATCTTTATTAAAAGAAAAATAAAAAATACACACCTTCAATCACCTAGGAGATATTGTTAAACAAGAATGTACATCCAAACCTAGCCAAAGAGGCAAAACTCTTATGAGCCAAGGAAGAGATAATTGTAAAAGAGATATCCTAACTATCACATCTATGAGACAAATGCATCATGAAAATTTAACTAAATGACAATATATGCAAAATACATGATAAAAATACACAACTATGTGCATTTTTTATGATTTTTCACTAATGCAAGTACATTACCCATGAAAAAACACATCTAAATATGAATATTGTATGAAAATATTAGATCTAAACTAAAAATCAGAAATTTGCAAGTGTAAGAAGATTTAGGTTCACCAAAATGTAATGTGGGTTCACTAACTTGTATGTGCAAACTAGGAAGCTTAGGCCTTTTTCTTCTTTAATTATTTGAGGGTGAGAATGATCCACTTGGTGCAAGATTTTATTAGGGACAAGGTGATTTTAGTGGTACCTAATGGGGTAAATTAAAATATGGCTCTACAATTTAGGAAGGAGGATGCCCAATAGGGTGAAAATATGAGCTCTTATGTGTATAGGAAGATAGTTAATAAAAAGACTGATTATGGAAGAAGATTCAGTAGAGAAGACTGTAACCAACTTGCAAAAAAATATCAAGCAAAAATAGAGAGAACAAGGTACCCAACTAGATCTACTCCCAGGACTAAGGCACCATGCTCAGCCTACTCGTGGTAGTTTTCGCTTTGACAAATTGTAGACTATAGATCTCTATCTCCTCGCTTTGTACTTGTTTTCATGGGTTTGTCACATGTTTTTGCATATAGGAAAGAGGTAAAATTTTAGGTAGAAAGGGGTTTGCCAAAGTCAAACCCCAGTTTTTTAATCAACCTTGAAATTGAATTGAAATGTACTTGAAAGGAAACTATGTTGATATGTAGTAGAGGGTAGATCTAAGAATGATAGTAACCTATACCTCGATGATGCAAATTCTTTTTTGAATATGATCACAAATTTTGATGCACTAGCATGACTCCACAAGAGACCTAGAGGGACATCTTAGAAGAGATACTTGAATGGGGGTTGTTTATGGTTGTCACAAAGAAGAATATGGTGGGAGGGAATTCCTTGAATGCTTGAATTGAATTGGTTCCTTGTTCTATTCTCTTATCCATTTATGTTCTACCTAAAATGATGGAGGATAAGTTGCTTATATACCTCTCCCAAGCATTTTGGGATGTAAAATTTGGAGTAGGCCCACATGAGCAAGGATTTATCACTTAGTCAAATTGATCATTATGTGGTTTGAATTTTGGCCCAAACACTAGGGAAAAAGGTGCCTTGATTTGCTCTCCTTGGAGTAGATCACCCTAGGAAACTTACTCCCTCCAATGTGGACCCAAATTGGGACTTGAGGTCAAAAATTGAAAGGAGAATTTAGAATGACATGTAGAATTGAGATAGGATGAATAAGACTAGATGTGGGAGGTCATACATGTTGGAAACACAGTTGTCATTATGCCAAAAAATTGACATGTTAATGTCTGATACAACTGCAAGACTTAATAAATCCATGGGAAGTTGTTAAGCCATGTTATAAACCCGAGCATTGCACTACACATGACAAGGAGACCAAGGGAGCACACCTTGCAACAATCACCCCATTGCAAGAAAGGGGTTTGAAATTATGACCTAGACTCTCATACCACTTGTTAGAAACACAGTTCCCATTGCACCAAAAGATTGACCTATTAATGCTTGATACAATTGCGACCTAATGAATCTAGGGGAAGTGGTTAAGCCATGTCGCAAACTTGAGTGTTGCGTTGCACACCACAAGGAGACCAAGGGCACACACCTTACAATAATTCATGCTAAAATACAATCTAGTTGAGAAAGAAATTTCATAGGGATGTCATTTACGACGTTACGAGAATTTTTTTTTAACTTGGAAAGAAAATGTTGGCAAATGCACACTCCAATGAGAAATTGTAGGTGGTTGAAGGTTTTGTCATTGATGGCAACCTTACAATCATATGATACCGGCAAGGCAAATTTACCGGTACTGGCAATGACAAACTCTACACTGGCACATAGTTCACTGGTAGTGAAAGGATGGATACCGGCACCCTGACCAATAGGAATTTTGTTGATAATATATTTTGTAATTAATTGTAAAATCATTGTAAGCTGACATGGCAAGTTGTAAAATGACTCATATATGTATGAGATCATTGTAGAACATTTTGTAAGTAGGAAGAATAAGGGATAGGTGAATTTATGTAGACCTAATATGCGAATTGTAGGTTAAGGGTTTATGTATGAAGGACACCTGAAACCGGTACTGGATCTAGCATAGTAGATGCTAATTTGAAGTAGTACAAGACATTGGATTTATATAATCCATTTTGTAAGTTAGTGTGACTTCCCTCGTAATTGAGCAGTGAGCTCTAGGCACTTGGCCTTCCTACATGTGTAGGCCCCTCTTGTAAACAATAATATTCCTTTATTGACTAGTAAGTGAATATTGTGGGTCACAAATACCACTGAAGTTTTTCCCACATCGAGTTTCCTCATTAAACTAATATGTTATGGTGTGATTTTCATGTGGTTGTTATTATTCTTGCTTGCTGCACTATTTTTGGTTTACCGATACACAGTATTGATATGCTTTACATGTTTTAAGTCAAGTAAATTCACAAACCGGTTAGATACTGATTCACCCCCCCCTCTCAGTATCTTTGGGTATCCTAACAATTGGTATCAGAGCCTTGTCCTTTATTTTCAGAAGCCTAACAACTTGAGGCAGATCTTGACATCGGTAGAGATGGAAAACTGGAAGAAACAATTGGAAACAACTCTTTCAGACTATGATGCAGAAACACTGAAAAATATCAAACTTGAAGATGATCTAAAGGCTGCTGAGGATATTATTCAAGCACTTCAAGAAAATCTTACCATTGCAAGAAACAAGAGAAGAGAAATTTGTGAAAAGATGCAGAATAATGAAGATGAACAGGAAACTCTTAATGATCTTGTAAACAAGTTGAGACAAGAAAACACTACAATGAAGAATGAGATGCAAGATATGACTATGAGATTTTGTAAAGAGAATGAAGATAGAAAGAAGAATGAAGATGATTTGGTTAGAAGACTGAATGATGCTACAAATGAAAACACAAGACTTAGTTATGAAAATGATATATTGAAGACAAATCTGATGCATACACACAATGACTCAAATGAACTCATGAGATAGAAAGGAATTTTGGAAAGAGAACTGGCTGCTGCAAATCAACACAAGGAGAAATTCAAGAAAAGCTCAGAAGAACTTGGTGACATGCTAAAGAATCAGAAACATAATGGTGACACTAATGGCCTTGGCTTTGAAGTTGGTGAAAGCTCCGGTATTGCAAACACACATGATCATAGTAAATCGGTAAGGCAACCAAATGCTTATAAATTTAATGGCAAATGATTTAATTGTAACAAGTATGGTCATAGATAAAACCAGTGTAGATCTGGAAACTATTAGAACACTAATGCACCCACCAGTCAATGTTCCAAATGCAACAAAATTGGTCATAATTCAGAAAATTGTAGAATGAATGTAAGATGTTATGTTTGTGGAAGATTTGGACACTTATCTAATCAATGTAGAATGCAAACCAACATAGGATATGGGAAAGATATTCAGAAGAACAATGTGACTTGTTATGCTTGTAACAAAATTGGACATATTGCAAAATTTTGTAGAAGTAAGGTACCACCGACAAATAATAATGGTCCTAGTTTGAAGGGTAAAGAAAAGGTTGAAGAGGTAAAGCAAGAATTCTCAAAGAAATGGATTAGGAAGTCAAATCAGAATGTTGATGGGAATAGTCCTCCATCAGTAGAACATAGTAACACTCCATCAACAAGAGACTTTTCATCTAACTGAAGAAAATTCCCTTGAGGGTTTAGCAACAAATTGAAAAATATGCTATTATTCCCTCAGTTGATGGTGAGAAGTTGAAATTACTTCTATATCGGCAGATGAGTTAAGTTGTGACTTAACCAGAAAGCATTAAATCTGGTGGTTGGCTAAAATAACATTATAAAGCAAGTATTTTGGCTCCATTTTTCATTCACCAAGCATTCAAATCGCCGAGAGCATGAAAAATCCAGAGCGAACGAATTCCAGGCAAAGAAGTGAAGCAATCCATCAAATCATTCATCCTTAAGGTAGATCAAGGTATTTATAACTATGGCATCCTCATCCACTCCTGGATTTATTACAAACCCTACTGTTGTTGAAGTTGTTAAGTGACCTAGACCTATCTTTCAGCTTGTTCCTGAAATTGCTAAGAAAGATGATAGCATAGGTGCATTCTCTCAAATCCCTAAAGGAGTAGTATATGCTAAAGACCCTAGAATGTATATACATTGCCATATTGATGAACTAGGTGATGAGGAAATCAAGAATATGTATAAGTCTGTAATTTGTGATGAATCTAGAAATCTCAAACCTAAACATAAGATAGTAGAAACTCTAGGTTTCACTAAAATTCTTAGTATCCCTGATTTCCCAAGGATATCATAAGTACATGGTGAATTTTTCTGGTTGGACTCAATCCATAAGATCACTAAAGAAATGGTAAGGGCAGTAATAGGGTTACCCTCCACTGGTAACAGACTAGACAAGACTAAGAAAGTCTCAAATGATCTAGTGATAAACCTAACCGGTGCAACATCTGATAAGAGATCACTAAGGGTAAATGATGTAAAGGATATAAATGTCAGATTTATTAGTATGATCTTAGGTTACAAGGCTACACATGCAAATAGGTTAAACTCAGTTTCCAGCCTATGTATTAAGAGTGCCTATGATATGGTAAATGATAATGCAAGGATAGACATATGTGAATGGCTTAAAGATGAGCTAATAAACAATCTAGGAAAGATTAAAAAGGATAAGAAGGCTACATTTAGATTTGGAAACTTACTTGTTTGTTTATTACTATATATAACCAAACAAGTGCCCGGTATTGGTCCTAAAGACTTTGGTTTTGATATACCAGTAGGAAAACAACTATTAGAATTGCTAAACAATATGGGAGAGAACAGGGAGAAAAACATAAATGAGCACTTTCAAGCACTAAAGCCTCGAATGAAAACAAGAGTAAGGTTATCACAAGCTATTATGGATAAGTACCAAAAGGAAATCTATTTTGTAATAAAGAAAGATAAAATTTGGATGGAGGCAATTGTCCCTAGAACCATCTAGGTTACTAAAATGGGGTATGAAACTGATGACAACATAATAGAAACTTATGAAAAATCCCTCCTAAAAGCTCCTAAGGAAACTAAAGAAAAGGTATTTGGTAATGCTGAAACTAGAGAAAGCCAAATTCAATCAAGGAAAAGAGTTAAGAGGGTTGAGGAAACTATTAGAAAAGGGACAAGGTAGGCAAAAGCTATTAAGGAAGATGTGCTAAAACAAACTGGCATAACTGAAAGTGAGTTGGAAGTACTTCAACTGGAAACTCACCTTTCACCGATTGGAACTTCTTTAGAAAGTGACATACTTGTTGTATTCAAGAGAGTTGAAAGGAAAAGGAAACCTTGACTGGCACCTTCTACACCAAAGAGGACAAGACAGAAGCAACATGCAGTGAGGCCCCTAGCAAATAAATTAACTCCAAAGAAAAAGAAGTTGACTCCTAAGAAGAAGACACAACAAACTATTGCCCCCATTGATCAACTTCTGAGTGAAATTACAGAGGATGGAAAGTTGAATGACATCAACAAATTATATGACACACTATCCATTGATGATAGAGAGAAAGTTGAGAACAGTGTAATCTTACACTTAGATATTTTCAAGAAATTTTTAATGCAACTTGTTGATGAAATACCAACAGATCTATATAATAGACTTGAGGCTAGAAGAGTGGCTATTGTTGAGCTTGATAAGAAAATAAATGTTGAAAAACTACTTGCAGTGCACCCTGTTAACTCACCTGAAGAGATAGATCAATTAATCTCTGAGGCTAACCGGTCAGTATTCTCAACTGCTCACCGGCATGTAGCACTGATGGTAGGAAGAGTGAATCAGGTAATAGAGGAAATAGCAGATGCATGGTATATATTCCTAGTTGAAAAGGAAAAACAGGAAGAGTATCTAAAACCTAAAACCTTCAAGGTATATCAAAAGGAAAGAGACAAAGGAAAAGGTAAGGTAGGTGGACCTCCCAGTATAAAGATAACAGACAACTTACCCCCATCGCCTCTAGATACCCCACTGGTAGACACTACTGATAATCAACCAGCAACTGAGAGTATGGACACACCACATGAGGATACCAGACTTGATTCTAAGGTGTTATATACAATGAACATTGACACTCAGGAAGTCAATATTATGGTGGATAAGGAATCGAATGAGAAATCAGATGTGGCAACAGACCCACCGACAGGAAATATTGCAGTGGAAAACATTGAAATTGGGAAACTAAAACAAACTGAAGGATCAAGTAAACCCCTGGACACTGAAAAGGTAAAAACCACATATGTGCATACTAAAAAACCAACCGAGTCATCGATAATAGGCCGCACAGAGGAACAACCGGCAATGGAAAACATAGAGAAACAGGTAGAGCAATAGGCTTCTTCATAGGTACAGACAGAGACAGTGCCACCAATCCATATTGAAAAGCCTAAAATTTTGTTTGCCAAAATGCAAACTCAGACAGATCCTCCAAGGAAAGAGGAAAGCAAAGCTATAACCGGCAGATTACAAATTGTAAAAACTATTGGACAAACATCTGGTACATCCATGGTAGAATTCAGCCCCACTAATGTAACTGAGGTCTTATTGGATTCCATAAAGAAAATAACAGAATGCAATGCACAAGCCTATAAGGCTATAGATGACACTTTACCAATTTTGAAGATGATAGCTCCAAAGTGTAACATAGACAACAAAGATTCTTTGAGCCAATTAGACACATTGTCTAAGTATATAACTGGAAACCTAATAACACTGGATAAAATAAATGAGGATACATTTAAGGAAAAGATGATAAAAGAGAAAGAGAAATTTCTTGTGGAAATTGTGAATAAGAACAAAGAGGAAATGAACACTCTTTAACCGGAACTTAGTGAAATCATTTTTGACTTCAAGAAACTGTACAAGGATACATGCAAAATGGATATACCAACAAAAGATCTTGACAAAGAAATCAGAAAAGCACAGGATAAGATTAATAATATTGCTAATAATCTGATTGGAACATCAAACTCATTTTTGGAATTAGAGAATAAAATTGCAGAGCAGGAAGAGAAATCAAGAAACTAGAAAATGAAAAACAAAGGATAAAGGAGAAAGCAAAGGACTTAAAATGCAGACTTGGTCCAAGACTAGAGTATCTTATTTCTTTGAGAAAAGAAATATTTGAGGCTCTGGTTCTCGGACTGAAGACACCGGAAGAGAAAATCCACATACTCACCAGTACAGTGCAAAGGACCCAAGAAGCTATTAAAGACAGTAAAACATTCAGCAATGGCATAAATCTAATTTTGATAGATATTTTTCAGATTGTAACCCACTGGTTACAAGAATTCCGGCAAGACTCCACTAACAGCGAATGACAACCTTTGTCATTGATGTCAAAGGGGGAGTAGTGTGATGAGAAAAATCAGAAGTAGAGATCATCCACTCAGGGGGAGCACACATTTTTGGTAACACATTTTTGGTAAGACAATTATGGCAGATTCTTTTTGGATGACACCTTTTTCTCATGAATGTTGCCATCAATGCCAAAGGGGGAGATTGTTGGCAAATGCACACTCCAATGAGAAATTGTAGGTGGTTGAAGGTTTTGTCATTGATGGCAACCTTACAATCATATGATACTGGCAAGGCAAATTTACCGGCAATGACAAACACTACGCCGGCACATAGTTCACCAGTAGTGAAAGGATGGATACTGGCACCCTAGCCGACAGGAATTTTGTTGATAATATATTTTGTAATTAATTGTAAAATTATTGTAAGTTGACATGGCGAGTTGTAAAATGACTCATATATGTATGAGATCATTGTAGAACATTTTGTAAGTAGGAAGAATAAGTGATAGGCGAATTTATGCAGACCTAATATGTGAATTGTAGGTTAAGGGTTTATGTATGAAGCATAGCTGAAACCGGTACTGGATCTGGCATAGCAGATGCTAATTTGAAGCAGTACAAGACATTGGATTTATATAATCCATTTTGTAAGTCAATGTGACTTCCTTTGTAATTGACCAGTGAGCTCTAGGTACTTGGCCTTCCTGCATGTGTAGGCCCCTCTTGTAAACTGTAATATTCCCTTATTGGCCAGTAAGTGAATATTGTGGGTCACAAATCCCACCAAGGATTTTCCCACACTAGGTTTCCTCATTAAACTATTGTGTTATGGTGTGCTTTTCATGTGGTTATTATTACTCTTGCTTGTTGCACTATTTTTGGTTTCCGGTACACAATATTGATATGCTTTACATGTTTTAAATCAAGTAAATTCACAAACCGGTTAGATACCAATTCACCCTCCCCTCTTAGTATCTTTGGGTATCCTAACAGAAAACTCACTACAAGATGGATACAGTTTTTATTTTTTATGCATTTGGTTGAAAAGACATATTTAGTGTCAACAACTACTACTTGTAGTTAGTTTCTCCAAGCAGAGTTAGTACCTATTCAAAAAAGGGATTCAATATATTCTTTGAATTGGTCTCCTTGGAAAGAAATAAAGGTCTTTTTGGCTTGAAAATAATTACAAATAGCATTTCCATTTTTAATACCCCCTAGTTCCTCGTGAGTTAAGTATATAATTATGCAATCCAAAATCATGATATTTTCATAAGAATTGCATTGGTTGTATAATCATTATTTTTCTAGACTCTATTTTAAATAAAATTTATATTCTTCTATTTTTTAGAATTTTCTCTCCCCCAACCTTTATGTTAAGTGAATATGTCGATTTAATCATGGAAGATGGTTAATTTGAGTGAACAATTTTGGATATTAATTACAAATAATGATGCTTAATTAGTAGCCTACAAAATTTAGCAGTGCAAGCTACCTATTAGAGAAATGTTAAAATGTATGATGGTTTAATTAATAAATTTTCCTTATTACTAGTCAAAGTAAAACATTAATAAAATATTTTTGGATTTTATTTTTATAAAAATCAAGGTTTGTGGAAGGGTTGTCAACCCTTACAAATCAGATCATAGGAATTCAAAAAGAAACTAGAAAGGCTTGAAAAGAATATGTTGCAATAGCAACTAATTGCACACAGGTATTATGGATTAAACAAATGTTGAAGGACATAACGGTAAAATGAAATGAACCTATAACTATTTACTATGATAATATGGTAGAAATTGATATATCTAAGAACCCAGTACTTCACTCAAAAACTAAACATGTTTCTATCAAATTAAATTGGGAGATTGTTGGTTTTTGGCATTTCTATTTTGGCACTTTGATGGTTTTTCCATCTTGTGTTGCCATCAATGCCAAAGGCAGAGATTGTTGGTATTTTGGATATGTTGATATGGTTTTGTCATTGATGTCAACACTTATCAACACTTGTCAACTTATCAGCACTTGGAGATTTGGTTATGTTCATCGGCAAGCAAGTGACTTATGCACAGTCACTGGTATTTGGTTCACTGGTAGATTATATTGTTCACCAGCACTTGGAATCACTTGGAGACTACTTGGTTATGTTGAAAACATCATTTGGAAACCTTGTCTTGGTGATTTGTTCATTGGTTTATTTGAGTTTGCATATTTGTTGTTACTGACAATTAGGTCTAGGATATACACCAGCAGGCATATCTATTCTGAGATGATTTGCCATTATTGTAAATGCATTGAGCCAACATCATACATCATATATTGTTTCATTTGTAATTGATTTTATTGTAATATCTTTTAGTGAGCCGACCTACTCAATTGGTCTTAGGTTATGGTATAAATGTAAGATCTCATTTGTGAGATTAATGTACGCAAGAAAAGAGATTGTAATAAGGTATATGCAAATATCAACAAAGCTATACACACAGACATCATTCAAGATTGAAGGAAGGTTTGAAGAAGGCATATCAGAGCTAAACCGGTATTGAATCCAGCATATGAAGATGCTATTTTGTGAAATACATTATCATTGGATTTAATCATCCAATTGTAGTCAGTGTGACTCTCATTTTGTGATTGAGCAGTGAGCTCTAGGTGCTTGGCCTTTCTGCATGTGTAGAACCCTTATTGTACACACATACTATCTGTAGTAGTATCATCTAATTATGGTTAAGGCTTCCCACTGTGGTTTTTCCCCTTATAGGGTTTCCACATACAAATATTGGTGTTATGTGTTGTGGATGTTATTGTCTTTTTGTTTCATGCATTAATCTTTACCGGTACTGCAATTAATTGATAAACTGCCTACCGGCATAAAGTTTGGTTTATCGGTATAAAGCATTAAAGTTTGGTTAAGTTGTTTTTGGTTTGAATTTATTGGACAACTAATTCACCCCCCCCCCCTCTTAGTTGTCTCCAGGACCTAACAAACTGACTATAAGTTCTATGCTTGAAAGACTTGGATATCTCAAAATGAGAGAATGAGAGCTCTATTTATAAGGAAAATAGGGAAATGCAGGGTCAGGATTGGATAATCTCATCAAGGACGAGGATTGAAAGTTAATCAATCCATGTTTACAATTCTCACCAATGAAATGGTGACAATTTTCAACAAGAGGTTTCTTGAGAGGAGATGCAAGAAGCATTAAATTCTTGAGAAGACATGAAGGTTACCTTAGGTGGTAAGGGTTAAGGTTAGGTTAGGGTTATCCATTGGATAAAGATTTTACCCAAAGGATAAACTCTTGTGCAAGGGTTAAAGGGATAACCAAGGTTAAAGCCATGAATTCTCAATGCACTTTATGTCAGTGCGATTACAAAATCATAAGTACTTACAATGAAAGCTCGGAATGTCAAAAAAAGACATAAAACTAGAAATACATGAAGAACAGCCAAAAAAGAGTCATCCCACACAAACTAGAAGTTTGCACGAGTTCATATGTCCAACTAATTCACTAGAGTGTGAAAACACAAAAAACTAAATAAAATGTACGTAGAGTAAAATATAGAAAAAGTGCATGGATGGATGTGAAGAGCTCTAAAACAGCGGCCCAACACTGCTAGAATCGTGAAAAGTTATGAGCTCGGGATCAAAAACAACACCTCTAACTTTAAATAGTTGTAGAATGTACCAGCATAAAAACTAGGTGATGAAACCCACAAATATAGAATGTAGACGAATCAAGTTTTCGACGATATCTTGTTTGCCAAAAAATGATATCATATGCCCAAGTTGTGTAGGTCTCGGAGACAACTGAGAGGGGGGGGGTGAATCAGTTGTCTAATAAATTCAAACCAAAAACTTATTAACCAAATTAATGCTTAATACCAATAAATCAGTTAAGTATGTTGGTAGACAGTGTTAACAGTAAATTGCTATACCGGTAAGAATTAATGCATGAAACATAAGCACAAAGTCATCCACAACACATGACACCAATATTTGTACGTGGAAACCCTGTAAGGGAAAAACCACGGTGGGAAACCTTACCCACAATCAGATGATATTACTGCAGATAGTAAGTGTAGAAAGAGGGGTCTGCACATGTAGAAAGGCCAACAGCCTAGAGTTCACTGCTCAATCACAAATGGGAGTCACACTGACTATAGTTGGATGGTTAAATCCAATAAGAATGTACTATGCAAAATCACATCTTCATATGCTGAATTTAGTACCCGTGTAATGCTGATATGCTTCTACAAAAACCTAACTTCACCTTCAGATGATGTCTTCATGTATACCTCTGCTTGATCTCGCATATATCTTTACTCAAAAAATTTCCACATTCCACACTTGATCTTACAAATAAGATCTTACATTTATACCATACCCTAAGACCAATTTTAGTAGGTTGGCTCTACAATAAAAATATTTTATAAATAATATAATATCCAATGCAATAACTGATTAAACATGTTGGCTTAATGTATTTACAACAATAATAAATCATCTCCATAGCATGTCATGCTGATCTAAAAAAGATAAACTTGCTGGTGTAACCCTAGATAACCTGGACCTATTTATCAGTAAAAGCAAATATGCAAATAAGAATATATCAATGATTATTACTTCAAAATAAAGTGTCCACATGATATCTTCGACATTACCAAGTGTCTTCCATGTCATTTCAGGTACCGGTGAGCAATATATCCTATCGGTGAACCATATACCAGTAACTTTTGCATGGTTTATTGTTTGTTAGTGAATGTTGCTGGATCTTCAAAGTAGGTGTATTTAGTAGGTGTTGACATCAATGACAAAACCATACCAAAATACCAACAAGTTGTGGCCAAAAGAAAAAACTCCTCTTTTAGGGCACAAAGAGGGTCTCAAGGGCCATGCAAAGGCTTTCGTAATACTGACATCGACATGGCATCATTGGAATATTCTCATCTGCCTGACAAAAAACCCCCCTTGTCGGAAAAAATAATTGGGCACCGAAAAAACTAGGAGGCTGTCGGAAAGGGGTATGGCGGTGACGGACCCAAGGCGATGGAGATTCCAAGGTGGGTGGCGGTAGGGTTCGGTGGTGTCAGTCGATAAAACAATGTTGGTGACGTGTTTGCAGAGGGGGGGGGGGGTGTTGGTCCCGACAATGAAAGTTGGCCCTGTTGCAAGCCCACGACTATAGACCTACAAGGGCCGCTGACCTCCCCCCCCCCCCACATTTTGGGGTAAAAATACTTTTTAAATTTTTTTTTTGGAAAAAATAAAAAATAACTAGAAAGGTCAAAAAATAAAACATACCTATTTTTTTTCGCACTACGTGTAGGCGACCATACGCTCGTATAGGCAAGGAGGGAGAACATGGCCCATATGCCTCTGTCACCGAAAATAGTCGAATTATATATCAAAATTCATGGAATTGGCCTCTTGAAGTCAACAATGATGTTTGTTTTTGCCCAAAGTGCTTGTCCGAAAATAGGTGCCCTCTAGATCACAAAAAGGTAAATTTTCAAACCCTCATAGATCTAGCCTTGTGAATAGAAAATTGACAAACAAAATGTCAATCTTGATTATTTGACATGTGCTAGATTTAAAGGTGAGGTCCAAATCAACACAAATTGCACAAAAGACCCGCTATAGGTAGAATCTCCCAATATGAAGAATAGGAAAGCCT